>NW_027422998.1:1205000-1703542 GCF_048934315.1 Petromyzon marinus | reverse complement strand
ACCGCCCGGGGACCGCCCGGGACCGCCCGGGAGCGCCCAGGACCGCCGGGACCACCCGGGACCGCCCGGGACTGCCCGGGACCGCCCGGGACTGCCCGGGACCGCCGGGTCCGCCCGGGACCGCCCGGGACCACCTCGGACCGCCCGGGACCGCCCCGGACCCGCCCGGGACCGCCCCGGACCGCCCGGGACCGCCTGGGACCGCCCGGTACCGCCCGGGACCGCCCAGGACCGCCCGGGAGCGCCCGGGACCGCCCGGGACCGCCCGGTACCGCCCGGGACCGCCCGGGACCGCACCGGGCCGCCCGGGACCGCCCGGGACCACCTCGGACCGCCGGGACCGCCCCGGACCGCCCGGGACCGCCCCGGACCGCCCGGCCGCCTGGGACCGCCCGGTACCGCCCGGGACCGCCCAGGACCGCCCGGGAGCGCCCGGGACCGCCCGGGACCGCCCGGTACCGCCCGGGACCGCCCGGGACCGCACCGGACCGCCCGGGACCGCCCGGGACCACCCGGGACCACCCCAGACCGCCCGGGACCGCCCCGGACCGCCCGGGACCGCCCGGAACCGCCGGGGACCGGCCGGGTCCGCCCGGGACTGCCCGGGACCGCTCCGGACAGCCCGGGACCGCCCCAGACCGCCCGGGACCGCCCCGGACCGCCCGGGACCGCCTGGGACCGCCCGGGACCGCCCTGGAATGCCCGGGACCGCCCGGGACCGCCCGGGACCGCCCGGGACCGCCCGGGACCTTCCGGACCGTCCTGGACCGCCCGGAACCGCACGGGACCGCCCGGGACCGCCCCGGACCGCCCGGGACCGCCCCCGACCGCCCGGGACCGCCCCGGACCGCCCGGGACCGCCCCGGACCGCCCGGGACCGCCCGGGACCGCCCGGGACCGCCTGGGACCGCCCTGGACCGCCCCGGACCGCCCGGGACCACTCGGGACCGCCCGGGACCGCCCGGGACCGCCCTGGACCACCCGGGACCGCACCGGACCGCCCGGGACCGCCCCGGACTGCCCAGACCGCCCGGGACCGCCCGGGACCGCCCGGGACCGCCCCGGGACCGCCCGGGACCGCCCCGGACCGCCCGGGACCGCCCCGGACCGCCCGGGACCGCCTGGGACCGCCCGGTACCGCCCGGGACCGCCCAGGACCGCCCGGGAGCGCCCGGGACCCGCCCGGGACCGCCCGGTACCGCCCGGGACCGCCCGGGACCGCACCGGGCCGCCCGGGACCGCCCGGGACCACCTCGGACCGCCCGGGACCGCCCGGACCGCCCGGGACCGCCCCGGACCGCCCGGGACCGCCTGGGACCGCCCGGTACCGCCCGGGACCGCCCAGGACCGCCCGGGAGCGCCCGGGACCGCCCGGGACCGCCCGGGTACCGCCCGGGACCGCCCGGGACCGCACCGGACCGCCCGGGACCGCCCGGGACCACCCGGGACCACCCCAGACCGCCCGGGACCGCCCCGGACCGCCCGGGACCGCCCGGGACCGCCGGGGACCGGCCGGGTCCGCCCGGGACTGCCCGGGACCGCTCCGGACAGCCCGGGACCGCCCCAGACCGCCCGGGACCGCCCCGGACCGCCCGGGACCGCCTGGGACCGCCCGGGACCGCCCTGGAATGCCCGGGACCGCCCGGGACCGCCCGGGACCGCCCGGGACCGCCCGGGACCTTCCGGACCGTCCTGGACCGCCCGGAACCGCACGGGACCGCCCGGGACCGCCCCGGACCGCCCGGGACCGCCCCCGACCGCCCGGGACCGCCCCGGACCGCCCGGGACCGCCCCGGACCGCCCGGGACCGCCCCGGGACCGCCCGGGACCGCCTGGGACCGCCCTGGACCGCCCCGGACCGCCCGGGACCACTCGGGACCGCCCGGGACCGCCCGGGACCGCCCTGGACCACCCGGGACCGCACCGGACCGCCCGGGACCGCCCCGGACTGCCCAGAACCGCCCGGGACCGCCCGGGACCGCCCGGGACCGCCCGGGACCGCCCGGGACCGCCCCGGACCGCCGGGACCGCCCGGGACCGCCCGGGACCGCCCGGGAACGCCTGGGACCGCCAGGACCGCCCCGGACTGCCCGGGACTGCCCGGGACCGCCCGAGACCGCCCGGGACCCGCCCGGGACCGCCCGAGACCGCCCGGGACCACCCAGGACCGCCCGGGACCGCCCGGGACCGCCCTGGAACGCCCGGGACCGCCCGGGACCGCCCGGGACTGCCCGGGACCGCCCAGGACCGCCCGGGACCGCCCTGGAACGCCGGGACCGCCCGGGACCGCCCAGGACTGCCCGGGACCGCCCGGGACCGTCCGGACCGTCCTGGACCACCCGGGACCGCACGGGACCGCCCGGGACCACCCCGTACCGCCCGGGACCGCACTGGACCGCCCGGGACCGCCCCGGACCGCCCGGGACCGCCCCGGACTGCCCGGGACCGCCCGGGACCGCCCGGGACCGCTCGGGACCGCCCGAGACCGCCCCGGACCGCCAGGCGACCGCCCTGGACCGCCAGGACCGCCCGGGACCGCCCGGGACCGCCCGGGACCGCCCGGGAGCGCCCAGGACCGCCGGGACCACCCGGACCGCCCCGGACCGCCTCGGACCGCCCAGAACCGCCCGGGACTGCCCGGGACCGCCCGGGACTGCCCGGGACCGGCCGGGTCCGCCCGGGACCGCCCGGGACCACCTCGGACCGCCCGGGACCGCCCCGGACCGCCCGGGACCGCCCCGGACCGCCCGGGACCGCCTGGGACCGCCCGGTACCGCCCGGGACCGCCCAGGACCGCCCGGGAGCGCCCGGGACCGCCCGGGACCGCCCGGTACCGCCCGGGACCGCCCGGGACCGCACCGGACCGCCCGGGACCGCCCGGGACCACCTCGGACCGCCCGGGACCGCCCCGGACCGCCCGGGACCGCCCCGGACCGCCCGGGACCGCCTGGGACCGCCCGGTACCGCCCGGGACCGCCCAGGACCGCCGGGGAGCGCCCGGGACCGCCCGGGACCGCCCGGTACCGCCCGGGACCGCCCGGGACCGCACCGGACCGCCCGGGACCGCCCCGGACCACCCAGAACCGCCCGGGACCGCCCGGGACCGCCCGGGACCGCCCGGGACCGCCCGGGACCGCCCGGGACCGCTCGGGACCGCCCGGGACCGCCCCGGACCGCCAGGCGACCGCCCCGGACCGCCCAGGACCGCCCGGGACCGCCCGGGACCGCCCGGGACTGCCCAGGACCACCCGCGACCGCCCGGGACCGCCCGGGACCGCCCGGGACCGCCCCGGACCGCCGGGACCACCCGGGACCGCCCCGGACCGCCTCGGACCGCCCAGAACCGCCCGGGACCGCCCGGGACCGCCCGGGACTGCCCGGGACCGGCCGGGTCCGCCCGGGACCGCCCGGGACCGCCCCGGACCGCCCGGGACCGCCCGGGACCACCTCGGACCGCCCGGGACCGCCCCGGACCGCCCGGGACCGCCCCGGACCGCCCGGGACCGCCTGGGACCGCCCGGTACCGCCCGGGACCGCCCGGGACCGCCCGGGAGCGCCCGGGACCGCCCGGGACCGCCCGGTACCGCCCGGGACCGCCTGGGACCGCACGGGACCGCCCGGGACCGCCCCGGACCGCCCCGGACCGCCCGGGACCGCCCGGGACCGCCCGGGACCGCCCGGGAACGCCCGGGACCGGCCGGGTCCGCCCGGGACGGCCCGGGACCGCCCCGGACCGCCCGGAACCGCCCGGGACCACCCGGGACCACCCCGGACCGCCCGGGACCGCCCTGGACCGCCCGGACCGCACCGGACCGCCCGGGACCGCCCTGGACGGCCCAGAACCGCCCGGGACCGCCCGGGACCGCCCGGGACCGCCCGGGACCGCCCGGGACCGCCCCGGACCGCCCGGGACCGCCCGGGACCGCCCGGGACCGCCCGGGAACGCCCGGGACCGCCCAGGACCGCCCCGGACTGCCCAGGACTGCCCGGGACCGCCCGAGACCGCCCGGACCGCCCGGGACCGCCCGAGACCGCCCGGGACCGCCCAGGACCGCCCGGGACCGCCCGGGACCGCCCTGGAACGCCCGGGACCGCCCGGGACCGCCCGGGACCGCCCAGGACCGCCCAGGACCGCCCGGGACCGCCCTGGAACACCCGGGACCGCCCGGGACCGCCCAGGACTGCCCGGGACCGCCCGGGACCGTCCGGACCGTCCTGGACCACCCGGACCGCACGGGACCGCCCGGGACCACCCCGTACCGCCCGGGACCGCATTGGACCGCCCGGGACCGCCCCGGACCGCCCGGGACCGCCCCGGACTGCCCGGGACCGCGGGGACCGCCCGGACCGCTCGGGACCGCCCTGGACCAGCCCCGGACCGCCAGGCGACCGCCCCGGACCGCCCAGGACCGCCCGGGACCGCCCGGGACCGCCCGGGACTGCCCAGGACCGCCCGCAACCGCCCGGGACCGCCCGGGACCGCCCGGGACCGCCCCGGACCGCCGGACCACCCGGGACCGCCCCGGACCGCCTCGGACCGCCCAGAACCGCCCGGGACCGCCCGGGACCGCCCGGGACTGCCCGGGACCGGCCGGGTCCGCCCGGGACCGCCCGGGACCGCCCCGGACCGCCCGGGACCGCCCGGGACCACCTCGGACCGCCCGGGACCGCCCCGGACCGCCCGGGACCGCCCCGGACCGCCCGGGACCGCCTGGGACCGCCCGGTACCGCCCGGGACCGCCCGGGACCGCCCGGGGAGCGCCCGGGACCGCCCGGGACCGCCCGGTACCGCCCGGGACCGCCCGGGACCGCACCGGACCGCCCGGGACCGCCCCGGACCACCCAGAACCGCCCGGGACCGCCCGGGACCGCCCGGGACCGCCCGGGACCGCCCGGGACCGCCCGGGACCGCTCGGGACCGCCCGGGACCGCCCCGGACCGCCAGGCGACCGCCCCGGACTGCCCAGGACCGCCCGGGACCGCCCGGGACCGCCCGGGACTGCCCAGGACCGCCCGCGACCGCCCGGGACCGCCCGGGACCGCCCCGGACCGCCGGGACCACCCGGGACCGCCCCGGACCGCCTCGGACCGCCCAGAACCGCCCGGGACCGCCCGGGACCGCCCGGGACTGCCCGGGACCGGCCGGGTCCGCCCGGGACCGCCCGGGACCGCCCCGGACCGCCCGGGACCGCCCGGGACCACCTCGGACCGCCCGGGACCGCCCCGGACCGCCCGGGACCGCCCCGGACCGCCCGGGACCGCCTGGGACCGCCCGGTACCGCCCGGGACCGCCCGGGACCGCCCGGGAGCGCCCGGGACCGCCCGGGACCGCCCGGTACCGCCCGGGACCGCCCGGGATCGCACGGGACCGCCCGGGACCGCCCCGGACCGCCCCGGACCGCCCGGGACCGCCCGGGACCGCCCGGGACCGCCCGGGAACGCCCGGGACCGGCCGGGTCCGCCCGGGACGGCCCGGGACCGCCCCGGACCGCCCGGAACCGCCCGGGACCACTCGGGACCACCCCGGACCGCCCGGGACCGCCCCGGACCGCCCGGGACCGCCCGGGACCGCCGGGACCGGCCGGGTCCGCCCGGGACTGCCCGGGACCGCCCCGGACCGCCCGGGACCGCCCCAGACGCCCGGTACCGCCCCGGACCGCCCGGGACCGCCCGGGACCGCCCGGGACCGCCTGGAACGCCCGGGACCGCCCGCGACCGCCCGGGACCGCCCAGAACCGCACGGGACCGCCCGGGACCGCCCCGGACCGCCCGGGACCGCCCCCGACCGCCCGGGACCACCCCGGACCGCCCGGGACCGCCTCGGACCGCCCGGGGACCGCCCGGGACCGCCCGGACTGCCTGGGACCGCCCTGGACCGCCCGGACCGCCCGGGACCGCTCGGGACCGCCCGGGACTGCCCGGACCGCCCTGGACCGCCCGGGACCGCACCAGACCGCCCGGGACCGCCCCGGACCACCCAGAACCGCCCGGGACCGCCCGGGACCGCCCGGGACCGCCCGGGACCGCCTGGGACCGCCCCGGACCGCCCGGGACCGCCCAGGACCGCCCGGGACCGCCCGGGACCGCCCGGGAACGCCCGGGACCACCCAGGACCGCCCCGGACTGCCCGGGACTGCCCGGGACCGCCCGGGACCGCCCGGGACCGCCCGGGACCGCCCGAGACCGCCCGGGACCACCCGGGACCGCCCGGGACCGCCCGGGACCGCCCTGGAACGCCCGGGACCGCCCGGGACCGCCCGGGACCGCCCGGGACCGCCTGGAACCGCCCGGGACCGCCCGGGACCGCCCTGGAACGCCCGGGACCGCCCGGGACCGCCCAGGACTGCCCGGGACCGCCCGGGACCGTCCGGACCGTCCTGGACCACCCGGGACCGCACGGGACCGCCCAGGACCACCCCGTACCGCCCGGGACCGCACTGGACCGCCCGGGACCGCCCCGGACCGCCCGGGACCGCCCCGGACTGCCCGGGACCGCCCGGGACCGTCCGGGACCGCTCGGGACCGCCCGGGACCGTCTGGGACCGCCCCGGATCGCCCCGGACCGCCCGGGACCGCCCGGGACCGCCCGGGACCGCCACGGACCGCCCGGGACCGCCGCGGACCGCCCGTGACGACCCCGGACTGCACGGGACCGCCCGGGACCGGCCAGGACCGCTCGGGACCGCCCGGGACCGCCCGGGACCGCCCGGGACCGCCCTGGAATGCCCGGGACCGCCCGGGACCGCCCGGAACCGCCCGGGACCGCCCGGGTCCGTGCGGACCGTCCGGGACCACCCGGAACCGCACGGGATCGCCCGGGACCACCCCGGTCCGCCCGGGACCGCCCCGGACCGCCCGGGACCGCCGCAGACCGCCCGGGACCGCCCCGGACCGCCCGGGACCGCCCCGGACCGCCCGGGACCGCCCCGGACCGCCCGGGACCGCCCCGGACCGGCCTGGACCACCCCGGACCGCCCGGGACCGCCCCGGACCGCCCAGGACCTCCCCGGACAGCCCGGGACCACCCGGGACCGCCCGGGACCGCCCGGGAACGCCCGGGACTGGCCGGGTCCGCCCGGGACGGCCCCGGACCGCCCGGGATCGCCCGGGACCGCCCCGGACCGCCCCGGACCGCCCGGGACCGCCCGGGACCGCCGGGGACCGGCCGGGTCCGCCCGGGACTGCCCGGGACCGCCCCGGACCGCCCGGGACCGCCCCAGACCGCCCGGGACCGCCCGGGACCGCCCGGGACCGCCCGGGACCGCCCGGGACCGCCCTGGAACGCCCGGGACCGCCCGGGACCGCCCGGGACCGCCCGGGCCCGCCCGGGACCTTCCGGACCGTCCTGGACCGCCCAGAACCGCACGGGACCGCCCGGGACTGCCCCGGACCGCCCGGGACCGCCCCCGACCGCCCGGGACCGCCCCGGACCGCCCGGGACCGCCCCAGACCGCCCGGGACCGCCCGGGACCGCCCGGGACCGCCTGGGACCGCCCTGGACTGCCGCGGACCGCCCGGGACCGCTCGGGACCGCCCGGGACTGCCCGGGACCGCCCTGGACCGCCCGGGACCGCACCGGACCGCCCGGGACCGCCCCGGACCACCCAGAACCGCCCGGGACCGCCCGGGACCGCCCGGGACCGCCCGGGAACGCCCGGGACCGCCCAGGACCGCCCCGGACTGCCCGGGACTGCCCGGGACCGCCTGGGACCGCCCGGGACCGCCCGGGACCGCCCGAGACCGCCCGTGACCGCCCAGGACCGCCCGGGACCGCCCGGGACCGCCCTGGAACGCCCGGGACCGCCCGGGACCGCCCGGGACCGCCCGGGACCGCCCGGGACCACCCTGGAACGCCCGGGACCGCCCGGGACCGCCCAGGACTGCCCGGGACCGCCCGGGACCGTCCGGACCGTCCTGGACCACCCGGGACCGCACGGGACCGCCCGAGACCACCCCGTACCGCCCGGGACCGCACTGGACCGCCCGGGACCGCCCCGGACCGCCCGGGACCGCCCCGGACTGCCCGGGATCGCCCGGGACCGCCCGGGACCGCTCGGGACCGCCCGGGACCGCCCGGGACCGCCCCGGATCGCCCCGGACCGCCCGGGACCGCCCGGGACCGCCCGGGACCGCCACGGACCGCCCAGGACCGCCGCGGACCGCCCGGGACGACCCGGGACTGCACGGGACCGCCTGGGACCGGCCGGGACCGCTCGGAACCGCCCGGGACCGCCCGGGACCGCCCGGGACCGCCCTGGAACGCCCGGGACCGCCCGGGACCGCCCGGAACCGCCCGGGACCGCCCGGGACCGTGCGGACCGTCCGGGACCGCCCGGGACCGCACGGGATCGCCCGGGACCACCCCGGTCCGCCCGGGACCGCCCCGGACCGCCCGGGACCGCCCCGGACCGCCCGGGACCGCCCCGGACCGCCCGGGACCGCCCCGGACCGCCCGGGACCGCCCCGGACCGCCCGGGACCGCCCCGGACCGGCCTGGACCACCCCGGACCGCCCGGGACCGCCCGGGACCGCCCAGGACCTCCCCGGACAGCCCGGGACCGCCCGGGACCGCCCCGAACCGCCCCGGACCGCCAGGAGACCGCCCCGGACCACCTGGGACCGCCCAGGACCGCCCGGGACCACCCGGGACCGCCCCGGACCGCCCGGGACCGCCCCGGACCGCCCGGGACCGCCCGGGACCGCCCCGGACCGCCCCGGACCGCCCGGGACCGCCCGGGAGCGCCCGGGACCGCCCGGGACCGGCCGGGTCCGCCCCGGACCGCCCGGGACCGCCCCGGACCGCCCGGGACCGCCCCGGACCGCCCGGGACCGCCCCGGACCGCCCGGGACCGCCCCGGACCGGCCTGGACCACCCCGGACCGCCCGGGACCGACCGGGACCGCCCAGGACCTCCCCGGACAGCCCGGGACCGCCCGGGACCGCCCCGGACCGCCCCGGACCGCCAGGAGACCGCCCTGGACCACCTGGGACCGCCCAGGACCGCCCGGGACCACCCGGGACCGCCCCGGACCGCCCGGGACCGCCCCGGACCGCCCGGGACCGCCCGGGACCGCCCCGAACCGCCCCGGACCGCCCGGGACTGCCCGGGAGCGCCCGGGACCGCCCGGGACCGCCCGGGACCGGCCGGGTCCGCCCGGGACCGCCCCGGATCGCCCCGGACCGCCCGGGACCGCCCGGGCCCGCCCGGGACCGGCCGGGTCCGCCCGGGACCGCCTGGGACCGCCCCGGACCGCCCGGGACCGCCCGGGACCGCCCAAGACCGCCCGGGACCGCCCGGGACGACCCGGGACCGCCCCGGACCGCCCGGGACTGCCCCGGACCGCCCGGGACCGCCCTGGACCGCCCCGGACCGCCCCGGACCGCCCGGGACCGCCCGGGACCGCCCGGGACCGCCCGGGACTGCCCGGGACCGGCCGGGTCCGCCCGGGACTGCCCGGGACCGCCCCAGACCGCCCGGGACCGCCCCAGACCGCCCGGGACCGCCCCGGACCGCCCGGGACCGCCCCGGACTGCCCGGGACCGCCCCGGACCGCCCGGGACCGCCCCGGACTGCCCTGGACCGCCCCGGACCGCCCGGGACTGCCCGGGACCGCCCGGGACCGCCCCGGACCGCCCGGGACCGCCCGGGACCGCCCGGGACCGCCCAGGACCGCCCAGGACCGCCCCGGACCACCCGGGACCACCCGGGACCGCCCGCGACCGCCCGGGACCACCCGGGACCGCCCAGGACCGCCCGGTACCGACTGGGACCGCCCGGGACCACCCGGGACCACCCCGGACCGCCCGGGACCGCCCCGGACCGCCCGGGATCGCCCGGGACCGCCCCGGACCGCCTCGGACCGCCCGGTACCGCCCGGGACCGCCCGGGACCGCCCGGGAACGCCCGGGACCGGCCGGGTCCACCCAGGACCGCACGGGACCGCCCGGGACCGCCCGGGACCGCCCGAGACCAACTCGGACCGCCCCGGACCGCCAGGCGACCGCTCCGGACCGCCCGGGACCACCCGGGACCGCCCCGGACCGCCCGGGACTGCCCGGGACCGCCCGCGACCGCCCGGGACCGCCCGGGACCGCCCGGGACCGCCCCGGACCGCCCGGGACCACCCGGGACCGCCCCGGACCGCCTCGGACCGCCCGGGACCGGCCGGGTCCGCCCGGGACCGCCCGGGACTGCCCCGGACCGCCAGGGACCGCCCGGGACCACCTCGGACCGCCCGGGACCGCCCCGGACCGCCCGGGACCGCCCCGGACCGCCCGGGACCGCCTGGGACCGCCCGGTACCGCCCGGTACCGCCCGGGCCCGCCCGGGACCGCACGGGACCGCCCGGGACCGCCCCGGACCGCCCGGGACCGCCCGGGACCGCCCGGGACCGCCCGGGACCGGCCGGGTCCGCCCGGGACTGCCCGGGACCGCCCCGGACCGCCCAGGACCGCCCCAGACCGCCCGGGACCGCCCCAGACCGCCCGGGACCGCCCCGGACCGACCGGGACCGCCCCGGACCGCCCGGGACCACCCCGGACCGCCCTGGACCGCCCCGGACCGCCCGGGACCGCCCTGGACCGCCCGGGACCGCCCCGGACCGCCCGGGACCGCCCGGGACCGCCCCGGACCGCCCCGGACCGCCCGGGACCGCCCGGGACCGCCCGGGACTGCCCCGGACCGCCTGGGACCGCCCGGGACCGCCTGGGACCACCCGGGACCGCCCGGGACCGCCCGGGACCGCCCGGGACCACCCGGGACCACCCCGGACCGCCCAAGACCGCCCCGGACCGCCCGGGATCGCCCGGGACCGCCCGGGACCGCCCCGGACCACCCAGGACCGCCCGGGACCGCCCGGGACCGCCCGGGAACGCCCGGGACCGGCCGGGTCCGCCCGGGACCGCCCGGGACCGCCCCGGACCGCCCGGGACAGCCTGGGACCACCCGGGACCACCCCGGACCGCCCGGGACTGCCCCGGACCGCCCGGGATCGCCCGGGACCGCCCCGGACCGCCCCGGACCGCCCGGGACCGCCCGGGACCGCCCGGGACCGCCCTGGAACGCCCGGGACCGCCCGGGACGGCCCGGGACCGCCCGGGACCGCCCGGGACCGTCAGGACCGTCCTGGACCGCCCGGAACCGCACGGGACCGCCCGGGACCGCCCCGGACCGCCCGGGACCGCCCCGGACCGCCCGGGACCGCCCCGGACCGTCCAGGACCGCCCCAGACCGCCCGGGACCGCCCCGGACCGCCCGGAACCGCCGCGGACCACCCGGGACCGCCCCGGACCGCCCGGGACCGCCCGGGACCGCCCGGGACCGCCCGAGACCGCCCGGGACCGCCCTGGACCGCCCGGGACCGCCCGGGACCGCCCCGGACCGCCCGGGACCGCCCCGGACCGCCCGGGACCAGCCCGGACTGCCCGGTACCGCCCGGGACCGGCCGGGACTGCTCGGGACCGCCCGGGACCGCCCGGGACCGCCCTGGACCGCCCGGGACCGCCCGGGACTGCCCTGGAACGCCCGGGACCGCCCAGGACCGCCCGGGACCGCCCAGGACCGCCCGGGACCGTGCGGACCGTCCGGGACCGCCCGGGACCGCACGGGACCGCCCGGGACCGCCCCGTCCGCCCGGGACCGCCCCGGACCGCCTGGGACTGCCCGAGACCGCCCGGGACCGCCCCGGACCGCCCGGGACCGCCCCGGACCGCCCGGGACCGCCCGGGAACGCCCGGGACCTGCCGGGTTCGCCCGGGACCGCCCGGGACCGCCCCGGACCGTCCGGGACCGCCCGGGACCACCCGGGACCACCCCGGACCGCCCGGGACCGCCCCGGACCGCCCGGGATCGCCCGGGACCGCCCCGGACCGCCCCGGACCGCCCGGGACCGCCCAGGACCGCCCGGGACCGGCCGGGTCTGCCCGGGACTGCCCGGGACCGCCCCGGACCGCCCCGGACCGCCTGGGACCGCCCAGGACCGCCCGGGACCGGCCCGGTCCGCCCGGGACTGCCCAGGACCGCCCCGGACCGCCCGGGATCGCCCCAGACCGCCCGGGACCGCCCCGGACCGCCCTGGGCCGCCTGGGACCGCCCGGGACCGTCCGGGACCGGCCGAGTCTGCCCGGGACTGCCCGGGACCGCCCCGGACCGCCCAGGACCGCCCCAGACCGCCCGGGACCGCCCCAGACCGCCCGGGACCGCCCCGGACCGACCGGGACCGCCCCGGACCGCCCGGGACCACCCCGGACCGCCCTGGACCGCCCCGGACCGCCCGGGACCGCCCTGGACCGGCCGGGACCGCCCCGGACCGCCCGGGACCGCCCGGGACCGCCCCGGACCGCCCCGGACCGCCCGGGACCGCCCGGGACCGCCCGGGACTGCCCCGGACCGCCTGGGACCGCCCGGGACCGCCTGGGACCACCCGGGACCGCCCGGGACCGCCCGGGACCGCCCGGGACCACCCGGGACCACCCCGGACAGCCCAAGACCGCCCCGGACCGCCCGGGATCGCCCGGGACCGCCCGGGACCGCCCCGGACCACCCAGGACCGCCCGGGACCGCCCGGGACCGCCCGGGAACGCCCGGGACCGGCCGGGTCCGCCCGGGACCGCCCGGGACCGCCCCGGACCGCCCGGGACCGCCCGGGACCACCCGGGACCACCCCGGACCGCCCGGGACCGCCCCGGACCGCCCGGGATCGCCCGGGACCGCCCCGGACCGCCCCGGACCGCCCGGGACCGCCCGGGACCGCCCGGGACCGCCCTGGAACGCCCGGGACCGCCCGGGACGGCCCGGGACCGCCCGCGACCGCCCGGGACCGTCAGGACCGTCCTGGACCGCCCGGAACCGCACGGGACCGCCCGGGACCGCCCCGGACCGCCCGGGACCGCCCCGGACCGCCCGGAACCGCCCCGGACCGTCCAGGACCGCCCCAGACCGCCCGGGACCGCCCCGGACCGCCCGGAACCGCCGCGGACCGCCCGGGACCGCCCCGGACCGCCCGGGACCGCCTGGGACCGCCCGGGACCGCCTGGGACCGCCCGGGACCGCCCGAGACCGCCCGGGACCGCCCTGGACCGCCCGGGACCGCCCGGGACCGCCCCGGACCGCCCGGGACCGCCCCGGACCGCCCGGGACCAGCCCGGACTGCCCGGGACCGCCCGGGACCGGCCGGGACTGCTCGGGACCGCCCGGGACCGCCCGGGACCGCCCTGGACCGCCCGGGACCGCCCAGGACTGCCCTGGAACGCCCGGGACCGCCCAGGACCGCCCGGGACCGCCCAGGACCGCCCAGGACCGTGCGGACCGTCCGGGACCGCCCGGGACCGCACGGGACCGCCCGGGACCGCCCCGTCCGCCCGGGACCGCCCCGGACCGCCTGGGACTGCCCGAGACCGCCCGGGACCGCCCCGGACCGCCCGGGACCGCCCCGGACCGCCCGGGACCGCCCGGGAACGCCCGGGACCTGCCGGGTTCGCCCGGGACCGCCCGGGACCGCCCCGGACCGTCCTGGACCGCCCGGGACCACCCGGGACCACCCCGGACCGCCCGGGACCGCCCCGGACCGCCCGGGATCGCCCGGGACCGCCCCGGACCGCCCCGGACCGCCCGGGACCGCCCAGGACCGCCCGGGACCGGCCGGGTCCGCCCGGGACTGCCCGGGACCGCCCCGGACCGCCCCGGACCGCCTGGGACCGCCCAGGACCGCCCGGGACCGGCCGGGTCCGCCCGGGACTGCCCGGGACCGCCCCGGACCGCCCGGGACCGCCCCAGACCGCCCGGGACCGCCCCGGACCGCCCGGGACCGCCCCGGACCGCCCGGGACCGGCCGGGACTGCTCGGGACCGCCCGGGACCACCCAGGACCACCCCGGACCGCCCGGGACCGCCCCGGACCGCCCGGGATCGCCCGGGACCGCCCCGGACCGCCCCGGACCGCCCGGGACCGCCCAGGACCGCCCGGGACCGGCCGGGTCCGCCCGGGACTGCCCGGGACCGCCCCGGACCGCCCGGGACCGCCCCAGACCGCCCGGGACCGCCCCGGACCGCCCGGGACCGCCCCGGACCGCCCGGGACCGGCCGGGACTGCTCGGGACCGCCCGGGACCGCCCGGGACCGCCCTGGACCGCCCGGGACCGCTCGGGACTGCCCTGGAACGCCCGGGACCGCCCGGGACCGCCCGGGACCGCCCAGGACCGCCCGGGACCGTGCGGACCGTCCGGGACCGCCCGGGACCGCACGGGACCGCCCGGGACCGCCCCGGTCCGCCCGGGACCGCCCCAGACCGCCTGGGACTGCCCGAGACCGCCCGGGACCGCCCCGGACCGCCCGGGACCGCACGGGACCGCCCGGGACCGCCCCGGTCCGCCCGGGACCGCCCCAGACCGCCTGGGACTGCCCGAGACCGCCCGGGACCGCCCCGGACCGCCCGGGACCGCCCCGGACCGCCCGGGACCGCCCGGGAATGCCCGGGACCGGCCGGGTTCGCCCGGGACCGCCCGGGACCGCCCCGGACCGCCCGGGACCGCCCGGGACCACCCGGGACCACCCCGGACTGCCCGGGACCGCCCCGGACAGCCCGGGATCGCCCGGGACCGCCCCGGACCGCCCCGGACCGCCCGGGACCGCCCAGGACCGCCCGGGACCAGCCGGGTCCGCCCGGGACTGCCCGGGACCGCCCCGGACCGCCCGGGACCGCCCGGGACCGCCCGGGACCGCCCAGGACCGCCCGGGACCGCCCGAGACCGCCCGGGACCACCCGGGACCACCCCGGACTGCCCGGGACCGCCCCGGACCGCCCGGGATCGCCCGGGACCGCCCCGGACCGCCCCGGACCGCCCGGGACCGCCCGGGACCGCCCGGGACCGCCCGGGAACGCCCGGGACCGGCCGGGTCAGCCCAGGACCGCCCGGGACCGCCCCGGACCGCCCGGTACCGCCCGGGACCGCCTCGGACCGCCCCAGACCGCCAGGAGACCGCCCCGGACCGCCCGGGACCGCCTGGGACCGCACCGGACCGCCCGGGACCGCCCAGGACCGCCCGCGACCGCCCGGGACCGCCCTGGACCGCCCGGGACCGCCTCGGACCGCCCGGGACCGCCCGGGACCGCCCGGGACCGCCCGGGACCGCCTGGGACCGGCCGGGTCCGCCCGGGACCACCCGGGACCGCCCCGGACCGCCCGGGACCGCCCGGGACCGCCCGGGACTGCCCGGGACCGCCCGGGACCGCCCGGGACCGCCCAGGACCACCCCGGACCGCCCTGGACCGCCCGGGACCGCCCGGGACCGCCCGGGACTGCCCGAGACCGCCCGGGACCGCCCCGGACCGCCCGGTACCGCCCCGGACCGCCCGGGACCGCCCGGGACCAACCGGGACCGCCCGGAACCGCCCGGGACCGCCCGGGACCGCCCGGGACCGCCCGGGACCGCCCTGGAACGCCCGGGACTGCCCGGGACGGCCCGGGACCGCCCGGGACCGCCCGGGACCGTCAGGACCGTCCTGGACCGCCCGGAACCGCACGGGACCGCCCGGGACCGCCCCGGACCGCCCGGGACCGCCCCGGACCGCCCGGGACCGCCCCGGACTGCCCGGGACCGCCCCAGACCGCCCGGGACCGCCTCGGACCGCCCGGAACCGCCCCGGACCGCCCGGGACCGCCCCGGACCGCCCGGGACTGCTCGGGACCGCCCGGGACCGCCCGGGACCGCCCTGGACCGCCCGGGACCGCCCGGGACTGCCCTGGAACGCCCGGGACCGCCCGGGACCGCCCGGGACCGCCCAGGACCGCCCGGGACCGTGCTGACCGTCCGGGACCGCCCGGGACCGCACGGGACCGCCCGGGACCGCCCCGGTCCGCCCGGGACCGCCCCGGACCGCCTGGGACTGCCCGAGACCGCCCGGGACCGCCCCGGACCGCCCGGGACCGCCCCGGACCGCCCGGGACCGCCCCGGACCGCCCAGGACCGCCCCGGACCGCCCTGGACCGCCCCGGACCGCCCGGGACCGCCCGGGACCGCCCAGGACCGCCCCGGACCGCCCGGGACCGCCCGGGACCGCCCCGGACCGCCCCGGACCGCCAGGAGACCGCCCCGGACCGCCCATGACCGCCCGGGACAGCCCGGGACCGCCCGGGACCGCCCGGGACCGCCCGGGACCGCCCGGGACCGCCCGGGACCGCCCGAGACCGCCCCGGACCGCCCGGGACCACCCGGGACCGCCCGCGACCGCCCGGGACCGCCTGGGACCGCCCGGGACCGCCCATTAATTGATGAGATCAAACAGTTCTCGTTGAAACCCTCTGCTGCCAGACCACCAAGATTATATGGCCTTCCAAAGATACACAAAGAAGATACACCCCTTCGTCCCATCGTCTCTACTATCAGCTCCCCCACCTACAAACTGGCACGTTTTCTGGCTGATATACTGCGACCTTTCACTGGAAAAACCACCTCTGCGGTACTAAATTCTACTCACCTGGTATCGACAATCAAAGACATTTCCCTGTCCCCAAACGACCTGCTTGTCAGTTTTGATGTGGTGTCCTTGTTCACCAAAGTCCCGGTACCTGACACCATCGCTATCATTGAAGACCTGGTTCATCAAGGACTGCATACTGATGTACCCCCCCTGGTGAGACATTGCTTAACCAACACATACTTCACCTGGAATGGAACTTTCTACAAACAAACTGAGGGCACCCCAATGGGCTCCCCCCTATCTCCGGTTGTAGCCAACGTATTCATGGAAAAATTTGAAACTGACGCCATCCAGACTGCCACTCTACGCCCGACCTTATGGAAGAGGTACGTTGATGACACCTTTGTCATCTGGCCACATGGCCAGCCTGCTCTAGACCAATTCCGCGACCACATCAATTCCATACACCCAGCCATCAGATTTACCATGGAGGTCGAAAAAGATGGCAAACTACCCTTTTTGGATGTCTTAATTAAAAGGAGACATGATGGTTCAATGAGCCACTGTCTACAGGAAAGCTACCCATACAGATGCTTACTTGAAACCGGATTCCCACCACCATCCATCCCAGAAGAACTCCCTCATCAAGACTCTATACCATAGAGCCCAATGCATTTCCGACCAGGAACACATTACCTGTGAACTCAAGCACGTACACTAGGCTCTCAGGGCTAATGGCTACTCCGACTACACAATCCGCAAAGCCATCACTCCAGTCATGAAGAAGGATCCTCTTGTGGAGCCACTCAAAACCATCACCTTACCCTACATTGCAGGGGTCACTAAAAAGATCTCCAAAATCCTGAATAAACACAAGATCCAGGTCCGATTCAACACAGTACACAAAATCCGTGATTTAGTTCCATCTGTAAAAGATGCTCTTCCAGACATACAGTACCCGGGCGTTTACAAACTAAAGTGCCTCTGTGGTAGTAGCTACATTGGAGAAACCAAAAGACATATCTCGGACCACATCCGCGAACATAAAGCAGACTTGAAACACGGTAGGACGAACTCCTCTGCCGTGGCAGATCACTGTTACAATTCAGTGGGCTCACATGACATTGACTTCTCCAAGACGGAGGTTCTTTGCAAACCAACCGGCTACCATGAGAGATTCGTTCATGAGGCCATTCACATATACAAGCACAGAGACAATTTCAACCGAGAAGATGGATTCAGGCTTAGTAACCACTGGAAAGATGTGTTAAATCATTTCTGTTCTTAATTATTGTATTTTTACGATGACCTTCAGACCGCAGCTCTTTCGCCAGCATTGCCTCTTAATACCTCTCACACCACGGTTAATGGTATGGTTTACAACATGGAGTATACTAGGGCCTCGCAGCTGTCTCTCTCCCCCTCCTCTGTTCCGACCATGGACGAACTCGTCCGTCTGAACGGGGCCCGTAGCTATCCGTGGTGCGGAAATTTGAGGGTAAGAATCCACCCATTTTTTCGCCATATAGCATTGTGATATATAACGACTTATTGTTGGTAGCTTAGCTGATTGGAGAATATATAGAGTTTATTGATAACATGAAGGTAATTTATATTTTAGTTTTTATTGGTTCACTATATAGTACTGTGAATAGCTCAGATGTGTAGTCATTTCTGTGACCAGTCACTAGCAAATCACTCAGTTATTTCAATGCTAAATTCGCCTAGTTATTTCAATGCTAAATTCTCCTGTTTGATTTGTACTAAGTGCCTCGGTGAATGTGTATGCTCTGACTTCAACGTAGCTATTTCTGTAGCAGTTACAAGCGAATCACTCAGCTATTTCAATGCTAAATTCTATGCTAATTCCATTGTCAAGGAGTGCCTCTGCGGATGTGTATGCCTTAACTTAGCTATTTCAATGCTAAATTCTATGCTAATTCCTTTTAACAATGGGTGCCTCTGCGGATGTGTATGCTTTAACTTTTAACATAGCTATTTCTGTGACCAGTCACAAGCTAATCATTCAGCCATTTCAATGCTAAATTTTATGCTAATTCCTTTGTCAAGGCTCTTTGTTCCTCTCACACAGCTTAAAAGCCGTGATCTGAACGTGGCTCTCTCACTCCAGCGCTGTCCTACCAGACAGTCTCGCCCCCTTCACCTGATGAAGGCCGCTTGTGTTGTGGCCGAAACGTCGTGAGAATATTATTGTGTTATTTTATTTTATCAATTTATTATTTTATTCTCATTCTATGTGACTTTACCGAAAGAACCAAAGAAGATGAATCATTGCAGTCACGAAAGCTTTAAATCGAAACATAGTGAATGCTTGGGGGCTTATTGGCTCTTGCTCCTGGTTAGAGATCTACCCAACCCACGGGCCCACAAAGTGTTCAACTTCACATTCTTGTCATTAAAGGCCTGTGACAAAGGTGCATCTATTGGGGCAACATCGTCTCTGGCTTACACATCTACCGGGTCTCCATTTGACTTTGTATTGTCTAGGAGCAAGTCCACCCACACCTCCACTTCCACAAACTGCTGGCAGTTGCCTCACTCTGACTCAGAATTCTCCTCCTGCTTCACGATGTGAAGGTCCCATTTTGGAGTTGAATCTTCATCTTCACATATTACCTTCACTTCTTCGCTCATCACTTCTTCACATTTCACCTTCACCTCTTCACATTTCACCTTTAAACCTTAAAAGTGTCCAAGCTGGTATTTTCTTCTGGTTCTTGTTTCAGGAGGGATGGGCTCATTGCGGAACTTTGACTTTCACAAGCTGATTTCAGACTCCGACTCCGCTCCTTGTGATGCTTTTGTGTTCTCTGGTGTACTTGAAGATTTGATGAATCTGCAAACGACTTCCCGCACAGAGTACACTTGAAGGGTTTCTCTCCTGTGTGTGTTCTCTGGTGTTTTACAAGAGCAGATGAACGTGCAAATGCCTTCACGCACACACTGCACTTGAAGGGTTTATCTCCCGTGTGTGTTCTATGGTGTACTTGAAGATGTGGTGACTGTGTAAACGCCATCCCGCACACAGTGCACATGAAGGGTTTCTCTCCCGTGTGTGTTCTCTGGTGTGTTACAAGATTACATGACTGTGTAAACGCCATCCCGCACATCGTGCATCTGAAGGGTTTCTCTCCTGTGTGTGTTCTCTGGTGTTTTTTAAGAGTAGATAAATCTGAAAATGCCTTCCCACACACACTGCACCTGAAGGGTTTCTCTCCCGTGTGTGTTCTCTGGTGTATTTTAAGAGCAGATGACTGTGAAAATGCCTTCCCACACACAGTGCACTTGAAGGGTTTCTCTCCCGTGTGTGTTCTCTGGTGGGTCTCAAGAACTGATGGCCATGCAAATGCCTTGTTACACACAATGCACCTGAAGGGTTTCTCTCCTGTGCGAGTTCTCTGGTGCTGTGTAAAATTTACAGTCCGATCCGTGCTGTATGCACGCTGGTCGCATTGTTGGCTTGTCGTACAGAGCTGTGCTGACTGCCTTTGCTCCATCAGACCAGCATCAGCTGCAGACAGAAAAAAAGAATATCCACACCATCTACACGTCAGTATCGAGGCACAGAGGAATGCAAATATACACAGTCACATATCACTTGCACGTCTTTACTTATTCATGATATAGTGAAAAAGTTTCAAAAATTCATCACACGGGCTGTTGTGGCACACAATGAGAGGGCAAATGGTTATAAACATGCCTGGAAGCCCTCGTATCTTCAAAATGAATGTTCACCCAAAACTCCAAGCACACAATTTCGGCTGTCTGGCTACAAATATGGAATATTTATAAAAAGCTAAATTCAGCTGACATAGCAAAGGGTGTTGATGAAGCATACACAACACGGCGGGGTGGGACCTCAAGGCCAGCACCCAGCGGCATGGTAAACAGTGGGGTGGGAGGGAAAAGCCCCTAGGCAGATAAGAGTTGACTCAAGTTGGAGGGAGCGAGGGGATTATCGATGAGTCAACGGCGAGGAACGCAGGCACAGAGACAATGGGAAGGGGGGGGATGACGCGACCCCCCCAACCCCCCCAACGGCCAGAGCGCTCAAAACGTCCGCAAACAGGATTCGATTGGATGCGCAGGGTGATGTCATGTCACCCGGGGGTTAAGGGGGGCTTTGGAGACATAAGGGGGCCGGAGGGGCGGATTGAATCAGAGTCCTTCTGGAGTGGCGGAGGAGACCAGCCGTCCTCAGCGTCCGTGCGACGCATGCAAGGTGGAGCTGGAAACGATCGGCCAGAAAAAGTCCCCGAGGCGTGCATCTTCCCCAGCCCCCATTGGGCAGCTGAAGAGGTGAATGGGTACGGGGAGGGGGGCCAATTCAGTCAGCTCGAGCTTGGGGGATAGACGCACTCTGCGACGGCCAGGTGACAGGAGGTTAGGCGCTGTCCGAAGGGTGCTGGCTGGAGGGGGCCATAAACGGGGGTCCCTATTCGGAAATAAATCTTAGCACAGACTGACGTTGTGACGCGTGGTGCATGTGTGCGTGTGAAGAGCGGTGGGACAGCGATCGGCGTACGACGGTGTGTGGGTGACTATAAATCAGTGTGGGTGTGTCGCGCGCGCATATTAAAATACCAACGGTTGCCCGCGCCGGCGCGTGTCTGTGTGTGCACCAACGGTGAGACACACGCGAGTGTCACTAGTGTCTGTGCACACCGCAGTGTTAATGGTGAGACACGCGCGAGTGGGTGGGTGGGGGGGGCATCAGCCCCCACCCATTAGACGTGCCCCCCCCCCCGCTCGTGGAGAGTGAGAGGGAGATCAGCCCCCACGTAATGGGGAGTGGGGGGGGGCATGAGCCCCCACAAACGCTGGGGATGAACAGATCCGACTTCAGCTGCATGTGTGTGCTGTGTTCACCTCCTGTTTCCATTCTTACAAAGAGTTCGAGAGGAAAACAAAAATAAACTATTGTTTTGATATAACCTCCGTGTTCAACAGAGTTGATAGACTTTACTGCAAACACAAACTTGACACTGTCACACACTGCCATGAGTAAACAGGTGGCGGTGTGACCAGAACCATGCCTGGCCACCTTCATCTGCTCTGCATTAATTCTTCCTCACTCCACCAAGTAATGAATCGTCTCTCTCTCCCCGTGGTGAAGATGTTCCCCTCCACACATTCAGAGTCAACAGCGGCACGCGCTTAGCGTCTTTGACCGATAGATACATTGACACACGTATTGTTGGTTCTTTCAGTAAAGTCAGGTAGATAGAAAATAAAAATAACAGATTAAATTTAATAAGATAAAGACCACTCGTGTTGCGATCGAAACGTCGTGGGTTTTTTGCTTCATTTTCAATTTTTTTTTATTTTATTGTCATTTTATTTTCTATCTACGTGACTTTACCGAAAGAACCAAGAATATTAATTCCTGCAGTCACCAAAGTTTTAAGTCAAAACATTCACACAAGTTGACAAAGCCTCACCTTGTGTTGTTGTGGGCAGGTCGCTTCTGATAACAAGAGCGGTATAGCAGCTCAAGCGGGCTTGGCCTGGTAACAAAAGAAAATAAAAACTGCGTGAATATTTACAATAAAACAAAGTTACAAAGTGGCGAGCCGGGTGAAGACAAATTAAACTTAAGCGAGATAATTAAAGCGAACGCAATCAGGTGAGGGCAGGAGGCAAAGCCCCGCGTGGCTAGGCCCCGCGTTGTAAAGTTCCAACCTGGACATCGATCCCCATGCTCGCTGCTACTCAACTGACATCCCTACGAGAGAGAGAGGCTCTACCTTGGTAAACAACAACAACCACCACCACGATGAGAATTTCTCACCTCGGATTTCAGTGCAAGCGCGGATTGGCAGCCTCCTGCTACCTCGCGACGTCACGCGGGAAAGCAGGTAACATGACGTCACTTCCAGGGTAAGAGACACGCCCCTCCCATAATAAGCGGCTCTGTAACTGAATAAATTATACTCTTTGGTTCTAATGGGTAAAGTCACGTAGGTAAAAAATAAAATAACAAAAATCACGACGTTTCGGCCACAACACAAGCGGCCTTCATCAGGTGAAGGGACGAGACTGTCTGGAGGACAGCGCACAGTACACGCACAGTACACACACACGGTACACACACACACACACGGTACACACACACAGTACACACACGTACGCACGGCACGCCCACACTCCTTCAGTCACGTGACTAAGGTTGACGCGCCGCCCCGTCTCCCGAGGTGACCTCTTGGCTCTCTCGTCTCTCCTCGACACGTAGATTTATTTCTTACTCTTACCTAGAAGCGTCATTGTATGTCTGTCTGTGTCTGTGGACGCAACTTGAAAGGAATTGTACTCACACCCTGTGGGGTTTACGTTTCAAATAAAGTGCCCAGATACCACGCGATAAGCCCCGTGGTGAGCCAGTGCTATTCCTATTTCCAATCCGTCAACGTGAAAGTAGTTAAATTAACAATTTATTACTAATCTCCATATATACCAAAGGCAAAGTTGTGAATGTGTGCGTCTGTTCAAAATGTTTAGTGTACTTCTCGACACGCACCAAACTGGAAATTTGCCATGTGGGTAATTTCCAGACTGTACACCGTGCAAACATAAAAATAGACTTTTGTATATTTTTTGGGGGGGGCGCGCAATAATGGATAAGCATGAAAACACCACGATACATAGGACTTACTTTGATTAGAGTCTTGGAATTGATTGTGTACATGTTGAAATTGTTAAATGAGCATTTTGAGCACACTATTTTAATAAATGTTCATGATTCTGAGAATATAAGTGTAATTCTGAGTATCATAATGACCACATTGGAATTGTCATCATGAATGGGGGGTACAATCATTTTTATAATAGGAATGCGGTTTTGAGCATGACTATTCATATTTCGGACTCATTTATGACAATAGATTCACGATTAAATTGCGATTTTGTTTTGCTCATCAATCAGGACACTGTTAATGATGCGCATGCCCATAAATTGTTTAAATTACTAGAACTGCAAGTTGTGTATACTCTCCAACCCCATTCCTCTACCTACCCATTCCCTTGACGAGCTCCGTGCCCACTTAAACCCATGACGATGGCGGTGACGATTCCACCTCTCGCTGTAACAATCAAAGCACCTCCAACTTCTGAATGCAAAGGTGCTGGTTGGTGCAACGCCAAAAAACATCGTCAACGCCGCTCCCAAGCCCGCCCTACGTCAGTTACATCGCTAGAATCAACAAAATAAAAAGTTCCACAGAGGAAACTAAAATGACATTACGCAATCCCCAAAGTGGCACGCGGTAGGCTACACGACTCGGAGAACAGCGTCAGACTTCAAGACTTGCATCGCCATCATCATCATTCTTCCTCTCCACAAGTCATCGCACGTCAATATTCAACAAGCTGCACACACGTGCAAGTAACCTCTAGACCCGCCACCTGCACAGTTAACGCGATCAGACCCGGGGGTCAAATTAAAATTGTGTCGTCTTTGGTGACGTATTACAATCGGTGTAATTTTAATGATGTACGTACAGCAACGGCTGTACGTACATCATTAACTGCATGCAACTGCTGTACGTACATCGAATTATATCATTGACAACGGGGTCCTTTTTGCGATATCTGCGTGCGGTCTTTTAATTATATATATACGTAGTCAGTTCATTAGTATGGGGTTCCTCTATAAGGAATTGTAATTGTAAAATGTATTACTTAATAATACGATTCCAGGCCACACTTAGCTTGTAGCAGTCAGAGCAGTTAAAATGACTGTACATGTGTAGGTATGAAATAAAATAAATTTAATTTAAATAAAATTAATTTTATTTATTAAAGCATTTCATTTAATTTAACGTAGGTATAAAATGAATGCAATTTAAATAAAATAAATTTAATTAATTTAAAATTTTTAAATAAAATAAATTTAATTTATTAAAAATGTAATTTAACGTAGGTATAAAATAAAATTAATTTAAATAAAGTAATGTAATATATTTTAAAAATTAAATTAAACGTAGGTATTAAATAAAATAAATGTAAAAAAAATATGATAATTTATCAAAAATTTCAATTTAATTTAACGTAGGTATGAAATAAAATAAATACAATTTAATTGATTACAATTTAAATAAAATTTAACGTAGGTATAAAATAAATTTAAATTAAATTATAAAACTCATTCATTTATAAAAAAAAATTACGTAGGTATAAAATACATTTTAATTAAATTAATTAAAATTTTAAATGAAATTTAACGTAGATATAAAATAAAATGTAATTAAATTAAATAATAAATACATTTTATTTTCTACCTCCGTGACTTTACCGAAAGCAAAGAGTGTGGACCCACGTGACATCAAGGCTGTCCTAGTCTAGGCAAGGGCTCAGGGTGTACCGGGCCTTTCACAACAACAGTCGCAGCAGCAGCAACAACGGTTCTCTTGAGAAAATGTTTTAAAAAAGAAAGTCAACGTAGCTTACCTTGACACTCGCGAACTTTAATGATTAAAATAATTAAAACAAAACTAAACACTCACACGCACATGGGCGCGCGGGGTTCAGCTTGCAGGGCATTATAAATGGTAGCGTCCTCCCGCGATCTGATTGGTCGCCGCGTGCCAAAGTGGGGAGGGGGGGGAAGGCCAGCGATCCGATTGGTCGAGAGGCAAACCTGGGAGCGTCTCCGGCGATGGTGCGCAGCGATTGGTCAACGGTTGTCCTATGCTAATTTTGGTATGCTAATTAGTTTTAATCTGTATGCTAATGTAGTTTATTTATCCATACTCATTAAGTTTAATGTTTATCCTAAATTAGTTACAAATTTATGCTCGTTTAGTTAACATTCTATGATAGTATCGTTATATTTTTTATGCTATAACAGCAGTGCATACTGGCTGTGGTGGTACCTGCTATGATTACAGCAGGCATACCGACTAGTGGTACCTGCTATAATTACATCAGGGCATACTGTGGTGGTACCTGCTATGATTACAGCAGGCATACTGCTTAAATGCTTTATCACGTGTCGTGAATGTGATAGTTTCATCCCAGAAATGGTGTCCTTGACCGGCCCAGAGCAGACATTTCACTTTGCCTTAGAACCTGAGGTGGCACAGCATTAGCAATTCCAAGTTCTTTATGTGACCAATAGCAACGAATAATGTGGCAAACATTTGAAATGAGTGGGTTATGACGTACTGTACTTCACTCTTATCGACCATTAACGTGAGTCTGTGTTACTGGCGTTGTGCTGCCTCGGCTGGTACCAACTTCTTCTTTGACCACGTGGACCATGCGGATGAATGGTCTACGCGGGTCGAGTGACCGATGGAGAAGACCTATGGGGGCACGCGGCGGGAGACTCTCAGGCGAAATCGTGGAAGTCGCGTGACAGAGGCCACGCGTGGAGGATAGATGCATGCTGGTGAGACGTCGTCTTCAGTTTAATTTAAGTTTCATGTGTCAGGTGCAGAGCCCTGTGAGCCGTGCGGCTCTTGACTCGGGTGCAACCGCAACAAAAGAAAAACGTGAACATATTCATGTTGTGGGTCACTGTTGACGATGTGGGTCCCTACTGACGAGGTGAGTGTCAATATTCATGTTGTGGGTCACTGTTGATGATATGGGTCCCGATTGATGATATGGGTCCGGATTAAAGAGATGAGCGTCGCTTTTGATGTGGGTCTCTATTGACGAGGCGAGCATCCCTGTTGACAATGTGGGTCCCTGATGACGATGTGGGTCCGTGTTAACGATGTTACCACTGAATTGGTCCTCGTCTAATAGCCTATATGTTCTACCATATGTAAAACCATACGACAATAAATGTTACAATACATAGCATGTATAGGAATTAAAATTCATGTCAACCACCACTCACCCTCCCCTCGACTCACTCCCACGCTCAGCCCTCCACTAGGGTACCCCCCCCCCCGCCCATACCGGTGGCAGAGGGCCTTGTTGGACCCAAGACATCTCTCCTTCTTTCCACAGAGCTACAAGACAATCAGAGTCTAGTCGTCCTACACATCATCAGCAAGACGGATGAGGTGAGCTACGTCTGGCTGTGTGTGGCGCCGAGCGTGAAGATTTTCTTCTCTTCTGCAGCGTGCGTCCACGTCAACTTTCACCATCAAGCGCGCCCAGACTCCTCCACGGCTCCGCTGCCTCTCCTGCCCTCGTGCTCCTGCTTCCGCTCCGTCCGATCGCCCCCCTCTCCTCCTGCCCCTTGCCGTCTCTCTTCACACGCGCACTCCGACCTCCCTCGCCTTCCATGTCAGGAGGTACGCCCGAGATCACTCGTCCTGCCTGCACCAGCGACTCACGCATCGTCTGACCGCGTCTCCGTTCATGCAGGTAAGGGCACCATCATGGCGTAGCGGTTAGCGGCGCTGCGCCATTCTCGCTCACGTCCAATACCAGCGACAATTAGGGGCCGTCCGTGAATGACGTCACGCACCTAGAGGGGGGGGGGGGGCGGGGTCAGACGTTTGTGACGATGTGTGACAAGGGGGGGGGGGGTTTGAGAAAAGTGACGTCACATCAAATTGCGCAACTTTAAATAAATATAAACGCGTTCTACTTAAATAAACTTTGTAATGTTTTCTACCTACATCAGAGTGCAGCGCCACATTTACAACGCACTACAATGACAACAATAGTTTAAAGCGATTTGAAGCATGTTTTATTTTTGGGGGGGGAGGGGGGCAGAACTTTGTGACGTCATAATTGAGGGGGAGGGGTCTGACTTTGTGTGACGTCGTGTGACGATGGGGGGGGTCAAAAATCCTCTAAAATCACGTGACGTCATTTAAGGTCGGCCCCTTACCTGAAGCAGTCCTGAGCGTCACTTAGGTGGACTCAGCCATAATTAAGGTGGTGAGGTGGGTGGGGGTGCTAACATCAGAATTTGAGAGACGAGCGGCCAGCCGTGGTTCTGTCCACACCAGCCCCTGGTGTTGTTCCATCGCGACCCTCACCGGTGCTCGCTAACAGCACACGCCCAGTGGGAGTCGATGAGTCCGTGGGTTTCTGTGCGAGTCCGTGGGTCCATTGTGCGTCTGTGGATGCGTCAGTCTACATTGGGGAGCCTTTGTCTTTGCAGTTTGGGGACTTGTGCAGCACTAGTGTGTAGTAGTGTATAGTGTAGTGTATAGTGTAGTAGTGTACTGTGTAGTAGTGTAGTGTATAGTAGTGTAGTGTATAGTGTGTAGTGTATAGTAGTGTATAGTGTAGTGTATAATAGTGTATTGCATAGTAGTGTATAGTGTAGTGTATAGTGTAGTGTATAGTAGTGTATAGTGGTGTATAGTGTAGTGTATAGTAGTGTAGTGTATAGTAGTGTATAATAGTGTAGTGTATAGTAGTGTATAGTGTAGTATATAGTGTAGTGTATAGTGTAGTGTATAGTAGTGTATAGTAGTGTATAGTGTAGTGTATAGTAGCGTAGTGTATAGTGTAGTGTATAAAAGTGTATAGTGTAGTGTATAGTAGTGTAGTGTATAGTAGTGTATAGTGTAGTGTATAGTGTAGTGTATAATAGTGTATAGTGCAGTGTATAGTTTAGTATAGTGTAGTGTATAGTGTAGTCTATAGTAGTGTATAGTGTAGTGTATAGTTTACTATACTAGTTATCACGTGACTAGTGTAGCTAGCCAGGTGGTGACCACACTCGTGCGTGCATCTCCACCCGTCCGTGTTTGCAAGTAAGCGCTCGTGTGTGTATGTGCACCCGCGTGTTTGTTCGTGTCTGTATGTATGCACACTGTTGCACATGGTTCGCTCGTGTGGGTTCGTAGTGGAACGCACTGCTCATGAAAACGTTGCCTCGTTACGCGGTAAATGATGCGGCACGACAGGAGGGAACTGCAGGGATGAGGCTCTCCAGTCTTGGTGCTGTGAATGAAAACAGCGCCAGGGTGGAGCGTCCCATCCCTACAGCTCGTAGCTGTGACGGAGCGAGAGTGATCAGCGGACAGCCACCATGGTTGCCAGGTAAGGGGAGACTTCACCCGGAACTCTCCTCCACACGTGTTCCCCTTGAACATTGTCGCAATAAACGTACGATCAGGAATATTTAAAATATCCGACCTTTGTTGTTCCGCAAGAATATTAACGCTCAAACTCGTATCGAACTCTTCATGAATTCACTTGGTCAAACAGTTCAGGTACTCGGCAAACCATTTCACCACCCGGTATGCAACAGTTAAACAATCTACTCCAAATCAACACCGAAATGTCAAATTATCATCCACCATTGACTTCCACATCGATGGAAGCCATTTGCCATGACGTCCAAGCCATTAAACACCGGAACAACGAACGTGCCATTCAAGTACATCTTGAAACCCATTATCTGAAGTAGTTTGTATTAAACAATACCTAAATAATAGAAACACGTTTACAATATTGAGCGAAGTTAAAGTCACGGACTTTTTCCAACTTTAGCTCAACAGGACCACAAAAGCTCAGATATGTGGTTCATAATAAATGAATAAATCTGATTGAAATCATCAACTGGCCAAACACTTTCTGATTTCAACATCACCTTATAAAAGAAAAACATTTTAAATATAAGCGCGCAACTTTATTTATCTGTGATGAGCGCTGCACTTTCCGTTGTTTTCATGCAGGGGGCGCTGCAAACCTACGCACCCCCTGCATGGACGACGGAGGCGCAGGGACAGACGTTCGATTACGTTGGAATCGATCTGCAGACGGCGGTCTTCTCGCACGGCCAGCTCCGTGTCGCCTTATCTCGATCCCGCAATCCCAAACAGGTGAAAGTCCGCATCGAACCGAACCCCCGGCAAGGCCATCTACTTAATGACGAGAGAAAATTCACATGAAATGTCCTTTTCAATGAAGTCTTCCACAAGCTTTTAATGAAGAAATAAAATCATCTAATTCAAAACAACACAATTCAAAGATGCTTCATTTCAAAACTTCAAAACGGAGCATGGGGTATTTGCGTGAATGCGTCCTGTGTGCAAATGTTGTGAATTTCCTGGCCTGAAGGCCGTCAATGTCTTGGACCCTTATTGGTGCACAGCGTCTCAACAACAGCAGTGGGGTTTGCTTCAACCGATGGTTACGAACATCCAGACGTGAATCAGCAAGGAGCATTTCTAGTCCTAGCTAGACAAAATCTACGTCACCACGTAAGACAAAACTACAATTCGTGTTGTAGAGAATGTACCTCCTCCTATACGTGTAACTTTCAAGTGGTATGCATTGTAACTCATGAATGATCTGAGTGTGCTACCTATTTCAAAGACAATGAGTTGCTCGAGATGCTTCGTGGATCACAAAAACACCGTTTGACCTGTATCACAAGAACAACGGGTCTCACCTGAGTTCTCTGTACAGGTTACTTCCAAACAGACACACACACTTTGTCCTAACATCACTTATTCAATATTTGACCCTTATCGATCAAATGTTACAAGTATGCACAAAACCAGACAAGTATTCATTCTAAATTATTGACAGGCATATTGACAAAATTGGATTACTGCAATGAAATATACTGCATCACGTTACATCATATTAACAAGAAGCTTTTAAAAAAAAGTTGCAGTCTGCTTCACAGTGAATGTAAAACATACTATTGTGTCATTCAAAATGAGTAGGCCATTGCATGCTGGCGTCTGAGTGAAAATGTAGCAAATTCTAAACATTACCTACAAACTACACAACTGAGATGACACATCAATCATCGCCCCCTACTGATAGGCTCTTGTCCACATGCAGGCCGGTGCAGGGCCACCACCTTGTGCCACACAGGGGCAGCTGCTACTTGGGGATGCTCTTTGAGTGTTTCAGACGAGGTACGACACAAAACTCCGAGTTGCTGAGGCGATTAAGCAAGCACCGTGTAAAATAAATTATTATGATAACATAGTGAATGCTTGGGAGCTTATTGGCTCTTGCTCCTGGTTAGAGATCTACCCAACCCACGGGCCCACAAAGTGTTCAACTTCACATTCTTGTCATTAAAGGCCTGTGACAAAGGTGTATCTATTGTAGCAACATCGTCTCTGGCTTACACATCTACCAGGTCTCCACTTGACTTTGTATTGTCTAGGAGCAAGTCCACCCACACCTCCACTTCCACAAACTGCTGGGAGTTGCCTCACTCTGCCTCACAGTCAGAATTCTCCTCCTGCTTCACGATGTGAAGGTCCCATTTTGGAGTTGGATCTTCATCTTCACATTTTACCTTCACTTCTTCGCTCATCACTTCTTCACATTTCACCTCGATACCTTTAAAAGTGTCCAAGCTGGGATTTTCGTCCGGTTCTTGTTTCATGAGGGATGGGCTCATTGCGGCACTTTGACTTTCACAAGCTGATTTCAGACTCCGACTCCGCTCCTTGTGGATCTTCCGATGCTTTTGTGTTCTCTGGTGTCTTCGAAGATTTGATGAATCTGCAAACGGCTTCCTGCACAGAGTACACCTGAAGGGTTTCTCTCCCGTGTGTGTTCTCTGGTGTTTTACAAGAGAAGATGACCGTGCAAACGCCTTCACGCACACACTGCACTTGAAGGGTTTCTCTCCCGTGTGTGTTCTCTGGTGTTTTTTAAGAGCAGATGACTGTGAAAATGCCTTCCCACAAACACTGCACTTGAAGGGTTTCTCTCCCGTGTGTGTTCTCTGGTGTAATACGAGATCAGATGACCGTGAAAATGCCTTCACGCACACACTGCACTTGAAGGGTTTCTCTCCCGTGTGTGTTCTCTGGTGTGTTACAAGATTACTTGACTGTGTAAACGCCATCCTGCACATCGTGCACCTGAAGGGTTTCTCTCCCGTGTGTGTTCTCTGGTGTTTTACAAGATCAGATGAATCTGAAAATGCCTTCCCACACACCCTGCACTTGAAGGGTTTCTCTCCCGTGTGTGCTCTCTGGTGTGTTTTAAGAGCAAATGAATCTGAAAATGTCTTCCCACACACACTGCACTTGAAAGGTTTCTCTCCCGTGTGTGTTCTCTGGTGTTTTTTAAGAGCAGATGACTGTGAAAATGCCTTCCCACACACAATGCACTTGAAGGGTTTCTCTCCTGTGTGTGTTCTCTGGTGGGTCTCAAGAACTGATGGCCATGCAAATGCCTTGTCACACACAGTGCACTTGAAGGGTTTCCCTCCTGTGCGAGTTCTCTGGTGCTGTGTCAAATTTCCAGTCCGATCCGTGCTGTATGCACGCTGGTCGCATTGTTGACTTGTCGTACCGAGCTGCTGTGCTGAGTGCCTTTGCTCCATCAGACCAGCGTCAGCTGCAGACAGAAAATAAGAATATCCACATCATCTACACGTCAGTATCGAGGCACAGAGGAATGCATATATACAGTCACATGTGACTTACACGTCTATACTTATTCATATATTCATGATGTAGTGAAAAAGTTTCCCAAATTCATCACAGGGCTGTTATGGCACACAATGAGAGGGCAAATGGTCATAAACATGCCTGGAAGCCCACGTATCTGCAAAATGAATGTTCACCCAAAACTCTGAGTACACAATTTCAGCTGTCTGGCCACAAAAGGAATATTTATGAGAGCTAAATTCAGCTGACACAGCAAAGGGTGTTGAAAACAATACTATTTGTGTTGTGCAGAAATTCATAAATTAACGTTCAATCGCAACTTAGAGGTGTGAATCCAGGCTCAGATGTCCTTAAATGCTGGGATGAACAGATCCGACTTCAGCTGCATGTGTGCTGTGTTAACTTCCTGTTTCCATTCTTATAAAGAGTTCCAGAGGAAAACAAAAGTAAACTATTGTTATGATATAACCTCCGTGTTCAACAGAGTTAATAGACTTTACTGCAAACACAAACTGTACACTGTCACTGGGTAAACAGGCGGTGGCGTGTCTAGAATCATGCCTGGCCACCTTCATCTGCTTGGAATGAATGCTTCCTCACTCCACCAAGTAATTGAGGATCAACGAACATAGCCGAGGCTAACTGGAGTTTGCGTGTCTCTCGCCGTGGTGAGATGTTAACTACCTCACCTGGTATACAGGAAGTCGTGGGTTCGATCCCGACCCTGACGCCTGCTGTATATTTGGAGTTTGCGCGTCACTCCGTTTAGCGTCTTTGACCGATAGACATTGACACACGTATTCTTGTTGATTTCGGTAAAGTTACGTAAATAGAAAATAAGAATAACAGATAATACAATTACATTAAATAAAGACCACTTGTGTTGCGATCAAAACGTGAGTTTTTTTGCTTTATTTACAATTTATTTTATTTATTTTTATTTTATTTTCTATCTACGTGACTTTACCGAAAGAACCAAGAATATTAATTCCTGCAGTCACCAAAGCTTTAAGTCAAAACATTCACACACGTTGACAAAGCCTCACCTTATGTTGTTGTGGGCAGCTCGCTTCTGATAACAAGAGCGGTATAGCAGCTCAAGCGGGCTTGGCCTGCTAACAAAAGAAAATAAAAACTGCGTGAATATTTACAATAAAACAAAGTTACAAAGTGGCGAGCTGGGTGAAGACAAATTAAACTTAAACGAGATAATTAAAGTGAATGCAATCAGGCGAGGTCAGGAGGCAATGCCCCGCGTGGCTAGGCCCCGCGTTGTAAAGTTCCAACCTGGACATCGATTCCCATGCTCGCTGCTACTCAACTGACATCCCTACGAGAGAGAGGCTCTACCTTGGTAAACAACAACAACCACCACCACAACGACCACCACCACAACGATGAGAATTTCTCACCTCGGATTTCAGTGCAAGCGCGCACACGGCAGCTTCCTGTTGCCTCGCGACAGCAGGTAGTATGACGTCACTTCCCTCCCACAAGCGGCTCTGTAACTGAATAAATTATGTTAATGTTACCGGACCATACGTCGAGGGATGGGGGCGTGGGCGCTGAACCCGTCGCAATATTATCGCGACGGCTTTAACGGACACATTATGTTAATGAGCCACCAATCACTAGACGTAGCTTTGCCCAAATAAGGATTGCCACTGGAACGATATCGGCAGTGACCCTGGCGGAGGTGACGTCACGCTCAAGAGCGCGGTGGACAGGGGAGGGGTGAATACCTTGGTGACATGACGTCACTAGCGAGGTACACCTCCACCTGGCGTTTCACGCCGATGAGGTAATGCAGAGTGGTGACGTCACAGAGTTGGAGTTTAAGTTGATTTAGATTCATTTTCCATTGCTCCCTCCCTTGGGTGTGTGAGCTCAGCAACAACGTGGACATTATTGTGTGTACACTGTGTGTGTGTACACTGTGTGTGTGTACACTCTGTGTGTGTACACTATGTGTATACACTGTCACTGTGTGTCGCTGTGTGTCACTGTGTGTCACTGTGTGCGTGTCACTGTGTGTCACTGTGTGTGTGTCACTATGTGTCACTGTGTGTGTGTCACTATGTCACTGTGTGTCACTGTGTGTGTGTCACTGTCACTGTGTGTACACTGTGTGTATACACTGTGTGTACCCTGTGTGTGTTCACTGTGTATACACTATGTACACCGTGTGTACACTGTGTGTGTGTACACTGTGTATACCCTGTGTGTGTGTACACTGTGTATACCCTGTGTGTGTACACTGTGTGTGTGTACACTGTGTATACACTGTGTATACACTGTGTGTGTGTACACTGTGTGTGTGTACACTGTGTGTGTACAGTGTATGTGTACACTGTGTGTACACTGTGTATAAACTCTGTGCCACTGCGTGTGTGTACACTGTGTGTGTGTATATATACACTGTGTGTGTACCCTGTGTGTGTACCCTGTGTGTATACACTGTATGTACACTGTGTGTACACTGTGTGTGTACACTGTGTATACCCTGTGTGTGTACAGTGTATACACTGTGTGTGTACACTGTGTATGTGTGTACACTATGTATATACACTGTGTGTGTACACTGTGTGTGTACACTGTGTGTGTGTGTGTACACTATGTGTATACACTGTGTGTGTACACTGTGTGTGTGTACACTGTGTGTATAAACTGTGTGTCCACTGTGTGTGTACACTGTGAATACACTGTGTGTGTACATTGTGTGTGTACACTGTGTGTGTACACTGTGTGTGTGTACACTGTGTGTGTGTACACTGTGTGTGTACATTGTGTGTACATTGTGTGTACACTGTGTCGCTGTGTGTGTCGCTGTGTGTGTCACTGTGTCACTGTGTGTGTGTCACTGTGCCTGGCACAAGCGTCGTGGTGACGTCACCACCACTTAGTTGCGAATGGCGATTGTTGTTGTGTCACTGTGCGTCTGTCACTGTGTGTGTGTCAGTGTGTGTACACTGTGTGTACACTGTGTGTGTATGTGTACACTATGTGCATACACTGTGTGTGTACACTGTGTGTGTACACTGTGTGTGTGTACACTATGTGTATACACTGTGTGTGTACACTGTGTGTACAGTGTGTGTGTGTAAACTGTGTATACACTGTGTGTGTACACTGTGTGTGTGTACACTGTGTACATTGTGTGTGTACAGTTTGTGTATACTGTGTGTGCACAGTGTGTGTGTACACTGTGTGTATACACTGTGTGTGTACAGTGTGTGTGTACACTGTTTGTGTGTACACTGTGTGTACACTGTTTGTGTATGTACACTGTGTGTGTACACTGTGTCTACACTGTGTGTACACTGTGTATATACTGTGTGTGTGTACACTGTGTGTGTGTACACTGTGTGTATACACTGTGTGTACACTGTGTATAAACTGTGTGTGTGTATACACTGTGTGTGTGTACACTGTTTGTGTCCACATTGAACCGAACCCCCGGCAAGGCGATCTACTTAATGACGAGAGAAAATTCACACGAAATGTCCCTTTCAATGAAGTCTTCCAGATGTAAATTGATACAAGCTTTTAATGAAGAAATAAAATCATCTAATTCAAAACACAACACAATTTAAAGATGTTTCATTTTAAAACTTCAAAACGGACATGGGGTACTTGTGTGAATGCGTCCTTCGTGTGCAAATGTTGTAACTTTCCTGGCCTGAAGGCCGTCAATGTGTTGGACCCTTATTGGTGCACAGCGTCTCAACAACAGCAGTGGGGTTTGCTTCAAGCGATAGGTAACGAACATCCAGACGTCAATCAGCAAGGAGCATTCATAGTCTTAGACAAAATCTACGTCAACACGTAAGACAAAACTACAATTCGTGTTGTAGAGAATGTATCTCCTCCTATACGTTTAACTTTCAAGTGGTATGCCTTGTAACTGATGAATGATCCGAGCGTGCTCCCTATTTCAAAGACAATGAGTTGCTCCAGAGGCAGACGCTTCGTGAACCACAAAAGTACCCTTTGACCTGTATCACAAGAACAACGGGTCTCACCCGAGTTCTCTGTACAGGTTACTTCCGAAACACACACACACTTTGTCTTAACATCACTTATTCAATATTTGACCCTCAGACAAAATGTTACATGCACGCGCACAATCAGACAAGCATTCATTCTAAATCCTTGACGGGCATATTAACAACATTGAATTACTGCAGCGAAATTGACTGCATCACATAACATCGTATTAATAAGAAGTTATTTTACAAATACGCACCGTCTGCTTAACAGTGTATGTACACCGTACTAATGTTGCGTCATTCAAAACGAGTAGGCCGTTGCATGCTGGCGTCTGGGTCAAAATGTAGCAAATTCTAAACATTACGCTACAAATAATAGATCACGGCGTTTCGATGGCAACACAAGCAATCGTCATCAGGTGGGACAAGCACAGCAGCAATAAGAGGAAACTGCTGGAGTAGGCGCCTACTACTTCAGCAGTTTCTTTTGCTGTGGGTGTCCCACCTGATGATGATTGCTTGTGTTGTGATCTAAACGCCGTGATCTGTTATGTTTCTACCCACGTGGTGACTTTACCGAAAGAACTCAAGAGTGTGGATTCCTGCAGTCACGAAAGCTTCGAATCAAGATTACCTACAAACTACACAACTGAGATGACGCATCAATCATCGCCCCCTACTGACAGGCTCTTGTCCACATGCAGGCCGGTGCAGGGCCACCACCTTGTGCCACACAGGGGCAGCTGCAACTTGGGGATGCTCTTCGAGTGTTTCAGACGAGGTACGACACAAAACTCCGAGTTGCTGAGGCGGTTAAGCAAGCACCGTGTAAATGCAATTATGATAACATAGTGAATGCTTGGGGGCATATTGTCTCTCGCTCCTGGTTAAAGATCTACCCAACCCACAGGTCCACAAAGACTGGCCGCCCTTACTCTGCAGGTTGAACCTAAAAATTGAGTGTCCAACTTCACGTTCTTGTCATTAAAGGCCTGTGACAAAGGTGCATCTATTGGAGCAACATTATATCAAGCTTACACATCTACCGGGTCTTCACTTGACTTTGTATTGTCTAGGAGGAAGTCCACCCACACCTCCACTTCCACAAACTGCTGGGAGTTGCCTCGCTCTGCCTCACAGTGAGAATTCTCCTCCTGCTTCACGTTGCCTCCATCGATGTGAAGGTCCCATTTTGGAGTTGAATCATCTTCACAATTTACCTTCACTCCTTCGCTCTTCACCATCACCTCTTCACATTTCGCCTTCACCTCTTCATATTTCACCTCGATAACTTTAAAAGTGTCTAAGCTGGGATTTTCTTCTGGTTCTTGTTTCATGAGGGATGGGCTCATGGTGGCACTTTGACTTTCACAAGCTGATTTCAGACTCCACTCCTTGTGGATCTTCTGATGCTTCTGTGTTCTCTGGTGTACTTGAAGATTTGATGAATGTGCAAATGCCTTCCCGCACACACTGCACTTGAAGGGTTTCACTCCCGTGTGTGTTCTCCGGTGTGATTTAAGACCAGATGACTCTGAAAATGCCTTCCCACACACACTGCACTGGAAGGGTTTCTCTCCCGTGTGTGTTCTCCGGTGTGATTTAAGAGCAGATGACTGTGAAAATGCCTTCCCACACACACTGCACTTGAAGGGTTTCTCTCCCGTGTGTGTTCTGTGGTGTTTTTTAAGAGTAGATGAATCTGAAAATGTCTTCCCACACACAGTGCACCTGAAGGCTTTCTCTCCCGTGTGTGTTCTCTGGTGTGTTTTAAGAGCGGATGAATCAGAAAATGTCTTCCCACACACACTGCACAAGAAGGATTTCTCTCCCGTGTGTGTTCTCTGGTGTGTTTTAAGAGCAAATGACTGTGAAAATGCCTTCACACACACACTGCACTTGAAGGGTTTCTCTCCAGTGTGTGTTCTCTGGTGTTTTTTAAGAGTAGATAAATCTGAAAATTTCTTCCCACACACAGGGCACTTGAAGGGTTTCTCTCCCGTGTGTGTTCTCTGGTGTGTTTTAAGAGCAAATGACTGTGAAAATGCCTTCACACACACACTGCACTTGAAGGGTTTCTCTCCCGTGTGTGTTCTCTGGTGTTTTTTAAGAGTAGATAAATCTGAAAATTTCTTCCCACACACAGTGCACTTGAAGGGTTTCTCTCCCGTGTGTGTTCTCTGGTGTGTTTTAAGAGCAAATGAATCTGAAAATGTCTTCACACACATACTGCACTTGAAGGGTTTCTCTCCCGTGTGTGTTCTCTGGTGTTTTTTAAGACTCGATGAATCTGAAAATGCCTTGTCACACACAGTGCACTTGAAGGGTTTCTCTCCTGTACGAGTTCTCTGGTGCTGTGTCAAATTTCCAGTCCGATCCGTGCCGTATGCACGCTGGTCGCATTGTTGACTTGTCGTACCGAGCTGCGCTGAGTGCATTTGCTCCATCAGACCAGCGTCAGCTGCAGACAGAAAATAAGAATATCCACACCATCTACACGTCAGTATCGAGGCACAGAGGAATGAATATATACAGTCACATGTGCCTTACACGTCTATACTTATTCATATATTCACGACTAGCTGTACTACCCGGCTTCGCCTGGGACTTGGATCCACCACGTTCGGCCGCCTTTGTCTCCCCAGTGGCGATGTTCACACCACAACAGTTACTCGTTTGAGGCTGAGTCGACCTAGGGGAGGCCCAGAAGCGGTTCAAATAATCGTCGCCGGTGGTGGCCGTGAGCGGGAATCGAACTCGGGTCGCCGGGTTCATAGCGCGGCGTAGCGCTAACCGCTACACTACAATGCGTTACGCTTCCACACACACACAGACACACACAGACACACACACACACAGACACACACACAGACACACACACAGACACACACACACAGACACATACACAGACACAAACACACAGGCACAAACACACAGACACACACACACAGACACACACACACAGACACACACACACAGACACACACACAGACACACACACAGACAACGCTAACGGCTACACTACAATGCGTTACGCTTACACGTGCGCGGGTCACGTGACAGATTTGACGGCACAGCTCACTTGCCGTGCAAAAAATCTATACATTATTGAGCTCCCCTCCCCCCCCCTAAAAACAACACAAAAGTGTATTTGCATAATGTGTGTACGGTGTACAGTCTGGAAAGTACCCACATGGCAAATTTACAGTTTGTTGCATGTCGGGAAGTACGCTAAACATTGTGAACAGACAACACACACAATCACAACTTTGCCTTTTATATATATTTGGAGATGCAGTGAAAAACTTTCACAAAATTCATCACGCGGTTTTAGTTTTTTGATTTTCAGTTTTATTTATTTTAGTATAGTCCTGTGAGCCATTCGGCTCTTGAATCGGGTGCAACCACAACAAGCAACAAAACAAAAACACGACCAAGAAAAACATCTTACAGTGACTATGTGTGACTGTGCAAACAGCACTGTCATGGCACGCAATGAGAGGGCAAATGTCATAAATATTCCTGTAAGCCCTCGCATCTTCAACATTAATGTTGCCATAGAAACGTTGTGGGGTGTTTTGCTTCATTTAAACAAATAAAATTTATTATGTTATTTTAATTTTATTTTCTATCTACGTGACTTTACCGAAAGAACCAAGAATATTAATTCCTGCAGTCACCAAAGTTAAGTCAAAACATTCACACACGTTGACAAAGCCTCACCTTGTGTTGTTGTGGGCAGGTCGCTTCTGATAAGAGCGGTATAGCAGCTCAAGCGGGCTTGGCCTGGTGAAAAAAATAAAAACTGCGTGAATATTTACAATAAAACAAAGTTACAAAGTGGCGAGCCGGGTGAAGACAAATTAAACTTAAGCGAGATAATTAAAGTGAACGCAATCAGGCGAGGGCAGGAGGCAAGGCCCCGCGTGATAGGCCCCGCGTTGTAAAGTTCCAACCTGGACATCGATTCCCATGCTCGCTGCTACTCAACTGACATCCCTACGAGAGAGAGCGAGGCTCTACCTTGGTAAACAACAAGAACAACCACCACAACCACCACCACAACGACCACCATCACAACAACCACAATCGCAATGAGAAGTTCTCACCTCGGATTTCAGTGCAGTTACATCGTGACGTCACGCGGCAGCAGGTGACATGACGTCACATCCGGGGAACGATACATGCTCCTCCAACAATGAGCGACTCCGTAACTAAATAGAGAATAAATAAATTATGTTAATGGTACTCGTCCCATGTGTCGTGGGCAATGAACTCGTCGGCTTTAACGAATAAATTATGTTAATGAGTTGCCGTCACTGGGCGTAGCTTTGCCCAAATAAGGATTGGCACTGGAACGCAATCGGCAGTGACACAAGCGGAGGTGACGTCACGCTCAAGAGCGCGGTGTATTACCTTGGTGACATGACGTCCCGAGCAAGGTACACCTCCCCCTGGCGTTTCACGCCGATGAAGTAATGCTGAGTGGTGACGTCACAGAGCGGGATTGGAGTTTAAGTTGATTTAGATTCATTTTCATTTCTCCCTCCCTTGGGTGCGTGGGCGCAGCTACAACAACAACGTGGACATTATTGTGTGTACACTGTGTGTGTGTACACTATGTGTGTGTACAATGTGTGTGTGTACACTGTGTGTGTGTGTACACTGTGTGTGTATACTGTGTGTGTATACTGTGTGTATATACTGTGTGTGTGTACACTGTGTGAGCACAGTGTGCACACTGTGTGTGTACACTGTGGGTGTACACTGTGTGTGTGTACACAATGCGTGTGTGTACACTGTGTGTGTACACTCTGTGTGTGTACACTGTGTGTTTACACTGTGTGTTTACTCTGTGTGTTTACACTGTGTGTGTACACTCTGTGTTTACACTGTGTGTGTGTGTACACTCTGTGTGTGTTTATACTGTGTGTGTTTACACTGTGTGTGTGTACACTGTGTGTGTACACTGTGTGTGTACACTCTTTACACTGTGTGTGTGTACACTGTCTGTGTACAGTGTGTGTGTGTGTACACTGTGTGTGTGTACACTGTGTGTGTGTACACTGTGTGTGTACACTCTGTGTGTGTACAATCTGTGTGTGTGTACACTGTGTGTGTGTACACTGTGTCTGTGTACACTGTGTGTGTACACTGTGTGTGTGTACACTGTGTGTGTGTACACTGTGTGTATGTGTGTACATTGTGTGTGTGTGTACACTGTGTGTGTACACTGTGTGTGTACAATCTGTGTGTGTGTTTACACTGTGTGTGTGTACAATGTGTGTGTGTACACTGTGTGTGTTTACACTGTGTCTGTGTGTACACACACAGACACAACCTCTACCGTCAGCAGTGGATGGGTGTAGCGAGGTGCAATGCCACCCCCCCCCCCCCACTATCTCTGTGATTAAAACACACAAACACCACTAGCCTATAATAATAAAGTGACCAAAAAGGACAAAGAGTACGTTTGACCTGTCAACTGATATAAATTCCACATTTATATGGCGTAGCCCAGTCTCTCCATTGGATGACTCCTTTTAACCTCACACAGAGTAGTACTGAATTTATTGAGCTCTGATGCCCAAACTGTATTTTGAAATTGCAACCTTTAAAACTGCGAGACAAACGTTTTAACCACATCACTTTCCAGCCAGAAATCTCTGCCCAAGTTGGAGCACTCTACCAATGAATCCAGTCATCTGAAATTAACGTTATTGTAACATGCATTCGGAATTCCTTTGGTCGCCCAAATGAGCCTCCGCACCTTGGCATGGATAGCGAGTCCTGCACTCACGTCAGAAGCAATAACGTCCAGCTATTTTATTTCAGCATGGCAGATTTTAAGCCATGTTGACTTGGAATAAACCTCCCCAGGTACTTGGTCCGATTGAAACTGTAAAAATAAAATTGTACCCGTAGGGGTTAGCCTGAATTGAACCCATGAGATCGGATCCAAGCGTAATGCATCAAAGCAGCACTCCCATCTCACTGGATTTGTACAAAATATCTGTGCTATACACCATACTACTTTACAGTAATATACTACTATACTTTAGCTGGAATGTAGCATGTTTATGGTAGAGTGGATTATTTGTAAATTTTGATTGAAAATCCGAAGTGTCTTCAGTTATAAGACTCCGTCATTCTTCAAGCTGCATACCAATGTTGAACAAACATTTACATTTTTTATATTGCTAAAGGACATTTGCAGATGATACATTATTAATGTTTGAGACAGAGGGACATGCCAATGCACGTGAATGTTTTTTCAATAAAACATATCAAAACTATACAGTTGCAATGATATTAAAATTTAATCCAAGCAACATTACCATTTTCCCTGCTCCTTCAGTTTGTGCTCAATACTTTAACGTGTACAGGGCCATGGCGGTGTGGGGGCCGACGTCCACCCCACCGCCCTCGCTAGGCAGGTGGGGCGCGACGTCCGCCCCTTCCGCCGCCTCCTCCACCGCGTCGGTCGGCTCCCGCCGGGCCCCCGCCGACCGAGCGATCGGGCCCCCCGCGCCAGCGCCCTCTCCGAGGGACAGACTCGTGCTGCTGGCTCACGGCCGCACGGAGTAAACCCACGCACCCCCGCGCGCACCGCGGCTATCGCTAACGCAGCGGACAGCGGCACGCTAGCGCCTACACCGGCGAGCGATTACCTCCACGAGCATCGGCGCGCACCGCAGCCGTCGTTAACACGGGGCCCGAACGGTCTCGCACCTGCGGGCGATTATCTCAACGCGCGTCCGTGCACGCCGCGCGCCCACTACGGCTGACGCTGGCGCAGCACGCGGTGGCCCACTCGCGTCCACGCCGACGGGCGATGATCTCAACGCGTGAGCTCAGGCCGTGGCTCCGCCCTCGCTCTCGCCGCGCATCCACCCACGGAGCCGCTCCGCACAGGAATCACACACGCACCACACCGATGCTCTCTGCTAACTTTTATTCGTGGCGCAAACCCCGCACCGCCCGGAGGGAATATTCTACGAGCAGAGCCTAGGCCTACCGCTACCCAAGTCCGCAAGTGCTCGCACTCCCCGTCACGTACCTCGCGGCCGTGCTCACGGCGTCGCGTGGACGCCGTGAGAGTCGGAGGGACGAAGACAAAAGGGAACTTTGCCTATCACCGCATTGTAGCGGCGCTCGCCGGCATCGCACGGATGCCGCGAGCGGCTCGAGAAGGCGGGGAGCGTCGCGCGCGACTCGTCGCCGCCGACCCGGCGAACCTTCGCGCCCAAACAATTTTAAGCCAACTCAGGGGCGCCGCAATGTGACTCGCTCTGCGAGGGTCGGCCATTCTCCTGGCACCGGGAAACTGCGGGACTTTCATCCCAGAGACCCTTCGGATGAAAACCCGTCGTGACGGGCAAACCCCCGCCAGGACGCTACGTGTGCGCGCTGCAGGTGTGTGCTCGGTGTGGGGGGCCACGGGAGAGTCGAGGCGCTGGCGGAGTTGCTCCGAGACCGTGGCACCACAACGGATCGGGAATTGTGTTGAAATCCGGCTCACGCAAAAGCACAAAGGGGCTCCCGTACTCGATGAACGCGTAGCCTCGGTTGAGAGTTTTGTTCCAGCGACAGACGCTCATCTTGACGTCCACCACGCCCTCCGTGGCACCGCTCACCCCCAATGAAGAGGCGGCGATTGTCCACGCTAAAGTGGACTCCAATGCGGTGTCCGGGACGGATCTCTAATTTGTTGAGTTTCTTGACGGCATCCGTGGCTTCGGCGAGCGTCGCGTAGGTAGCGAACGCATAGCCGCGGTTCTCTCCGCTAATCTCCATCATGAGGCGGAGCTGGTAGAGCTTCCCCACCGTCTCCAGCACGGGCACCAGCTCATCCTCGTAGAGGTCGCGCGGGATCCTCCCCAGAAACACCTCGTAGCCACGGGCGGGAGGGGGCCCCTGCCAGTTGGGCGGTGGTCCGATCTTCCTCTGTCCGTTCTCCTGGACGATGTTGTACCCCGTGCGCAACATGCGGTCCAGCAGGACCTTCATACAGGCCATGCCGAGCGCCGATGGTTTGGCTACTACGGTGGTGCCGGGGCGGCGCCTTGGGGCCCGGTGGAGCCCTTGACACTCCTCGCAGTCGCCTCGTGCCGACAAAGCCACGGGGGGAATCAGCTCCTGAAGAGCCAAATCCCCGGCAGGAACTCGCTCGGCCCAAACCTACAGGCCAGCAGTGGAGAGAGGAAGAGAGAGAGAGTGGAGACGGATGGAGAAAGAGAGCCGCGTTTGTTCGGTCCATGGGCCTAAATGTGACGTTAGCGTAGCCTGTGCAGTATGCATACAGCGCTTTTGTCAATCCACTGCTGGATGAAGCCCTCCCCCACATTGCGCAGAGGAAACAAGAAACACAAACTCACACGGTTCCCTGCATACGCTTGTTTGTCCTCGGAAATGTTCACCGAGCGATGATTTTGCGTTTCGAGCGGCGCCCACGAGGCGGCGTTTGACTTCGCGCGGTGAACTTCGCCCGTGATGACGTCACTGGGCACGACAGGAGAGGTCGGCGCTGACTTTTCGCGCCGGTTTTTTTCTCCCCATCCAATAGTCCATGAGACGCTTCACAATGAGACCGTTTTGACGGTATCAAAGTATGACAAAATAAGAATAGATTTGATCCTTTTTTGGCAATAAAACGGGTGTTTAGATGTTCAAACACCAAACAGAAACCTTCTTCAATGAATCTTAAGATCTGTTTTATTGCCAGAAAGGATACAACCTATTCTTATTTTTTCATAGCCCATGAGATGTCTCCTTTGTCGGTACCACGTGAGGTGGCCTACATTGAGCAGTTTCAATTTCTCTATGTGGCCAGTGATAAACAAATGCAATGAGTGAGACTATCAAGTAATTTACTTTCATTTTCCATCCAAATAAATGGGTACGACTGAAGTTTTGCTACCTTAGGTGGTACTGAGTTCTGCTCTGGACCATGAGTGGGCCGTTTAATCAATTTTGACCAGTTTTCAACATTGTTAGGTCCCTAATAGCAACGTGAGCTGTTGTACTACAATTGTGTTCATATTGGATCATCTTTACAACAGAGCAGACATGCAGACAGAGCTAATGCTTAATGCTTTCAAACCCTCATTGTTGAAATGTGAGTTTACTTGCAAATGGAATCACAGTCCCAAATCATGACCGCAGAATGGTTGGAGCGAGTTGTTGGGGAGGGTGGTGGGTCGGGGGTTGAATTGCCATCATCAAAGCAGCACACGCCCCACCTTATGAACCACACAGAGTAATCACGTGAGGCAGACGTTGTATAGAAATGAGTATTGTTGTTGTAGCGTTCACCAAAACGATCCAGGATATCTTCTTTGGTTCTTTCGGTAAAGTCACGTAGAATGAGAATAAAATAATAAATTGATAAAATAAAATAACACAAAAAATCCTCACGACGTTTCGGCCACAACACAAGCGGCCTTCATCAGGTGAAGGGACGAGACTGTCTGGAGGACAGCGCTGGAGCGAACAAAGCCAAGCTCAGATCGCGACCTTTAAGCTGTGTGAGAAGAAACAAAGCGCCTTGACAAAGGAATTAGCTTGGAATTTAGCATTGAAACGGCTGAGTGATTAGCTTGTGACTGGTCACAGAAATGGCTATGTTAAAGTCAGCATACACATTCACAGAGGCACCTATTACAAATCAAACAGGAGAATTAAGCATTGAAATAACTAGGAGAATTTAGCATTGAAATAGCTGAGTGATTAGCTTGTGACTGGTCACAGAAATGGCTATCTTGAAGTCAAAGCCTACACATCTGAGCTATTCACAGTAACTGGGTATACACTACACTATATAATGAATACTATATAGTGAACCAATAAAAACTAAAATATAAATTACCTCAATGTTATCAATAAACTCTATATATTCTCCAATCAGCTAAGCTACCAACAATAAGTCGTTATATATCACAATGCTATATGGCGAAAAAATGGGTGGATTCTTACCCTCAACTTTAGCACGTACACCAGGCTCTCAGCCTCTCAGGGCTAATGGTTACTCCGACTACACAATCCGCAAAGCCATCACTCCAGTCATGAAGGATCCTCTTGTGGATCCACTCAAAACCATCACCTTATCCTACATTGCAGGGGTCACTAAAAAGATCTCCAAAATCCTGAATAAACACAAGATCCAGGTCCGATGCAACACAGTACATAAAATACGTGATCTGATTCCATCTGTAAAAGATGCTGTTCCAGACATACAGTACCCGGGCGTTTACAAACTAAAGTGCCTCTGTGGTAGTAGCTACATTGGAGAAACCAAACGACATATCTCGGACCGCATCCGCGAACATAAAGCAGACTTGAAACACGGTAAGACGAACTCCTCTGCCGTGGCAGATCACTGTTATAATTCAGTGGGCTCACATGACATTGACTTCTCCAAGACGGAGGTTCTTTGCAAACCATTAAGTATGGTGAGTGTACTGACAGTCTATAATGTAGACTGTAGCCTGGTTATTAAGTATGGTGAGTATACTGACAGTCTATAATGTAGACTGTAGCCTGGTTATTAAGTATGGTGAGTGTACTGACAGTCTATAATGTAGACTGTAGCCTGGTTATTAAGTATGGTGAGTATACTGACAGTCTATAATGTAGACTGTAGTAATGGTTATTAAGTTTGGTGAGTGTACTGACAGTCTATAATGTAGACTGTAGCCTGGTTATTAAGTATGGTGAGTGTACTGACAGTCTATAATGTAGACTGTAGCCTGGTTATTAAGTATGGTGAGTGTACTGACAGTCTATAATGTAGACTGTAGCCTGGTTATTAAGTATGGTGAGTGTACTGACAGTCTATAATGTAGACTGTAGCCTGGTTATTAAGTATGGTGAGTATACTGACAGTCTATAATGTAGACTGTAGCCTGGTTAATAAGTATGGTGAGTGTACTGACAGTCTATAATGTAGTCTGTAGCCTGGTTATTAAGCTGGGTGTGTGTACTGACAGTCTATAATGTAGACTGTAGTAATGGTTATTAAGCTGAGTGAGTGCACTGACAGTCTATAATGTAGACTGTAGTAATGATTATTAAGTATGGTGAGTGTACTGACAGTCTATAATGTAGACTGTAGTAATGGTTATTAAGTTTGGTGAGTGTACTGACAGTCTATAATGTAGACTGTAGCCTGGTTATTAAGTTTGGTGAGTGTACTGACAGTCTATAATGTAGACTGTAGCCTGGTTATTAAGTATGGTGAGTATACTGACAGTCTATAATGTAGACTGTAGCCTGGTTATTAAGTATGGTGAGTGTACTGACAGTCTATAATGTAGACTGTAGTAATGATTATTAAGTATGGTGAGTGTACTGACAGTCTATAATGTAGACTGTAGTAATGGTTATTAAGTTTGGTGAGTGTACTGACAGTCTATAATGTAGACTGTAGCCTGGTTATTAAGTATGGTGTGTGTACTGACAGTCTATAATGTAGACTGTAGCCTGGTTATTAAGTATGGTGAGTGTACTGACAGTCTATAATGTAGACTGTAGTAATGGTTATTAAGTTTGGTGAGTGTACTGACAGTCTATAATGTAGACTGTAGCCTGGTTATTAAGTATGGTGTGTGTACTGACAGTCTATAATGTAGACTGTAGCCTGGTTATTAAGTATGGTGAGTGTACTGACAGTCTATAATGTAGACTGTAGCCTGGTTATTAAGTATGGTGAGTGTACTGACAGTCTATAATGTAGACTGTAGCCTGGTTATTAAGTATGGTGAGTGTACTGACAGTCTATAATGTAGACTGTAGCCTGGTTATTAAGTATGGTGAGTGTACTGACAGTCTATAATGTAGACTGTAGTAATGGTTATTAAGTATGGTGAGTGTACTGACAGTCTATAATGTAGTCTGTAGCCTGGTTATTAAGCTGGGTGTGTGTACTGACAGTCTATAATGTAGACTGTAGCAATGGTTATTTAGTATGGTGAGTGTACTGACAGTCTATAATGTAGACTGTAGTAATGGTTATTAAGCTGAGTGAGTGTACTGACAGTCTATAATGTAGACTGTAGCCTGGTTATTAAGTATGGTGAGTGTACTGACAGTCTATAATGTAGACTGTAGCCTGGTTATTAAGTATGGTGAGTGTACTGACAGTCTATAATGTAGACTGTAGCCTGGTTATTAAGTATGGTGAGTGTACTGACAGTCTATAATGTAGACTGTAGCCTGGTTATTAAGTATGGTGAGTGTACTGACAGTCTATAATGTAGACTGTAGCCTGGTTATTAAGTATGGTGAGTGTACTGACAGTCTATAATGTAGACTGTAGTAATGGTTATTAAGTATGGTGAGTGTACTGACAGTCTATAATGTAGTCTGTAGCCTGGTTATTAAGCTGGGTGTGTGTACTGACAGTCTATAATGTAGACTGTAGTAATGGTTATTTAGTATGGTGAGTGTACTGACAGTCTATAATGTAGACTGTAGCCTGGTTATTAAGTATGGTGAGTGTACTGACAGTCTATAATGTAGACTGTAGCCTGGTTATTAAGTATGGTGAGTGTACTGACAGTCTATAATGTAGACTGTAGTAATGGTTATTAAGTATGGTGAGTGTACTGACAGTCTATAATGTAGTCTGTAGCCTGGTTATTAAGCTGGGTGTGTGTACTGACAGTCTATAATGTAGACTGTAGTAATGGTTATTAAGTATGGTGAGTGTACTGACAGTCTATAATGTAGACTGTAGTAATGGTTATTAAGCTGAGTGAGTGTACTGACAGTCTATAATGTAGACTGTAGCCTAGTTATTAAGTATGGTGAGTGTACTGACAGTCTATAATGTAGACTGTAGCCTGGTTATTAAGTATGGTGAGTGTACTGACAGTCTATAATGTAGACTGTAGCCTGGTTATTAAGTATGGTGAGTGTATTGACAGTCTATAATGTAGACTGTAGCCTGGTTATTAAGTATGGTGAGTGTACTGACAGTCTATAATGTAGACTGTAGCCTGGTTATTAAGTATGGTGAGTGTACTGACAGTCTATAATGTAGACTGTAGTAATGGTTATTAAGTATGGTGAGTGTACTGACAGTCTATAATGTAGTCTGTAGCCTGGTTATTAAGCTGGGTGTGTGTACTGACAGTCTATAATGTAGACTGTAGTAATGGTTATTAAGCTGAGTGAGTGTACTGACAGTCTATAATGTAGACTGTAGCCTGGTTATTAAGTATGGTGAGTGTACTGACAGTCTATAATGTAGACTGTAGCCTGGTTATTAAGTATGGTGAGTGTACTGACAGTCTATAATGTAGACTGTAGCCTGGTTATTAAGTATGGTGAGTGTACTGACAGTCTATAATGTAGACTGTAGCCTGGTTATTAAGTATGGTGAGTGTACTGACAGTCTATAATGTAGACTGTAGCCTGGTTATTAAGTATGGTGAGTGTACTGACAGTCTATAATGTAGACTGTAGTAATGGTTATTAAGTATGGTGAGTGTACTGACAGTCTATAATGTAGTCTGTAGCCTGGTTATTAAGCTGGGTGTGTGTACTGACAGTCTATAATGTAGACTGTAGTAATGGTTATTTAGTATGGTGAGTGTACTGACAGTCTATAATGTAGACTGTAGTAATGGTTATTAGGTATAGTGAGTGTACTACAGTCTATAATGTAGACTGTAGTAATGGTTATTAAGCAGAGTGAGTGTACTGACAGTCTATAATGTAGACTGTAGCCTGGTTATTAAGCTGTGTGAGTGTACTGCCAGTCTATAATGTAGACTGACTTGTAGTAATGGTTATTAAGTATGGTGAGTGTACTGACAGTCTAATGTAGACTGTAGCCTGGTTATTAAGTATGGTGAGTGTACTGACAGTCTATAATGTAGACTGTAGTAATGGTTATTAAGTATGGTGAGTGTACTGACAGTCTATAATGTAGAATGTAGCCTGGTTATTAAGCTGAGTGAGTGTACTGACAGTCTATAATGTAGACTGTAGCGGTACGTAGCTAACCGTGCTAATTGTGTTCTGGTTGCATTTTGCACAATTATAATCGTACAATATGGCACCAATCTTTAGCACGAATGTTCAGTTTTTTCCTGAAAATTCATCTCTGACACTTTCAGTGAATACCTGAAATGATTTCCATTGAGAATGTCAATCTCTTGACGCGTAAGGGGAAAATATCCCGGTGGGTTATGACCACGCGATGCCTCGCATTTACCAAGACAATGCAGTGAATGTGCTGGGTGAAAGTAAGCACATTAAGAGCAAATATCCTAAAAAAAATGTTTTGATAAAACTTGACCATAACGTACTCTTTGGCTTTTTCGGTGAAGTCACATAACGGCCAGCATGTTTTTTTTCCCTCCAAATGTTTTTTTAATTTGTGCACATGACCTGATGAAACGAATAACCTTTTTTTTTAAAATAACCCACGTGACAGATCCAACTAATCTCTCTTAAACTATAAACTAGTTTTTCTATTTTATTGTACAAGGTAAGGCCCACTGAGCTATGTAGCTTTTTTTCACAAGCGACCTGGCCATCACGAATGAAAGCTCAACACAAAGTGACTTCATCGTGTGGAAATGTATCGCAGTTAAATATTTTAAATGCGTGACGTTAATTCTAAATCTGGAGGGGGGGAAACCGGAGGAACCAGAAACAAATCCATGCAACCACGAGGCAGAGACACGCACACTCCAAATATACTACCAGCAGCTCCACTATCAACAACAACAACAACCGCAGTTCGCCACTAAGTGGCGGTGACATCACCACAACGCTTGTGCCAGGCGATGTGCACCTTGAGGCCACGTGAATTGTCGAACGCCCGCTGGCAGGAGGTCACGGGGCAGACCCAGATGCGACAGGTCGACTGACTGAGACGACAGGCTGATGCACCACCTACTGTGCCAACTTGCTGTCCTCAACGGATGGCACCTCAGCCAGCCACTCACAGGGGTGAGTTCTTCTTGACAGTTCTTCTTGACAGTTCTTCACCCCTGTTGCTATGATGTCATATAGGGCAGTCTGTGCACAAACGCCACCCTCCCTCAGCATTTCGCTTGGGAGATCATCTCTGCCCACTGCCTTTCCTGGTCTCAGACTCCGGATCGCATTCAATACTTCCTCAGCAGATGGCACCTCAGCCAGCCACTCACAGGGGGTGACTTCTTCCAATATTTGAGGCACCGCAGCCTCAGCAGGGTCATCCTCACTTTGTGCCACGATGTTTTCCTGGCTGAGGGATTTTCCCTCCCCCAGGACCTCACAGAAATGCTCAGCAAATCTGCGAACCTGTTCCTGGGGGTCGGAGATTGGATCACCGTTTTTTCCCCTAATGATGGTAATAGGTGTGGCGCTGCAGGTTACTTTTTTGATGGAGTTAAATAGAGATTTGTGATCACGGGCCACTGAGGCAGACTCCATCTCCTCAGCAACCCGCGACCACCACCCATCCTTGCAGCGCCTCACGGCTCTCCGAACCTCCGAGCGAAGGCTGCGGTAAGCCTCCTCATTCTCTGACGTGGGATTCTGTAGCCGATGACAGTGGGCCTGTCGCTTTTTCTCAACCATCCTGAACACCTCCTCTGTCAGCCAGGGTCTCTGGGGAGGTCTGGACCGCGTACCCAAAGCAGCCATTGCAGCTGCATGAGTCACAGTCCTAAACCTCGCCCATTTACCCTCGACATCAGGAGGAGTCGGGGACGATGCCAATCCCAGCCGCAAGCGATGATGAAATTCTCGCTTGCAACTTTCATCAGACAACTGAGACCAGGCCACTTTATGTTGGAATGGGGTCCTGGGTGTACACCCACCACCGGAGTGGAAGAATGGCAGGCGCATCTTACAGATGACTAGTCGATGGTCAGAGGGCAGATCAGCTCCACGGTAGGTCCTGGTGTCAAGGACATGGGCTCGCATTCGCTGGTCTGTCACTATGTAGTCCAGCAGATGTTCTTGCTTGGACCCGGCATGCATCTATGATGTTGTGTGGATGCGCCGATGCCGGAACAGCGTGTTGGTAATTACAAGCCCATGGGCTGCACAAAAATCTAGCAGCCTCCTACCGTTGTTATTGAGCTGATCTGGCCCATGCCCTCCAATCACTCCAGACCAGGTGCCAGTATCATGACCAACTCGGGCATTGAAGTCACCCAACATGATGACTCTATCCCGAGGGGCCACTTTAGCCAGCACCTGTGACAGGAGGTCATAGAAGGCATCTGACTCATCGGCTTTGCCTGCATCCCTCCACGGATGTTCATCTTCGGTGGGGGCATAAGTAACCACGACCACCATTCCTCGCCTCCAGTTGATGGGAAGGCGAGCCCAAAGTAGCCTGGGGCTTACAGCTTCCCACACCTCACCGCCACGCTCCCACGCCCCCTTCATTCTTTTGTTCAAAAGAAGACCCACACCCTGTTGTTTGGCAGTCTGCTGCCCCGAGTAGAGGACTGTCCACCCCTCATGGTGGCAGGAGCCAGAGCCGGTCCACCGGACCTCCTGAATGCCGCATAGATCCAGGCGGTACCGGTCCAGCTCCCGACAGAGGAGTGGCAGCCTCTCCTCTGCACTGAGCGTTCGAACATTCCACGTGGCCACCCGTAGTGGCTTTTCGTTGTTTCTGGAGTAGCCCCGAGGGTAGGTATTCAATCTCCTGGCTCCGCCAATTGGGATTTGGCCAGGAGACGTCATAGACGCCTGGCCCCCCGGGGCCTCCGGCACAAGCTTATTAGTTACATATTTCAGTTTAATTCGTGGTTTCGTGGTAATTAATTGAAGGTGGAGGGGTTACCAGCCCCTCGCACCCGTCCAGAGCCCCCGTTTAGCCCCTGTGGTGGACACATATGCCATGAGGGGAGGAGCCAATCAAAATTGGATCTCCCCCCACAGCACTGTCCACGACGGAGTTGCCCGTCCGGCACCGCGAGGAGGTAGGGGGTTATTTTGCCGGACACACACTGACACACACACTGACACACCATGATACACACACTGACTGGAGGAGGTGGAGCGTGGTCAACACATCTACGCCTGAAACATTTTAGAAAGAAGCGGAGAATACGGAACAACCCACCTGTTGTCCATTTCGATTTCCGTGTTGCCTCTAATCTTCAGTCTTGCTGTGTATCCACCGTCTGCTGGAGCTCACCTTCTATAGCGAAGATATCCATCATCTCCAGTTTGTGTGTCTTTAATAAATTGTCTCGGATATTTCTTGCTGCTCTCTATGTCCTTCATACATGCTGCTGCATTGACATTAAGGTTTCCGCATGGTCCATGAATCATATTTGCGGTCACTACTGCAAACAGATTTTGGGTCTTCCTCTGGATTTGGAAACTCGGCAGATATAACATCGATTTGGATTGGATGATTTTTTTCTTTCAGCCAGATTAAAATCTGAGCGTGGGGAAGTCATCTACATCATTAGACCACCTTTGGCGGTACCAAAATTAAGAACGGAAATGGTTTAAAACATCTTTCCAATGGTTACTAAGCCAGAATCCATCTTCTCGGTTGAAATTGTCTCTGTGCTTGTATATGGGAATGGCCTCATGAACAAATCTCTCATGGTAGCCGGTTGGTTTGCAAAGAACCTCCGTCTTGGAGAAGTCAATGTCATGTGAGCCCACTGAATTATAACAGTGATCTGCCACGGCAGAGGAGTTCGTCTTACCGTGTTTCAAGTCTGCTTTATGTTCGCGGATGCGGTCCGAGATATGTCTTTTGGTTTCTCCAATGTAGCTACTACCACAGAGGCACTTTAGTTTGTAAACGCGCGGGTACTGTATGTCTGGAAGAGCATCTTTTACAGATGGAACTAAATCACGGATTTTGTGTACTGTGTTGAATCGGACCTGGATCTTGTGTTTATTCAGGATTTTGGAGATCTTTTTAGTGACCCCTGCAATGTAGGGTAAGGTGATGGTTTTGAGTGGCTCCACAAGAGGATCCTTCTTCATGACTGGAGTGATGGCTTTGCGGATTGTGTAGTCGGAGTAGCCATTAGCCCTGAGAGCCTGGTGTACGTGCTTGAGTTCACTGGTAATGTGTTCCTGGTCGGAAATGCATTGGGCTCTATGGTATAGAGTCTTGATGAGGCAGTTCTTCTGGGATGGATGGTGGTGGGAATCCGATTTCAAGTAAGCATCTGTATGGGTAGCTTTCCTGTAGACAGAGTGGCTCATTGAACCATCATGTCTCCTTTTAATTAAGACATCCAGAAAGGGTAGTTTGCCATCTTTTTCGACCTCCATGGTAAATCTGATGGCTGGGTGTATGGAATTGATGTGGTCGCGGAATTGGTCTAGAGCAGGCTGGCCATGTGGCCAGATGACAAAGGTGTCATCAACGTACCTCTTCCATAAGGTCGGGCGTAGAGTGGCAGTCTGGATGGCGTCAGTTTCAAATTTTTCCATGAATACGTTGCCTACAACCGGAGATAGGGGGGAGCCCATTGGGGTGCCCTCAGTTTGTTTGTAGAAAGTTCCATTCCAGGTGAAGTATGTGTTGGTTAAGCAATGTCTCACCAGGGGGGGTACATCAGTATGCAGTCCTTGATGAACCAGGTCTTCAATGATAGCGATGGTGTCAGGTACCGGGACTTTGGTGAACAAGGACACCACATCAAAACTGACAAGCAGGTCGTTTGGGGACAGGGAAATGTCTTTGATTGTCGATACCAGGTGAGTAGAATTTAGTACCGCAGAGGTGGTTTTTCCAGTGAAAGGTCGCAGTATATCAGCCAGAAAACGTGCCAGTTTGTAGGTGGGGGAGCTGATAGTAGAGACGATGGGACGAAGGGGTGTATCTTCTTTGTGTATCTTTGGAAGGCCATATAATCTTGGTGGTCTGGCAGCAGAGGGTTTCAACGAGAACTGTTTGATCGTTTTGGTGACCAGGCTGTTGGTGGGATCTCTTTTTATTTTTGTATAGCTGCCATCGTTGAGTAGTTCTTGAATTTTGTTGTTATATTCTGTTTTGTCCATGATGACAGTGGCATTGCCTTTGTCGGCTGAGAGAACGACAATATCATCCCTCTTTTTTAATTGAGATAATTCAAAACGTTCGTCTTTGCTGATGTTGCTAGGTGTCAACTTAGCGTTTTTGAGGGTTGCAGCGATTTCAGATCTTGCTACGTCTGCAGAGATGTGACTCAAGCCCTTGAGTGCAACGTCGACATGGGCAATGATACAGCAAAGTTTAGACCTTTAGCTAAAACGGATTTCAGACCATCATAAATGGAACTGTTACTGCGATTAATTACGACTTTGTTGACGTCTATCTTTTCGGTGTGTGGATCCGATTTTTTGCTGGAGAGGTGATTGAATTTGGAAATCAAATTGTCCCTACATTTGTTCGACATAGTTGCAGCCGAAAAGGTAGTCATATTGTCTACATGTTCCCAATCCGATGTAGACATTGTTGCTGTCAATTTTAAGTGTGATTTGTAGAGTGTCTTGTCTAACTGATCGGGTTCGGTGCGTGTAAGTCTGATTTTTTCCGAGATAAGAGCGAAGCTAGTTCTAGCTAGAATTCGTTTTGCATTGAGAGAAGTTGCAACAGCAGAGGTTAGTGTAAATGCGGTTGGTATTACCTTAGAGTCGCGGCATCTCTTCAGAAAGGTGAGAGACTCGATTAGTTGAGCCTTCTTATCCCGAAGTCTGTTGAATGATCTTAAGGATGTGTGGAATCCCTCCCCGTAGAGGCGGTTAAATTTCGATTTAAAGCTTTCGTGACTGCAATGATTCATCTTCTTTGGTTATTTCGGTAAAGTCACGTAGAATGAGAATAAAATAATAAATTGATAAAATAAAATAACACAATAATATTCTCACGACGTTTCGGCCAAAAGACATATCTTGGACCGCATCCGCGAACATGAAGCAGACTTGAAACACGGTAAGACGAACTCCTCTGCCGTGGCAGATCACTGTTACAATTCAGTGGGCTCACATGACATTGACTTCTCCAAGACGGAGGTTCTTTGCAAACCAACTGGCTACCATGAGAGATTCGTTCATGAGGCCATTCACATATACAAGCACAGAGACAATTTCAACCGAGAAGATGGATTCAGGCTTAGTAACCACTGGAAAGATGTGTTAAATCATTTCTGTTCTTAATTAATTGTAATTTTACGATGACCTTCAGACCGCAGCTCTTTCGCCAGCATTGCCTCTTAATACCTCTCACACCACGGTTAATGGTATGGTTTACAACATGGAGTATACTAGGGCTTCGCAGCTGTCTCTCTCCCCCTCCTCTGTTCCGACCATGGACGAACTCGTCCGTCTGAACGGGGCCCGTAGCTATCCGTGGTACGGAAATTTGAGGGTAAGAATCCACCCATTTTTTCGCCATATAGCATTGTGATATATAACGACTTATGGTTGGTAGCTTAGCTGATTGGAGAATATAGAGTTTATTGATAACATGAAGGTAATTTATATTTTAGTTTTTATTGGTTCACTATATAGTACTGTGAATAGCTCAGATGTGTAGTCATTTCTGTGACCAGTCACTAGCAAATCACCCAGTTATTTAAATGCTAAATTCGCCTAGTTATTTCAATGCTAAATTCTCCTGTTTGATTTGTACTAAGTGCCTCGGTGAATGTGTATGCTCTGACTTCAACGTAACTATTTCTGTAGCAGTTACAAGCGAATCACTCAGCCATTTCAATGCTAAATTCTATGCTAATCCCATTGTCAAGGGGTGCCTCTGCAGATGTGTATGCCTTAACTTAGCTATTTCAATGCTAAATTCTATGCTAATTCCTTTTAACAATGGGTGCCTCTGCGGATGTGTATGCTTTAACTTTTAACATAGCTATTTCTGTGACCAGTCACAAGCTAATCATTCAGCCATTTAAATGCTAAATTTTATGCTAATTCCTTTGTCAAGGCTCTTTGTTCCTCTCACACAGCTTAAAAGCCGTGATCTGAACGTGGCTCTCTCACTCCAGCGCTGTCCTACCAGACAGTCTCGCCCCCTTCACCTGATGAAGGCCGCTTGTGTTGTGGCCGAAACGTCGTGAGAATATTATTGTGTTATTTTATTTTATCAATTTATTATTTTATTCTCATTCTACGTGACTTTACCGAAAGAACCAAAGAAGATGAATCATTGCAGTCACGAAAGCTTTAAATCGAAACTTAGGCTTAATAAATAGGCTCATTTCAGCAACTTAGGCTTATTAAATAGCCTTAGTTCAGCAACTTAGACTTATTAAATAGGCTTATTCAGCAACTTAGGCTTATTAAATAGCCTTATTAAATAGGCTTATTTCAGCAACTTAGGCTTATTAAATAGGCTTATTTCAGCAACTTAGACTTATTAAAAAGGCTTATTTCAGCAACTTAGGCTTATGAAATAGGCTTTTCAGCAACTTAGGCTTATTAAATAGGCTTATTTCAGCAACTTAGACTTGTTAAATAGGCCTATTAAATAGGCTTATTAAATAGACTGATTAAATAGGCTCATTAAATACTCATTAAATAGGCTTATTAAATAGACTTATTAAATAGGCTCAATAAATAGGCTTATTAAATAGGCTTATTAAATAGGCTTATTAAATAGGCTCAATAAATAGGCTTATTAAATAGGCTTATTAAATAGGCTTATTAAATAGACTTATTAAATAGGCGTATTAAATAGGCTTATTAAATAGACTTATTAAATAGCCTCATTAAATAGGCTTATTTGAGCAACTTAGGCTTTTTAAATAGGTTTATTTCAGCAACTTAGACTTATTAAATAGCCTTATTAAATAGGCTTATTTCAGCAACTTAGGCTTATTAAATAGGCTTATTTCAGCAACTTATGCTTATTAAATAGCCTTATTAAACAGGTTTATTTCAGCAACTTAGGCTTATTAAGTAGCATTTTTAAATAGGTTTATTTCAGCAACTTAGACTTATTAAATATACCTTTTAAATAGGCTTAGTTCAGAAACTTCGGCTTATTAAATAGGCTTATTTCAGCAACTTAGGCTCATTAAATAGCCTTATTAAATAGGCTTATTTCAGCAACTTAGGCTTATTAAATAGCCTTATTAAATAGGCTTATTTTAGCAACTTAGACTTATTAAATCGACTTATTAAATAGACATTTCAGCAACTTAGGCTCATTAAATAGGCTTATGAAATATGCTTATTTCTGCAACTTAGACTTATTAGATAGGGCTATTTAATAGGCTTATTTTAGCAACGTAGGCTTACTAAATATGCTTATTTCAGCAACTTAGGCTAGTAAATAGCATTATTAAATAGGTTTATTTCTGCAACTTAGACTTATTAAATAGCCTTATTAAATAGGCTTATTTCAGCAACTTAGGCTTATTAAATAGGCTTATTTAATCAACTTATGCTTATTAAATAGCCTTATTAAACAGGTTTATTTCAGCAATTTAGGCTTATTAAATAGCATTTTTAAATAGGTTTATTTCAGCAACTTAGACTTATTAAATATACCTTTTTATATAGGCTTAGTTCAGCAACGTAGGCTTATTAAATAGGCTTATTTCAGCAACTTATGCTTATTAAATAGCCTTATTAATCAGGTTTATTTCAGCAACTTAGGCGTATTAAATAGCATTTTTAAATAGGTTTATTTCAGCAACTTAGACTTATTAAATATACCTTTTTAAATAGGCTTAGTTCAGAAACTTAGGCTTATTAAATAGGCTTATTTCAGCAACTTAGGCTCATCAAATAGCCTCATTAAATAGGCTTATTTCAGCAACTTAGGCTTAGTAAATAGCCTTATTAAATAGGCTTATTTTAGCAACTTAGACTTATTAAATCGACTTATTAAATAGACATTTCAGCAACTTAGGCTCAGTAAATAGGCTTATGAAATATGCTTATTTCTGCAACTTAGACTTATTAGATAGGCCTATTAAATAGGCTTATTTCAGCAACTTAGGCTTATTAAATAGGCTTATTTCAGCAACTTAGGCTTATTAAATAGGCTTATTTAAGCAACTTAGACTTATTAAATAGCCTTATTTCAGCAAATTACGCTTATTAAATAGGCTTATTGCAGCAACTTACGCTTATTAAATAGCCTTATTAAATAGGCTTATTTCAGCAACTTGGGCTTATTAAATAGGCTTATTTCAGCAACTTACGCTGATTTAATAGGCTCATTTCAGCAACTTAGACTTATTGAATAGCCTTATTTCAGCAACTTAGACTTATTAAATAGGCTTATTTCAGCAACTTATGCTCATTAAATATACTTATTTCAGCAACTTAGGCATATTAAATAGGCTTATTTCAGCAACTTAGACTTATTAAATAGCCTTATTTCAGCAACTTAGGCTTATTAAATAGGCTTATTTCAGCAACTTAGGCTTATTAAATAGCCTTATTTAAGCAACTTAGACTTATTAAATAGCCTTATTTCAGCAACTTAGGCTTATTCAGCAACTTAGGCTTATTAAATAGGCTTATTAAATAGGCTTATTTCAGCAACTTAGGCTTATTAAATAGGCTTATTCAGCAACTTAGCCTTATTAAATAGGCTCATTAAATACTTATTAAATAGGCTTATTAAACAGGCTTATTAAATAGACTTATTAATTAGGCTCAATAAATAGGCTTATTAAATAGGCTCATTAAATAGGCTTAATAAATAGGCTTATTAAATAGGCTTATTAAATAGGCTTATTAAATAGACTTATTAATTAGGCTCAAAAAATAGGTTTATTAAATAGGCTCATTAAATAGGCTTAATAAATAGGCTTATTCAGCAACTTAGGCTTATTAAATAGGCTTATTAAATAGGCTTATTTCAGCAACTTAGGCTTATTAAATAGGCTTATTCAGCAACTTAGCCTTATTAAATAGGCTCATTAAATACTTATTAAATAGGCTTATTAAACAGGCTTATTAAATAGACTTATTAATTAGGCTCAATAAATAGGCTTATTAAATAGGCTCATTAAATAGGCTTAATAAATAGGCTTATTAAATAGGCTTATTAAATAGGCTTATTAAATAGGCTTAATAAATAGGCTTATTAAATAGCCTCAATAAATAGGCTTATTAAATAGGCTCATTAAATACTTATTAAATAGGCTTATTAAATAGGCTTATTAAATAGGCTTATTAAATAGGCTTATTAAATAGGCTTATTAAATAGCCTCATTAAATAGGCTCATGTCAGCAACTTAGGCTTATTAAATAACCTTATTTCAGCAACGTAGACTTATTAAATATGCTTATTCAGCAACTTAGGCGTATTAAATAGCCTTATTAAATAGGCTTATTTCAGAAACTTAGGCTTATTAAATAGGCTTATTTCAGCAACTTAGACTTATTAAAAAGGCTTATTTCAGAAACTTAGGCTTATGAAATAGGCTTATTCAGCAACTTAGGCTTATTAAATAGGCTTATTTCAGCAACTTAGACTTATTAAATAGGCCTATTAAAAAGGCTTATTAAATAGACTGATTAAATAGGCTCAATAAATACTTATTAAATAGGCTTATTAAATAGGCTTACTAAATAGACTTATTAAATAGGCTCAATAAATAGGCTTTTTAAATGGGCTTATTAAATAGGCTTATTAAATAGGCCTATTAAATAGGCTTATTAAATAGGCTTATTAAATAGGCTCAATAAATAGGCTTACTAAATAGGCTCAATAAATAGGGTTATTAAATAGGCTCAATAAATAGGCTTATTAAATAGGCTCAATAAATAGGCTTATTAAATAGGCTCATTAAATAATTAATAAATAGTCTTGTTGAATAGGCTTGTTGAATAGACTTATTAAATAGACTTATTAAATAGGCTTATTAAATAGACTTTATTAAATAGGCTTATTAAAAAGGCTTATTAAATAGACTTAATAAATAGGCTCATTAAATACGTATTAAATAGGTTTATTAAATAGGCGTATTAAATAGGCTTATTAAATAGGCGTATTAAATAGGCTTATTAAATAGGCTTATTATATGGACTGATTAAATAGCCTCATTAAATAGGTTTATTTTAGCAACTTGGGCTTATTAAATAGGTTTATTTCAGCAACTTAGACTTATTAAATAGCGTTATTAAAGAGGCTTATTTCAGCAACTTAGGCTTATTAAATAGGCTTATTTCAGCAACTTACGCTTATTAAATAGCCTTATTAAACAGGTTCATTTCAGCAACTTAGGCTTATTAAATAGCATTTTTAAATAGGTTTATTTCAGCAACTTAGGCTTATTAAATAGCATTTTAAATAGGTTTATTTCAGCAACTTAGACTTATTAAATATACCTTTTTAAATAGGCTTAGTTCAGAAACTTAGGCTTTTTAAATAGGCTTATTTCAGCAACTTAGTCTCATTAAATAGCCTTATTAAATAGGCTTATTTCAGCAACTTAGGCTTATTAAATAGGCTTATTTCAGCAACTTAGGCTTATTAAATAGGCTTATTTCAGCAACTTAGACTTATTAAATAGCCTTATTTCAGCAACTTACGTGTATTAAATAGGCTTATTTCAGCAACTTAGGCTCATTAAATAGCCTTATTAAATAGGCTTATTTCAGCAACTTGGGCTTATTAAATAGGCTTATTTCAGCAACTTAGGCTTAATAAAAATAGGCTTATTCAGCAACTTAGGCTTATTAAATAGGCTTATTAAATAGACTTAATTCAGCAACTTAGGCTTATTAAATAGGCTTATTCAGCAACTTAGGCTTATTAAATAGGCTCATTAAATACTTATTAAATAGGCTTATTAAACAGGCTTATTAAATAGACTTATTAAATAGGCTCAATAAATAGGCGTATTAAATAGGCTCATTAAATCGGCTTAATAAATAGGCTTATTAAATATGTTTATTAAATAGGCTTATTAAATAGGCTTATCAAATTGACTTATTAAATAGGCTTATTAAATAGGCTTATTAAATAGGCTTAATAAATAGGCTCATTAAATAGGCCCAATAAATAGGCTTAATAAATAGGCTCATTGAATACTCTTTAAATAGGCTTATTAAATAGACTCATTAAATATACTTATTAAATAGGCTTATTAAATAGGCTTATTAAATAGGCTTATTAAATAGGCTTATTAAATAGACTTATTAAATAGCCTCATTAAATAGGCTTATTTTAGCAACTTAGGCTTATTAAATAGGCTTATTTCAGCAACTTAGACTTATTAAATAGCCTTATTTCAGCAACTCAGGCTTATTAACTAGGCTCATTTCAGCAACTTAAGCTTATTAAATAGCCTTATTTCAGCAACTTAGACTTATTGAATAGGCTTATTTCAGCAACTTAGACTTATTAAATAGGCTTATTTCAGCAACTTAGGCTTATTAAATAGGCTTATTTCAGCAACTTACGCTTATTAAATAGCCTTATTAAACAGGTTTATGTCATCAACTTAGGCTTATTAAATAGCATTTTTAAATAGGTTTATTTCAGCAACTTAGGCTTATTAAATAGCATTTTTAAATAGGTTAATTTCAGCAACTTAGACTTATTAAATATACCTTTTTAAATAGGCTTAGTTCAGAAACTTAGGCTTTTTAAATAGGCTTATTTCAGCAACTTGGGCTCATTAAATAGCCTTATTAAATAGGCTTATATCAGCAACTTAGGCTTATTAAATAGGCTTATTTCAGCAACTTAGGCTTATTAAATAGGCTTATTTCAGCAACTTAGACTTATTAAATAGCCTTATTTCAGCAACTTACGCGTATTAAATAGGCTTATTTCAGCAACTTAGGCTTATTAAATAGCCTTATTAAATAGGCTTATTTCAGCAACTTGGGCTTATTAAATAGGCTTATTTCAGCAACTTAGGCTTATTAAAAATAGGCTTATTCAGCAACTTAGGCTTATTAAATAGGCTTATTAAATAGACTTAATTCAGCAACTTAGGCTTATTAAATAGGCTTATTCAGCAACTTAGGCTTATTAAATAGGCTCATTAAATACTTATTAAATAGGCTTATTAAACAGGCTTATTAAATAGACTTATTAAATAGGCTCAATAAATAGGCGTATTAAATAGGCTCATTAAATCGGCTTAATAAATAGGCTTATTAAATATGTTTATTAAATAGGCTTATTAAATAGGCTTATCAAATAGACTTATTAAATAGGCTTATTAAATAGGCTTATTAAATAGGCTTAATAAATAGGCTTATTAAATAGGCCCAATAAATAGGCTTAATAAATAGGCTCATTGAATACTCTTTAAATAGGCTTATTAAATAGACTCATTAAATAGACTTATTAAATAGGCTTATTAAATAGGCTTATTAAATAGGCTTATTAAATAGGCTTATTAAATAGACTTATTAAATAGCCTCATTAAATAGGCTTATTTTAGCAACTTAGGCTTATTAAATAGGCTTATTTCAGCAACTTAGACTTATTAAATAGCCTTATTTCAGCAACTCAGGCTTATTAAATAGGCTCATTTCAGCAACTTAAGCTTATTAAATAGCCTTATTTCAGCAACTTAGACTTATTGAATAGGCTTATTTCAGCAACTTAGACTTATTAAATAGGCTTATTTCAGCAACTTAGGCTTATTAAATAGGCTTATTCAGCAACTTAGGCTTATTAAATAGGCTTATTAAATAGCCTTATTTCAGCAACTTAGACTTATTAAATAGGCTTATTTCAGCAACTTAGGCTTATTAAATAGCCTTAATAAATAGGCTTATTTCAGCAACTTAGACTTATTAAATAGGCTTATTTCAGCAACTTAGGCTTATTAAATAGGCTTATTTCAGCAACTTATGCTTATTAAATAGCCTTATTAAACAGGTTTATTTCAGCAACTTAGGCTTATTAAATAGCATTTTTAAATAGGTTAATTTCAGCAACTTAGACTTATTAAATATACCTTTTTAAATAGGCTTAGTTCAGAAACTTAGGCTTTTTAAATAGGCTTATTTCAGCAACTTAGGCTCATTAAATAGCCTTATTAAATAGGCTTATATCAGCAACTTAGGCTTATTAAATAGGCTTATTTCAGCAACTTAGGCTTATTAAATAGGCTTATTTCAGCAACTTAGACTTATTAAATAGCCTTATTTCAGCAACTTACGCGTATTAAATAGGCTTATTTCAGCAACTTAGGCTTATTAAATAGCCTTATTAAATAGGCTTATTTCAGCAACTTGGGCTTATTAAATAGGCTTATTTCAGCAACTTAGGCTTATTAAAAATAGGCTTATTCAGCAACTTAGGCTTACTAAATGGCTTATTAAATAGACTTAATTCAGCAACTTAGGCTTATTAAATAGGCTTATTCAGCAACTTAGGCTTATTAAATAGGCTCATTAAATACTTATTAAATAGGCTTATTAAACAGGCTTATTAAATAGACTTATTAAATAGGCTCAATAAATAGGCGTATTAAATAGGCTCATTAAATCGGCTTAATAAATAGGCTTATTAAATATGTTTATTAAATAGGCTTATTAAATAGGCTTATCAAATAGACTTATTAAATAGGCTTATTAAATAGGCTTATTAAATAGGCTTAATAAATAGGCTCATTGAATACTCTTTAAATAGGCTTATTAAATAGCCTCATTAAATAGGCTTCTTTTAGCAACTTAGGCTTATTAAATAGGCTTATTTCAGCAACTTAGACTTATTAAATAGCCTTATTTCAGCAACTCAGGCTTATTAAATAGGCTCATTTCAGCAACTTAAGCTTATTAAATAGCCTTATTTCAGCAACTTAGACTTATTGTATAGGCTTATTTCATCAACTTAGACTTATTAAATAGGCTTATTTCAGCAACTTAGGCTTATTAAATAGGCTTATTCAGCAACTTAGGCTTATTAAATAGGCTTATTAAATAGCCTTATTTCAGCAACTTAGGCTAATTAAATAGCCTTAATAAATAGGCTTATTTCAGCAACTTAGGCTTATTAAATAGGCTTATTTCAGCAACTTAGGCTCATTAAATAGCCTTATTTCAGCAACTTAGACTTATTAAATAGGCTTATTTCAGCAACTTAGGCTTATTAAATAGGCTTATTCAGCAACTTAGGCTTATTAAATAGGCTTATTAAATAGGCTTATTTCAGCAACTTAGGCTTATTAAATAGCCTCATTAAATACTTATTAAATAGGATTATTAAACAGGCTTATTAAATAGACTTATTAATTAGGCTCAATAAATAGGCTTATTAAATAGGCTCATTAAATAGGCTTAATAAATAGGCTTATTAAATAGGCTTATTAAATAGGCTTATTAAATAGACTTATTAAATAGGCTTATTAAATAGGCTTAATAAATAGGCTTATTAAATAGCCTCAATAAATAGGCTTATTAAATAGGCTCATTAAATACTTATTAAATAGGCTTATTAAATAGGCTTATTAAATAGGCTTATTAAATAGGCTTATTAAATAGCCTCTTTAAATAGGCTCATTTCAGCAACTTAGGCTTATTAAATAACCTTATTTCAGCAACGTAGACTTATTAAATATGCTTATTCAGCAACTTAGGCTTATTAAATAGCCTTATTAAATAGGCTTATTTCAGAAACTTAGGCTTATTAAATAGGCTTATTTCAGCAACTTAGGCTTATTAAATAGGCTTATTTCAGCAACTTAGACTTATTAAATAGGCCTATTAAAAAGGCTTATTAAATAGACTGATTAAATAGGCTCAATAAATACTTATTAAATAGGCTTATTAAATAAGCTTACTAAATAGACTTATTAAATAGGCTCAATAAATAGGCTTTTTAAATAGGCTTATTAAATAGGCTTATTAAATAGGCTTATTAAATAGGCCTATTAAATAGGCTTATTAAATAGGCTTATTAAATAGGCTCAATAAATAGGCTTACTAAATAGGCTCAATAAATAGGGTTATTAAATAGGCTCAATAAATAGGCTTATTAAATAGGCTCAATAAATAGGCTTATTAAATAGGCTTATTAAAAAGGCGTATTAAATAGACTTAATAAATAGGCTCATTAAATACTTATTAAATAGGTTTATTAAATAGTCGTATTAAATAGGCTTATTAAATAGGCGTATTAAATAGGCTTATTAAATAGGCTTATTATATGGACTTATTAAATAGCCTCATTAAATAGGCTTATTTTAGCAACTTGGGCTTATTAAATAGGTTTATTTCAGCAACTTAGACTTATTAAATAGCGTTATTAAAAAGGCTTATTACAGCAACTTAGGCTTATTAAATAGGCTTATTTCAGCAACTTACGCTTATTAAATAGCATTTTTAAATAGGTTTATTTCAGCAACTTAGACTTATTAAATAATCCTTTTTAAATAGGCTTAGTTCAGAAACTTAGGCTTTTTAAATAGGCTTATTTCAGCAACTTAGGCTCATTAAATAGCCTTATTAATTAGGCTTATTTCAGCAACTTAGGCTTATTAAATAGGCTTATTTCAGCAACTTAGGCTTATTAAATAGGCTTATTTCAGCAACTTAGACTTATTAAATAGCCTTATTTCAGCAACTTACGTGTATTAAATAGGCTTATTTCAGCAACTTAGGCTTATTAAATAGCCTTATTAAATAGGCTTATTTTAGCAATTTGGGCTTATTAAATAGGCTTATTTCAGCAACTTAGGCTTAATAAAAATAGGCTTATTCAGCAACTTAGGCTTATTAAATAGGCTTATTAAATAGACTTAATTCAGCAACTTAGGCTTATTAAATAGGCTTATTCAGCAACTTAGGCTTATTAAACAGGCTTATTAAATAGACTTATTAAATAGGCTCAATAAATAGGCGTATTAAATAGGCTCATTAAATCGGCTTAATAAATAGGCTTATTAAATATGTTTATTAAATAGGCTTATTAAATAGGCTTATCAAATAGACTTATTAAATAGGCTTATTAAATAGGCTTATTAAATAGGCTTAATAAATAGGCTTATTAAATAGGCCCAATAAATAGGCTTAATAAATAGGCTCATTGAATACTCTATAATAGGCTTATTAAATAGACTTATTAAATAGCCTCATTAAATAGGCTTATTTTAGCAACTTAGGCTTATTAAATAGGCTTACTTCAGCAACTTAGACTTATTAAATAGCCTTATTTCAGCAACTCAGGCTTATTAAATAGGCTCATTTCAGCAACTTAAGCTTATTAAATAGCCTTATTTCAGCAACTTAGACTTATTGAATAGGCTTATTTCAGCAACTTAGACTTATTAAATAGGCTTATTTCAGCAACTTAGGCTTATTAAATAGCCTTATTAAATAGGCTTATTTCAGCAACTTGGGCTTATTAAATAGGCTTATTTCAGCAACTTATGCTGATTAAATAGGCTCATTTCAGCAACTTAGGCTTATTAAATAGGCTTATTTCAGCAACTTAGACTTATTAAATAGCCTTATTTCAGCAACTTAGGCTTATTAAATAGGCTTATTTCAGCAACTTAGGCTTATTAAATAGCGTTGTTTCAGCAACTTAGACTTATTAAATAGGCTTATTTCAGCAACTTAGGCTTATTAAATAGGCTTATTTCAGCAACTTAGACTTATTAAATAGCCTTATTTCAGCAACTTACGTGTATTAAATAGGCTTATTTCAGCAACTTAGGCTTATTAAATAGCCTTATTAAATAGGCTTATTTTAGCAATTTGGGCTTATTAAATAGGCTTATTTCAGCAACTTAGGCTTAATAAAAATAGGCTTATTCAGCAACTTAGGCTTATTAAATAGGCTTATTAAATAGACTTAATTCAGCAACTTAGGCTTATTAAATAGGCTTATTCAGCAACTTAGGCTTATTAAACAGGCTTATTAAATAGACTTATTAAATAGGCTCAATAAATAGGCGTATTAAATAGGCTCATTAAATCGGCTTAATAAATAGGCTTATTAAATATGTTTATTAAATAGGCTTATTAAATAGGCTTATCAAATAGACTTATTAAATAGGCTTATTAAATAGGCTTATTAAATAGGCTTAATAAATAGGCTCATTGAATACTCTTTAAATAGGCTTATTAAATAGCCTCATTAAATAGGCTTATTTTAGCAACTTAGGCTTATTAAATAGGCTTATTTCAGCAACTTAGACTTATTAAATAGCCTTATTTCAGCAACTCAGGCTTATTAAATAGGCTCATTTCAGCAACTTAAGCTTATTAAATAGCCTTATTTCAGCAACTTAGACTTATTGTATAGGCTTATTTCATCAACTTAGACTTATTAAATAGGCTTATTTCAGCAACTTAGGCTTATTAAATAGGCTTATTCAGCAACTTAGGCTTATTAAATAGGCTTATTAAATAGCCTTATTTCAGCAACTTAGGCTTATTAAATAGCCTTAATAAATAGGCTTATTTCAGCAACTTAGGCTTATTAAATAGGCTTATTTCAGCAACTTAGGCTTATTAAATAGCCTTATTTCAGCAACTTAGACTTATTAAATAGGCTTATTTCAGCAACTTAGGCTTACTAAATAGGCTTATTCAGCAACTTAGGCTTATTAAATAGGCTTATTAAATAGGCTTATTTCAGCAACTTAGGCTTATTAAATAGCCTCATTAAATACTTATTAAATTTGCTTATTAAACAGGCTTATTAAATAGACTTATTAATTAGGCTCAATAAATAGGCTTATTAAATAGGCTCATTAAATAGGCTTAATAAATAGGCTTATTAAATAGGCTTATTAAATAGGCTTATTAAATAGACTTATTAAATAGGCTTATTAAATAGGCTTAATAAATAGGCTTATTAAATAGCCTCAATAAATAGGCTTATTAAATAGGCTCATTAAATACTTATTAAATAGGCTTATTAAATAGGCTTATTAAATAGGCTTATTAAATAGGCTTATTAAATAGCCTCATTAAATAGGCTCATTTCAGCAACTTAGGCTTATTAAATAACCTTATTTCAGCAATGTAGACTTATTAAATATGCTTATTCAGCAACTTAGGCTTATTAAATAGCCTTATTAAATAGGCTTATTTCAGAAACTTAGGCTTATTAAATAAGCTTATTTCAGCAACTTAGGCTTATTAAATAGGCTTATTTCAGCAACTTAGACTTATTAAATAGGCCTATTAAAAAGGCTTATTAAATAGACTGATTAAATAGGCTCAATAAATACTTATTAAATAGGCTTATTAAATAAGCTTACTAAATAGACTTATTAAATAGGCTCAATAAATAGGCTTTTTAAATAGGCTTATTAAATAGGCTTATTAAATAGGCTTATTAAATAGGCCTATTAAATAGGCTTATTAAATAGGCTTATTAAATAGGCTCAATAAATAGGCTTACTAAATAGGCTCAATAAATAGGGTTATTAAATAGGCTCAATAAATAGGCTTATTAAATAGGCTCAATAAATAGGCTTATTAAATAGGCTCATTAAATAATTACTAAATAGGCTTGTTGAATAGGCTTGTTGAATAGACTTATTAAATAGACTTATTAAATAGGCTTATTAAATAGACTTTATTAAATAGGCTTATTAAAAAGGCGTATTAAATAGACTTAATAAATAGGCTCATTAAATACTTATTAAATAGGTTTATTAAATAGGCGTATTAAATAGGCTTATTAAATAGGTGTATTAAATAGGCTTATTAAATAGGCTTATTATATGGACTTATTAAATAGCCTCATTAAATAGGCTTATTTTAGCAACTTGGGCTTATTAAATAGGTTTATTTCAGCAACTTAGACTTATTAAATAGCGTTATTAAAAAGGCTTATTACAGCAACTTAGGCTTATTAAATAGGCTTATTTCAGCAACTTACGCTTATTAAATAGCCTTATTAAACAGGTTTATTTCAGCAACTTAGGCTTATTAAATAGCATTTTTAAATAGGTTTATTTCAGCAACTTAGGCTTATTAAATAGCATTTTTAAATAGGTTTATTTCAGCAACTTAGACTTATTAAATAATCCTTTTTAAATAGGCTTAGTTCAGAAACTTAGGCTTTTTAAATAGGCTTATTTCAGCAACTTAGGCTCATTAAATAGCCTTATTAAATAGGCTTATTTCAGCAACTTAGGCTTATTAAATAGGCTTATTTCAGCAACTTAGGCTTATTAAATAGGCTTATTTCAGCAACTTAGACTTATTAAATAGCCTTATTTCAGCAACTTACGTGTATTAAATAGGCTTATTTCAGCAACTTAGGCTTATTAAATAGCCTTATTAAATAGGCTTATTTTAGCAATTTGGGCTTATTAAATAGGCTTATTTCAGCAACTTAGGCTTAATAAAAATAGGCTTATTCAGCAACTTAGGCTTATTAAATAGGCTTATTAAATAGACTTAATTCAGCAACTTAGGCTTATTAAATAGGCTTATTCAGCAACTTAGGCTTATTAAACAGGCTTATTAAATAGACTTATTAAATAGGCTCAATAAATAGGCGTATTAAATAGGCTCATTAAATCGGCTTAATAAATAGGCTTATTAAATATGTTTATTAAATAGGCTTATTAAATAGGCTTATCAAATAGACTTATTAAATAGGCTTATTAAATAGGCTTATTAAATAGGCTTAATAAATAGGCTTATTAAATAGGCCCAATAAATAGGCTTAATAAATAGGCTCATTGAATACTCTTTAATAGGCTTATTAAATAGACTTATTAAATAGCCTCATTAAATAGGCTTATTTTAGCAACTTAGGCTTATTAAATAGGCTTACTTCAGCAACTTAGACTTATTAAATAGCCTTATTTCAGCAACTCAGGCTTATTAAATAGGCTCATTTCAGCAACTTAAGCTTATTAAATAGCCTTATTTCAGCAACTTAGACTTATTGAATAGGCTTATTTCAGCAACTTAGACTTATTAAATAGGCTTATTTCAGCAACTTAGGCTTATTAAATAGCCTTATTAAATAGGCTTATTTCAGCAACTTGGGCTTATTAAATAGGCTTATTTCAGCAACTTACGCTGATTAAATAGGCTCATTTCAGCAACTTAGGCTTATTAAATAGGCTTATTTCAGCAACTTAGACTTATTAAATAGCCTTATTTCAGCAACTTAGGCTTATTAAATAGGCTTATTTCAGCAACTTAGGCTTATTAAATAGCGTTGTTTCAGCAACTTAGACTTATTAAATAGGCTTATTTCAGCAACTTAGGCTTATTAAATAGGCTTATTTCAGCAACTTAGACTTATTAAATAGCCTTATTTCAGCAACTTACGTGTATTAAATAGGCTTATTTCAGCAACTTAGGCTTATTAAATAGCCTTATTAAATAGGCTTATTTTAGCAATTTGGGCTTATTAAATAGGCTTATTTCAGCAACTTAGGCTTAATAAAAATAGGCTTATTCAGCAACTTAGGCTTATTAAATAGGCGTATTAAATAGACTTAATTCAGCAACTTAGGCTTATTAAATAGGCTTATTCAGCAACTTAGGCTTATTAAACAGGCTTATTAAATAGACTTATTAAATAAGCTCAATAAATAGGCGTATTAAATAGGCTCATTAAATCGGCTTAATAAATAGGCTTATTAAATATGTTTATTAAATAGGCTTATTAAATAGGCTTATCAAATAGACTTATTAAATAGGCTTATTAAATAGGCTTATTAAATAGGCTTAATAAATAGGCTTATTAAATAGGCCCAATAAATAGGCTTAATAAATAGGCTCATTGAATACTCTTTAATAGGCTTATTAAATAGACTTATTAAATAGCCTCATTAAATAGGCTTATTTTAGCAACTTAGGCTTATTAAATAGGCTTACTTCAGCAACTTAGACTTATTAAATAGCCTTATTTCAGCAACTCAGGCTTATTAAATAGGCTCATTTCAGCAACTTAAGCTTATTAAATAGCCTTATTTCAGCAACTTAGACTTATTGAATAGGCTTATTTCAGCAACTTAGACTTATTAAATAGGCTTATTTCAGCAATTTTAGGCTTATTAAATAGCCTTATTAAATAGGCTTATTTCAGCAACTTGGGCTTATTAAATAGGCTTATTTCAGCAACTTACGCTGATTAAATAGGCTCATTTCAGCAACTTAGGCTTATTAAATAGGCTTATTTCAGCAACTTATACTTATTAAATAGCCTTATTTCAGCAACTTAGGCTTATTAAATAGGCTCATTTCAGCAACTTAAGCTTATTAAATAGCCTTATTTCAGCAACTTAGACTTATTGAATAGGCTTATTTCAGCAACTTAGACTTAATAAATAGGCGTATTTCAGCAATTTAGGCTTATTAAATAGCCTTATTAAATAGGCTTATTTCAGCAACTTGGGCTTATTAAATAGGCTTATTTCAGCAACTTACGCTGATTAAATAGGCTCATTTCAGCAACTTAGGCTTATTAAATAGGCTTATTTCAGCAACTTATACTTATTAAATAGCCTTATTTCAGCAACTTAGGCTTATTAAATAGGCTTATTTCAGCAACTTAGGCTTATTAAATAGCGTTGTTTCAGCAACTTAGACTTATTAAATAGGCTTATTTCAGCAACTTAGGTTTATTAAATAGGCTTATTCAGCAACTTATGCTTATTAAATAGGCTTATTAAATAGGCTTATTTCAGCAACTTAGGCTTATTAAATAGGCTTATTCAGCAACTTAGGCTTATTAAATAGGCTCATTAAATAATTATTAAATAGGCTTATTAAACAGGCTTATTAAATAAACTTATTAAATAGGCTCAATAAATAGGCTTATGAAATAGGCTCATTAAATAGGCTTATTAAATAGGCTTATTAAATATGCTTATTAAATAGGCTTATTAAATAGACTTATTAAATAGGTTTATTAAATAGGCTTATTAAATAGGCTTAATAAATAGGCTTATTAAATAGCCTCAATAAATAGGCTTATTAAATAGGCTCATTAAATACTTATTAAATAGGCTTATTAAATAGACTTATTAAATAGACTTATTAAATAGGCTTATTAAATAGGCTTATTAAATAGGCTTATTAAATAGCCTCATTAAATAGCCTCATTAAATAGCCTCATTAAATAGGCTCATTTCAGCAACTTAGGCTTATTAAATAGCCTTATTTCAGCAACTTAGACTTATTAAATATGCTTATTCAGCAACTTAGGCTTTTTAAATAGCCTTATTAAATAGGCTTATTTCAGCAACTTAGGCTTATTAAATAGGCTTATTTCAGCAACTTAGACTTATTAAAAAGGCTTATTTCAGCAACTTAGGCTTATGAAATAGGCTTATTCAGCAACTTAGGCTTATTAAATAGGCTTATTTCAGCAACTTAGACTTATTAAATAGGCCTATTAAAAAGCTTATTAAATAGACTGATTAAATAGACTCAATAAATACTTAATAAATAGGCTTATTTAATAGGCTTACTAGATAGACTTATTAAATTGGCTCAATAAATAGGCTTTTTAAATAGGCTTATTAAATAGGCTTATTAAATAGGCTTATTAAATAGGCTTATTAAATAGGCTTATTAAATAGGCTCAATAAATAGGCGTATTAAATAGGCTCAATAAATAGGCTTATTAAATAGGCTCAATAAATAGGCTTATTAAAGAGGCTCATTAAATAATTAATAAATAGGCTTGTTGAATAGACTTATTAAATAGACTTATTAAATAGGCTTATTAAATAGACATTATTAAATAGGCTTATTAAAAAGGCTTATTAATTAGACTTAATAAATAGGCTCATTAAATACTTATTAAATAGGTTTATTAAATAGGCGTATTAAATAGGCTTATTAAATAGGCGTATTAAATAGGCTTATTAAATAGGCTTATTAAATGGACTTATTAAATAGCTTCATTAAATAGGCTTATTTTAGCAACTTGGGCTTATTAAATAGGTTTATTTCAGCAACTTAGACTGATTAAATAGCCTTATTAAATAGGCTTATTTCAGCAACTTAGGCTTATTAAATAGGCTTATTTCAGCAACTTACGCTTATTAAATAGCCTTATTAAACAGGTTTATTTCAGCAACTTAGGCTTATTAAATAGCATTTTTAAATAGGTTTATTTCAGCAACTTAGACTTATTAAATATACCTTTTTAAATAGGCTTAGTTCAGAAACTTCGGCTTATTAAATAGGCTTATTTCAGCAACTTAGGCTCATTAAATAGCCTTATTAAATAGGCTTATTTCAGCAACTTAGGCTTATTAAATAGCCTTATTAAATTCGCTTATTTTAGCGACTTAGACTTATTAAATCGACTTATTAAATAGACATTTCAGCAACTTAGGCTCATTAAATAGGCTTATGAAATATGCTTATTTCTGCAACTTAGACTTATTAGATAGGCCTATTAAATAGGCTTATTTTAGCAACGTAGCCTTATTAAATATGCTTATTTCAGCAACTAAGGCGTATTAAATAGCATTATTAAATAGGTTTATTTCTGCAACTTAGACTTATTAAATAGCCTTATTAAATAGGCTTATATCAGCAACGTAGGCGTATTAAATAGGCTTATTTCATCAACTTATGCTTATTAAATAGCCTTATTAAACAGGTTTATTTCAGCAATTTAGGCTTATTAAATAGCATTTTTAAATAGGTTTATTTCAGCAACTTAGACTTATTAAATAGATCTTTTTATATAGGCTTAGTTCAGCAACATAGGCTTATTAAATAGGCTTATTTCAGCAACTTATGCTTATTAAATAGCCTTATTAATCAGGTTTATTTCAGCAACTTAGGCGTATTAAATAGCATTTTTAAATAGGTTTATTTCAGCAACTTAGACTTATTAAATAGACCTTTTTAAATAGGTTTAGTTCAGAAACTTAGGCTTATTAAATAGGCTTATTTCAGCAACTTAGGCTCATTAAATAGCCTCATTGAACAGGCTTATTTCAGCAACTTAGGCTTAGTAAACAGCCTTATTAAATAGGATTATTTTAGCAACTTGGGCTTATTAAATAGGTTTATTTCAGCAACTTAGACTGATTAAATAGCCTTATTAAATAGGCTTATTTCAGCAACTTAGGCTTATTAAATAGGCTTATTTCAGCAACTTACGCTTATTAAATAGCCTTATTAAACAGGTTTATTTCAGCAACTTAGGCTTATTAAATAGCATTTTTAAATAGGTTTATTTCAGCAACTTAGACTTATTAAATATACCTTTTTAAATAGGCTTAGTTCAGAAACTTCGGCTTATTAAATAGGCTTATTTCAGCAACTTAGGCTCATTAAATAGCCTTATTAAATAGGCTTATTTCAGCAACTTAGGCTTATTAAATAGCCTTATTAAATAGGCTTATTTTAGCGACTTAGACTTATTAAATCGACTTATTAAATAGACATTTCAGAAACTTAGGCTCATTAAATAGGCTTATGAAATATGCTTATTTCTGCAACTTAGACTTATTAGATAGGCCTATTAAATAGGCTTATTTTAGCAACGTAGCCTTATTAAATATGCTTATTTCAGCAACTAAGGCGTATTAAATAGCATTATTAAATAGGTTTATTTCTGCAACTTAGACTTATTAAATAGCCTTATTAAATAGGCTTATATCAGCAACGTAGGCGTATTAAATAGGCTTATTTCATCAACTTATGCTTATTAAATAGCCTTATTAAACAGGTTTATTTCACCAATTTAGGCTTATTAAATAGCATTTTTAAATAGGTTTATTTCAGCAACTTAGACTTATTAAATAGACCTTTTTAAATAGGCTTAGTTCAGAAACTTAGGCTTATTAAATAGGCTTATTTCAGCAACTTAGGCTCATTAAATAGCCTCATTGAATAGGCTTATTTCAGCAACTTAGGCTTAGTAAACAGCCTTATTAAATAGGCTTATTTTAGCAACTTAGACTTATTAAATCGACTTATTAAATAGACATTTCAGCAACTTAGGCTCAGTAAATAGGCTCATGAAATATGCTTATTTCTGCAACTTAGACTTATTAGATAGGCCTATTAAATAGGCTTATTTCAGCAACTTAGGCTTATTAAATAGGCTTATTTCAGCAACATAGGCTTATTAAATAGGCTTATTTCAGCAACTTAGACTTATTAAATAGCCTTATTTCAGCAAATTACGCTTATTAAATAGGCTTATTTCAGCAACTTAGGCGTATTAAATAGCCTTATTAAATAGGCTTATTTCAGCAACTTGGGCTTATTAAATAGGCTTATTTCAGCAACTTAGGCATATTAAATAGGCTTATTTCAGCAACTTAGACTTATTAAATAGCCTTATTTCAGCAACTTAGGCTTATTAAATAGGCTTATTTCAGCAACTTAGGCTTATTAAATAGCCATATTTCAGCAACTTAGACTTATTAAATAGGCTTATTTCAGCAACTTAGGTTTATTAAATAGGCTCATTCAGCAACTTATGCTTATTAAATAGGCTTATTAAATAGGCTTATTTCAGCAACTTAGGCTTATTAAATAGGCTTATTCAGCAACTTAGGCTTATTAAATAGGCTCATTAAATACTTATTAAATAGGCTTATTAAACAGGCTTATTAAATAGACTTATTAAATAGGCTCAATAAATAGGCTTATGAAATAGGCTCATTAAATAGGCTTATTAAATAGGCTTATTAAATAGGCTTATTAAATAGGCTTATTAAATAGACTTATTAAATAGGTTTATTAAATAGGCTTATTAAATAGGCTTAATAAATAGGCTTATTAAATAGCCTCAATAAATAGGCTTATTAAATAGGCTCATTAAATACTTATTAAATAGGCTTATTAAATAGACTTATTAAATAGACTTATTAAATAGGCTTATTAAATAGGCTTATTAAATAGGCTTATTAAATAGCCTCATTAAATAGCCTCATTAAATAGCCTCATTAAATAGGCTCATTTCAGCAACTTAGGCTTATTAAATAGCCTTATTAAACAGGTTTATTTCAGCAATTTAGGCTTATTAAATAGCATTTTTAAATAGGTTTATTTCAGCAACTTAGACTTATTAAATAGACCTTTTTATATAGGCTTAGTTCAGCAACATAGGCTTATTAAATAGGCTTATTTCAGCAACTTATGCTTATTAAATAGCCTTATTAATCAGGTTTATTTCAGCAACTTAGGCGTATTAAATAGCATTTTTAAATAGGTTTATTTCAGCAACTTAGACTTATTAAATAGACCTTTTTAAATAGGCTTAGTTCAGAAACTTAGGCTTATTAAATAGGCTTATTTCAGCAACTTAGGCTCATTAAATAGCCTCATTGAATAGGCTTATTTCAGCAACTTAGGCTTAGTAAACAGCCTTATTAAATAGGCTTATTTTAGCAACTTGGGCTTATTAAATAGGTTTATTTCAGCAACTTAGACTGATTAAATAGCCTTATTAAATAGGCTTATTTCAGCAACTTAGGCTTATTAAATAGGCTTATTTCAGCAACTTACGCTTATTAAATAGCCTTATTAAACAGGTTTATTTCAGCAACTTAGGCTTATTAAATAGCATTTTTAAATAGGTTTATTTCAGCAACTTAGACTTATTAAATATACCTTTTTAAATAGGCTTAGTTCAGAAACTTCGGCTTATTAAATAGGCTTATTTCAGCAACTTAGGCTCATTAAATAGCCTTATTAAATAGGCTTATTTCAGCAACTTAGGCTTATTAAATAGCCTTATTAAATAGGCTTATTTTAGCGACTTAGACTTATTAAATCGACTTATTAAATAGACATTTCAGAAACTTAGGCTCATTAAATAGGCTTATGAAATATGCTTATTTCTGCAACTTAGACTTATTAGATAGGCCTATTAAATAGGCTTATTTTAGCAACGTAGCCTTATTAAATATGCTTATTTCAGCAACTAAGGCGTATTAAATAGCATTATTAAATAGGTTTATTTCTGCAACTTAGACTTATTAAATAGCCTTATTAAATAGGCTTATATCAGCAACGTAGGCGTATTAAATAGGCTTATTTCATCAACTTATGCTTATTAAATAGCCTTATTAAACAGGTTTATTTCACCAATTTAGGCTTATTAAATAGCATTTTTAAATAGGTTTATTTCAGCAACTTAGACTTATTAAATAGACCTTTTTAAATAGGCTTAGTTCAGAAACTTAGGCTTATTAAATAGGCTTATTTCAGCAACTTAGGCTCATTAAATAGCCTCATTGAATAGGCTTATTTCAGCAACTTAGGCTTAGTAAACAGCCTTATTAAATAGGCTTATTTTAGCAACTTAGACTTATTAAATCGACTTATTAAATAGACATTTCAGCAACTTAGGCTCAGTAAATAGGCTCATGAAATATGCTTATTTCTGCAACTTAGACTTATTAGATAGGCCTATTAAATAGGCTTATTTCAGCAACTTAGGCTTATTAAATAGGCTTATTTCAGCAACATAGGCTTATTAAATAGGCTTATTTCAGCAACTTAGACTTATTAAATAGCCTTATTTCAGCAAATTACGCTTATTAAATAGGCTTATTTCAGCAACTTAGGCGTATTAAATAGCCTTATTAAATAGGCTTATTTCAGCAACTTGGGCTTATTAAATAGGCTTATTTCAGCAACTTAGGCATATTAAATAGGCTTATTTCAGCAACTTAGACTTATTAAATAGCCTTATTTCAGCAACTTAGGCTTATTAAATAGGCTTATTTCAGCAACTTAGGCTTATTAAATAGCCATATTTCAGCAACTTAGACTTATTAAATAGGCTTATTTCAGCAACATAGGTTTATTAAATAGGCTTATTCAGCAACTTATGCTTATTAAATAGGCTTATTAAATAGGCTTATTTCAGCAACTTAGGCTTATTAAATAGGCTTATTCAGCAACTTAGGCTTATTAAATAGGCTCATTAAATACTTATTAAATAGGCTTATTAAACAGGCTTATTAAATAGACTTATTAAATAGGCTCAATAAATAGGCTTATGAAATAGGCTCATTAAATAGGCTTATTAAATAGGCTTATTAAATAGACTTATTAAATAGGTTTATTAAATAGGCTTATTAAATAGGCTTAATAAATAGGCTTATTAAATAGCCTCAATAAATAGGCTTATTAAATAGGCTCATTAAATACTTATTAAATAGGCTTATTAAATAGACTTATTAAATAGACTTATTAAATAGGCTTATTAAATAGGCTTATTAAATAGGCTTATTAAATAGCCTCATTAAATAGCCTCATTAAATAGCCTCATTAAATAGGCTCATTTCAGCAACTTAGGCTTATTAAATAGCCTTATTAAACAGGTTTATTTCAGCAATTTAGGCTTATTAAATAGCATTTTTAAATAGGTTTATTTCAGCAACTTAGACTTATTAAATAGACCTTTTTATATAGGCTTAGTTCAGCAACATAGGCTTATTAAATAGGCTTATTTCAGCAACTTATGCTTATTAAATAGCCTTATTAATCAGGTTTATTTCAGCAACTTAGGCGTATTAAATAGCATTTTTAAATAGGTTTATTTCAGCAACTTAGACTTATTAAATAGACCTTTTTAAATAGGCTTAGTTCAGAAACTTAGGCTTATTAAATAGGCTTATTTCAGCAACTTAGGCTCATTAAATAGCCTCATTGAATAGGCTTATTTCAGCAACTTAGGCTTAGTAAACAGCCTTATTAAATAGGCTTATTTTAGCAACTTGGGCTTATTAAATAGGTTTATTTCAGCAACTTAGACTGATTAAATAGCCTTATTAAATAGGCTTATTTCAGCAACTTAGGCTTATTAAATAGGCTTATTTCAGCAACTTAGGCTTATTAAATAGGCTTATTTCAGCAACTTAGACTTATTAAATAGCCTTATTTCAGCAACTTAGGCTTATTAAATAGGCTTATTTTAGCAACTTGGGCTTATTAAATAGGTTTATTTCAGCAACTTAGACTGATTAAATAGCCTTATTAAATAGGCTTATTTCAGCAACATAGGCTAATTAAATAGGCTTATTTCAGCAACTTAGACTTATTAAATAGCCTTATTTCAGCAAATTACGCTTATTAAATAGGCTTATTTCAGCAACTTAGGCTTATTAAATAGCCTTATTAAATAGGCTTATTTCAGCAACTTGGGCTTATTAAATAGGCTTATTTCAGCAACTTACGCTGATAAAATAGGCTCATTTCAGCAACTTAGACTTATTAAATAGCCTTATTTCAGCAACTTAGACTTATTAAATAGGCTTATTTCAGCAACTTATGCTAATTAAATATACTTATTTCAGCAACTTAGGCATATTAAATAGGCTTATTTCAGCAACTTAGACTTATTAAATAGCCTTATTTCAGCAACTTATGCTTATTAAATAGGCTTATTTCAGCAACTTAGGCTTGTTAAATAGCCTTATTTCAGCAACTTAGACTTATTAAATAGGCTTATTTCAGCAACTTAGGCTTATTAAATAGGCTTATTCAGCAACTTAGGCTTATTAAATAGGCTTATTAAATAGGCTTATTGCAGCAACTTAGGCTTATTAAATAGGCTTATTCAGCAACTTAGGCTTATTAAATAGGCTCATTAAATACTTATTAAATAGGCTTATTAAACAGGCTTATTAAATAGACTTATTAAATAGGCTCTATAAATAGGCTTATTAAATAGGCTCATTAAATAGGCTTAATAAATAGGCTTATTAAATAGGCTTATTAAATAGGCTTATTAAATAGACTTATTAAATAGGCTTATTAAATAGGCTTATTAAATAGGCTTAATAAATAGGCTTATAAAATACGCTCAATAAATAGGCTTATTAAATAGACTTAATAAATAGGCTCATTAAATACTTATTAAATAGGTTTATTAAATAGGCGTATTAAATAGGCTTATTAAATAGACCTTTTTAAATAGGCTTAGTTCAGAAACTTAGGCTTATTAAATAGGCTTATTTCAGCAACTTAGGCTCATTAAATAGCCTCATTGAATAGGCTTATTTCAGCAACTTAGGCTTAGTAAACAGCCTTATTAAATAGGCTTATTTTAGCAACTTAGACTTATTAAATCGACTTATTAAATAGACATTTCAGCAACTTAGGCTCAGTAAATAGGCTCATGAAATATGCTTATTTCTGCAACTTAGACTTATTAGATAGGCCTATTAAATAGGCTTATTTCAGCAACTTAGGCTTATTAAATAGGCTTATTTCAGCAACATAGGCTTATAAAATAGGCTTATTTCAGCAACTTAGACTTATTAAATAGCCTTATTTCAGCAAATTACGCTTATTAAATAGGCTTATTTCAGCAACTTAGGCGTATTAAATAGCCTTATTAAATAGGCTTATTTCAGCAACTTGGGCTTATTAAATAGGCTTATTTCAGCAACTTAGGCATATTAAATAGGCTTATTTCAGCAACTTAGACTTATTAAATAGCCTTATTTCAGCAACTTAGGCTTATTAAATAGGCTTATTTCAGCAACTTAGGCTTATTAAATAGCCATATTTCAGCAACTTAGACTTATTAAATAGGCTTATTTCAGCAACTTAGGTTTATTAAATAGGCTTATTCAGCAACTTATGCTTATTAAATAGGCGTATTAAATAGGCTTATTTCAGCAACTTAGGCTTATTAAATAGGCTTATTCAGCAACTTAGGCTTATTAAATAGGCTCATTAAATACTTATTAAATAGGCTTATTAAACAGGCTTATTAAATAGACTTATTAAATAGGCTCAATAAATAGGCTTATGAAATAGGCTCATTAAATAGGCTTATTAAATAGGCTTATTAAATAGGCTTATTAAATAGGCTTATTAAATAGACTTATTAAATAGGTTTATTAAATAGGCTTATTAAATAGGCTTAATAAATAGGCTTATTAAATAGCCTCAATAAATAGGCTTATTAAATAGGCTCATTAAATACTTATTAAATAGGCTTATTAAATAGACTTATTAAATAGACTTATTAAATAGGCTTATTAAATAGGCTTATTAAATAGGCTTATTAAATAGCCTCATTAAATAGCCTCATTAAATAGCCTCATTAAATAGGCTCATTTCAGCAACTTAGGCTTATTAAATAGCCTTATTAAACAGGTTTATTTAAGCAATTTAGGCTTATTAAATAGCATTTTTAAATAGGTTTATTTCAGCAACTTAGACTTATTAAATAGACCTTTTTATATAGGCTTAGTTCAGCAACATAGGCTTATTAAATAGGCTTATTTCAGCAACTTATGCTTATTAAATAGCCTTATTAATCAGGTTTATTTCAGCAACTTAGGCGTATTAAATAGCATTTTTAAATAGGTTTATTTCAGCAACTTAGACTTATTAAATAGACCTTTTTAAATAGGCTTAGTTCAGAAACTTAGGCTTATTAAATAGGCTTATTTCAGCAACTTAGGCTCATTAAATAGCCTCATTGAATAGGCTTATTTCAGCAACTTAGGCTTAGTAAACAGCCTTATTAAATAGGCTTATTTTAGCAACTTGGGCTTATTAAATAGGTTTATTTCAGCAACTTAGACTGATTAAATAGCCTTATTAAATAGGCTTATTTCAGCAACTTAGGCTTATTAAATAGGCTTATTTCAGCAACTTAGGCTTATTAAATAGGCTTATTTCAGCAACTTAGACTTATTAAATAGCCTTATTTCAGCAACTTAGGCTTATTAAATAGGCTTATTTTAGCAACTTGGGCTTATTAAATAGGTTTATTTCAGCAACTTAGACTGATTAAATAGCCTAATTAAATAGGCTTATTTCAGCAACATAGGCTAATTAAATAGGCTAATTTCAGCAACTTACGCTGATAAAATAGGCTCATTTCAGCAACTTAGACTTATTAAATAGCCTTATTTCAGCAACTTAGACTTATTAAATAGGCTTATTTCAGCAACTTATGCTAATTAAATATACTTATTTCAGCAACTTAGGCATATTAAATAGGCTTATTTCAGCAACTTAGACTTATTAAATAGCCTTATTTCAGCAACTTATGCTTATTAAATAGGCTTATTTCAGCAACTTAGGCTTGTTAAATAGCCTTATTTCAGCAACTTAGACTTATTAAATAGGCTTATTTCAGCAACTTAGGCTTATTAAATAGGCTTATTCAGCAACTTAGGCTTATTAAATAGGCTTATTAAATAGGCTTATTGCAGCAACTTAGGCTTATTAAATAGGCTTATTCAGCAACTTAGGCTTATTAAATAGGCTCATTAAATACTTATTAAATAGGCTTATTAAACAGGCTTATTAAATAGACTTATTAAATAGGCTCAATAAATAGGCTTATTAAATAGGCTCATTAAATAGGCTTAATAAATAGGCTTATTAAATAGGCTTATTAAATAGGCTTATTAAATAGACTTATTAAATAGGCTTATTAAATAGGCTTATTAAATAGGATTAATAAATAGGCTTATAAAATACGCTCAATAAATAGGCTTATTAAATAGACTTAATAAATAGGCTCATTAAATACTTATTAAATAGGTTTATTAAATAGGCGTATTAAATAGGCTTATTAAATAGGCGTATTAAATAGGCTTATTTTAGCAACTTAGGCTTATTAAATAGGTTTATTTCAGCAACTTAGACTTATTAAATAGCCTTATTAAATAGGCTGATTTCAGCAACTTAGACTTATTAAATAGCCTTATTAAATAGGCTTATTTCAGCAACTTAGGCTTATTAAATAGGCTTATTTCAGCAACTTACGCTTATTAAATAGCCTTATTAAATAGGCTTATTCAGCAACTTAGGCTTATTAAATATACCTTTTTAAATAGGCTTAGTTCAGAAACTTAGGCTTTTTAAATAGGCTTATTTCAGCAACTTAGGCTCATTAAATATACTTATTTCAGCAACTTAGACTTATTAAATAGGCTTATTTCAGCAACTTATGCTCATTAAATATACTTATTTCAGCAACTTAGGCATATTAAACAAACTTATTTCAGCAACTTAGACTTATTAAATAGCCTTATTTCAGCAACTTATGCTTATTAAATAGGCTTATTTCAGCAACTTAGGCTTGTTAAATAGCCTTATTTCAGCAACTTAGACTTATTAAATAGGCTTATTTCAGCAACTTAGGCTTATTAAATAGGCTTATTCAGCAACTTAGGCTTATTAAATAGGCTTATTTCAGCAACTTAGACTTATTAAATAGCCTTATTTCAGCAACTTAGGCTTATTAAATAGGCTTATTTCAGCAACTTAGACTTATTAAATAGCCTTATTTCAGCAACTTACGTGTATTAAATAGGCTTATTTCAGCAACTTAGGCTTATTAAATAGCCTTATTAAATAGGCTTATTTTAGCAATTTGGGCTTATTAAATAGGCTTATTTCAGCAACTTAGGCTTAATAAAAATAGGCTTATTCAGCAACTTAGGCTTATTAAATAGGCGTATTAAATAGACTTAATTCAGCAACTTAGGCTTATTAAATAGGCTTATTCAGCAACTTAGGCTTATTAAACAGGCTTATTAAATAGACTTATTAAATAAGCTCAATAAATAGGCGTATTAAATAGGCTCATTAAATCGGCTTAATAAATAGGCTTATTAAATATGTTTATTAAATAGGCTTATTAAATAGGCTTATCAAATAGACTTATTAAATAGGCTTATTAACTAGGCTTATTAAATAGGCTTAATAAATAGGCTTATTAAATAGGCCCAATAAATAGGCTTAATAAATAGGCTCATTGAATACTCTTTAATAGGCTTATTAAATAGACTTATTAAATAGCCTCATTAAATAGGCTTATTTTAGCAACTTAGGCTTATTAAATAGGCTTACTTCAGCAACTTAGACTTATTAAATAGCCTTATTTCAGCAACTCAGGCTTATTAAATAGGCTCATTTCAGCAACTTAAGCTTATTAAATAGCCTTATTTCAGCAACTTAGACTTATTGAATAGGCTTATTTCAGCAACTTAGACTTATTAAATAGGCTTATTTCAGCAATTTAGGCTTATTAAATAGCCTTATTAAATAGGCTTATTTCAGCAACTTGGGCTTATTAAATAGGCTTATTTCAGCAACTTACGCTGATTAAATAGGCTCATTTCAGCAACTTAGGCTTATTAAATAGGCTTATTTCAGCAACTTATACTTATTAAATAGCCTTATTTCAGCAACTTAGGCTTATTAAATAGGCTTATTTCAGCAACTTAGGCTTATTAAATAGCGTTGTTTCAGCAACTTAGACTTATTAAATAGGCTTATTTCAGCAACTTAGGTTTATTAAATAGGCTTATTCAGCAACTTATGCTTATTAAATAGGCTTATTAAATAGGCTTATTTCAGCAACTTAGGCTTATTAAATAGGCTTATTCAGCAACTTAGGCTTATTAAATAGGCTCATTAAATACTTATTAAATAGGCTTATTAAACAGGCTTATTAAATAAACTTATTAAATAGGCTCAATAAATAGGCTTATGAAATAGGCTCATTAAATAGGCTTATTAAATAGGCTTATTAAATAGGCTTATTAAATAGGCTTATTAAATAGACTTATTAAATAGGTTTATTAAATAGGCTTATTAAATAGGCTTAATAAATAGGCTTATTAAATAGCCTCAATAAATAGGCTTATTAAATAGGCTCATTAAATACTTATTAAATAGGCTTATTAAATAGACTTATTAAATAGACTTATTAAATAGGCTTATTAAATAGGCTTATTAAATAGGCTTATTAAATAGCCTCATTAAATAGCCTCATTAAATAGCCTCATTAAATAGGCTCATTTCAGCAACTTAGGCTTATTAAATAGCCTTATTTCAGCAACTTAGACTTATTAAATATGCTTATTCAGCAATTTAGGCTTATTAAATAGCCTTATTAAATAGGCTTATTTCAGCAACTTGGGCTTATTAAATAGGCTTATTTCAGCAACTTACGCTGATTAAATAGGCTCATTTCAGCAACTTAGGCTTATTAAATAGGCTTATTTCAGCAACTTATACTTATTAAATAGCCTTATTTCAGCAACTTAGGCTTATTAAATAGGCTTATTTCAGCAACTTAGGCTTATTAAATAGCGTTGTTTCAGCAACTTAGACTTATTAAATAGGCTTATTTCAGCAACTTAGGTTTATTAAATAGGCTTATTCAGCAACTTATGCTTATTAAATAGGCTTATTAAATAGGCTTATTTCAGCAACTTAGGCTTATTAAATAGGCTTATTCAGCAACTTAGGCTTATTAAATAGGCTCATTAAATACTTATTAAATAGGCTTATTAAACAGGCTTATTAAATAAACTTATTAAATAGGCTCAATAAATAGGCTTATGAAATAGGCTCATTAAATAGGCTTATTAAATAGGCTTATTAAATAGGCTTATTAAATAGGCTTATTAAATAGACTTATTAAATAGGTTTATTAAATAGGCTTATTAAATAGGCTTAATAAATAGGCTTATTAAATAGCCTCAATAAATAGGCTTATTAAATAGGCTCATTAAATACTTATTAAATAGGCTTATTAAATAGACTTATTAAATAGACTTATTAAATAGGCTTATTAAATAGGCTTATTAAATAGGCTTATTAAATAGCCTCATTAAATAGCCTCATTAAATAGCCTCATTAAATAGGCTCATTTCAGCAACTTAGGCTTATTAAATAGCCTTATTTCAGCAACTTAGACTTATTAAATATGCTTATTCAGCAACTTAGGCTTTTTAAATAGCCTTATTAAATAGGCTTATTTCAGAAACTTAGGCTTATTAAATAGGCTTATTTCAGCAACTTAGACTTATTAAAAAGGCTTATTTCAGCAACTTAGGCTTATGAAATAGGCTTATTCAGCAACTTAGGCTTATTAAATAGGCTTATTTCAGCAACTTAGACTTATTAAATAGGCCTATTAAAAAGCTTATTAAATAGACTGATTAAATAGGCTCAATAAATACTTAATAAATAGGCTTATTTAATAGGCTTACTAGATAGACTTATTAAATTGGCTCAATAAATAGGCTTTTTAAATAGGCTTATTAAATAGGCTTATTAAATAGGCTTATTAAATAGGCTTATTAAATAGGCTTATTAAATAGGCTCAATAAATAGGCGTATTAAATAGGCTCAATAAATAGGCTTATTAAATAGGCTCAATAAATAGGCTTATTAAATAGGCTCATTAAATAATTAATAAATAGGCTTGTTGAATAGACTTATTAAATAGACTTATTAAATAGGCTTATTAAATAGACATTATTAAATAGGCTTATTAAAAAGGCTTATTAATTAGACTTAATAAATAGGCTCATTAAATACTTATTAAATAGGTTTATTAAATAGGCGTATTAAATAGGCTTATTAAATAGGCGTATTAAATAGGCTTATTAAATAGGCTTATTAAATGGACTTATTAAATAGCTTCATTAAATAGGCTTATTTTAGCAACTTGGGCTTATTAAATAGGTTTATTTCAGCAACTTAGACTGATTAAATAGCCTTATTAAATAGGCTTATTTCAGCAACTTAGGCTTATTAAATAGGCTTATTTCAGCAACTTACGCTTATTAAATAGCCTTATTAAATAGGTTTATTTCAGCAACTTAGGCTTATTAAATAGCATTTTTAAATAGGTTTATTTCAGCAACTTAGACTTATTAAATATACCTTTTTAAATAGGCTTAGTTCAGAAACTTCGGCTTATTAAATAGGCTTATTTCAGCAACTTAGGCTCATTAAATAGCCTTATTAAATAGGCTTATTTCAGCAACTTAGGCTTATTAAATAGCCTTATTAAATAGGCTTATTTTAGCGACTTAGACTTATTAAATCGACTTATTAAATAGACATTTCAGCAACTTAGGCTCATTAAATAGGCTTATGAAATATGCTTATTTCTGCAACTTAGACTTATTAGATAGGCCTATTAAATAGGCTTATTTTAGCAACGTAGCCTTATTAAATATGCTTATTTCAGCAACTAAGGCGTATTAAATAGCATTATTAAATAGGTTTATTTCTGCAACTTAGACTTATTAAATAGCCTTATTAAATAGGCTTATATCAGCAACGTAGGCGTATTAAATAGGCTTATTTCATCAACTTATGCTTATTAAATAGCCTTATTAAACAGGTTTATTTCAGCAATTTAGGCTTATTAAATAGCATTTTTAAATAGGTTTATTTCAGCAACTTAGACTTATTAAATAGACCTTTTTATATAGGCTTAGTTCAGCAACATAGGCTTATTAAATAGGCTTATTTCAGCAACTTATGCTTATTAAATAGCCTTATTAATCAGGTTTATTTCAGCAACTTAGGCGTATTAAATAGCATTTTTAAATAGGTTTATTTCAGCAACTTAGACTTATTAAATAGACCTTTTTAAATAGGCTTAGTTCAGAAACTTAGGCTTATTAAATAGGCTTATTTCAGCAACTTAGGCTCATTAAATAGCCTCATTGAACAGGCTTATTTCAGCAACTTAGGCTTAGTAAACAGCCTTATTAAATAGGCTTATTTTAGCAACTTGGGCTTATTAAATAGGTTTATTTCAGCAACTTAGACTGATTAAATAGCCTTATTAAATAGGCTTATTTCAGCAACTTAGGCTTATTAAATAGGCTTATTTCAGCAACTTACGCTTATTAAATAGCCTTATTAAACAGGTTTATTTCAGCAACTTAGGCTTATTAAATAGCATTTTTAAATAGGTTTATTTCAGCAACTTAGACTTATTAAATATACCTTTTTAAATAGGCTTAGTTCAGAAACTTCGGCTTATTAAATAGGCTTATTTCAGCAACTTAGGCTCATTAAATAGCCTTATTAAATAGGCTTATTTCAGCAACTTAGGCTTATTAAATAGCCTTATTAAATAGGCTTATTTTAGCGACTTAGACTTATTAAATCGACTTATTAAATATACATTTCAGAAACTTAGGCTCATTAAATAGGCTTATGAAATATGCTTATTTCTGCAACTTAGACTTATTAGATAGGCCTATTAAATAGGCTTATTTTAGCAACGTAGCCTTATTAAATATGCTTATTTCAGCAACTAAGGCGTATTAAATAGCATTATTAAATAGGTTTATTTCTGCAACTTAGACTTATTAAATAGCCTTATTAAATAGGCTCATATCAGCAACGTAGGCGTATTAAATAGGCTTATTTCATCAACTTATGCTTATTAAATAGCCTTATTAAACAGGTTTATTTCACCAATTTAGGCTTATTAAATAGCATTTTTAAATAGGTTTATTTCAGCAACTTAGACTTATTAAATAGACCTTTTTAAATAGGCTTAGTTCAGAAACTTAGGCTTATTAAATAGGCTTATTTCAGCAACTTAGGCTCATTAAATAGCCTCATTGAATAGGCTTATTTCAGCAACTTAGGCTTAGTAAACAGCCTTATTAAATAGGCTTATTTTAGCAACTTAGACTTATTAAATCGACTTATTAAATAGACATTTCAGCAACTTAGGCTCAGTAAATAGGCTCATGAAATATGCTTATTTCTGCAACTTAGACTTATTAGATAGGCCTATTAAATAGGCTTATTTCAGCAACTTAGGCTTATTAAATAGGCTTATTTCAGCAACATAGGCTTATTAAATAGGCTTATTTCAGCAACTTAGACTTATTAAATAGCCTTATTTCAGCAAATTACGCTTATTAAATAGGCTTATTTCAGCAACTTAGGCGTATTAAATAGCCTTATTAAATAGGCTTATTTCAGCAACTTGGGCTTATTAAATAGGCTTATTTCAGCAACTTAGGCATATTAAATAGGCTTATTTCAGCAACTTAGACTTATTAAATAGCCTTATTTCAGCAACTTAGGCTTATTAAATAGGCTTATTTCAGCAACTTAGGCTTATTAAATAGCCATATTTCAGCAACTTAGACTTATTAAATAGGCTTATTTCAGCAACTTAGGTTTATTAAATAGGCTTATTCAGCAACTTATGCTTATTAAATAGGCTTATTAAATAGGCTTATTTCAGCAACTTAGGCTTATTAAATAGGCTTATTCAGCAACTTAGGCTTATTAAATAGGCTCATTAAATACTTATTAAATAGGCTTATTAAACAGGCTTATTAAATAGACTTATTAAATAGGCTCAATAAATAGGCTTATGAAATAGGCTCATTAAATAGGCTTATTAAATAGGCTTATTAAATAGGCTTATTAAATAGGCTTATTAAATAGACTTATTAAATAGGTTTATTAAATAGGCTTATTAAATAGGCTTAATAAATAGGCTTATTAAATAGCCTCAATAAATAGGCTTATTAAATAGGCTCATTAAATACTTATTAAATAGGCTTATTAAATAGACTTATTAAATAGACTTATTAAATAGGCTTATTAAATAGGCTTATTAAATAGGCTTATTAAATAGCCTCATTAAATAGCCTCATTAAATAGCCTCATTAAATAGGCTCATTTCAGCAACTTAGGCTTATTAAATAGCCTTATTAAACAGGTTTATTTCAGCAATTTAGGCTTATTAAATAGCATTTTTAAATAGGTTTATTTCAGCAACTTAGACTTATTAAATAGACCTTTTTATATAGGCTTAGTTCAGCAACATAGGCTTATTAAATAGGCTTATTTCAGCAACTTATGCTTATTAAATAGCCTTATTAATCAGGTTTATTTCAGCAACTTAGGCGTATTAAATAGCATTTTTAAATAGGTTTATTTCAGCAACTTAGACTTATTAAATAGACCTTTTTAAATAGGCTTAGTTCAGAAACTTAGGCTTATTAAATAGGCTTATTTCAGCAACTTAGGCTCATTAAATAGCCTCATTGAATAGGCTTATTTCAGCAACTTAGGCTTAGTAAACAGCCTTATTAAATAGGCTTATTTTAGCAACTTGGGCTTATTAAATAGGTTTATTTCAGCAACTTAGACTGATTAAATAGCCTTATTAAATAGGCTTATTTCAGCAACTTAGGCTTATTAAATAGGCTTATTTCAGCAACTTAGGCTTATTAAATAGGCTTATTTCAGCAACTTAGACTTATTAAATAGCCTTATTTCAGCAACTTAGGCTTATTAAATAGGCTTATTTTAGCAACTTGGGCTTATTAAATAGGTTTATTTCAGCAACTTAGACTGATTAAATAGCCTTATTTCAGCAAATTACGCTTATTAAATAGGCTTATTTCAGCAACTTAGGCTTATTAAATAGCCTTATTAAATAGGCTTATTTCAGCAACTTGGGCTTATTAAATAGGCTTATTTCAGCAACTTATGCTGATAAAATAGGCTCATTTCAGCAACTTAGACTTATTAAATAGCCTTATTTCAGCAACTTAGACTTATTAAATAGGCTTATTTCAGCAACTTATGCTAATTAAATATACTTATTTCAGCAACTTAGGCATATTAAATAGGCTTATTTCAGCAACTTAGACTTATTAAATAGCCTTATTTCAGCAAATTACGCTTATTAAATAGGCTTATTTCAGCAACTTAGGCTTATTAAATAGCCTTATTAAATAGGCTTATTTCAGCAACTTGGGCTTATTAAATAGGCTTATTTCAGCAACTTATGCTGATAAAATAGGCTCATTTCAGCAACTTAGACTTATTAAATAGCCTTATTTCAGCAACTTAGACTTATTAAATAGGCTTATTTCAGCAACTTATGCTAATTAAATATACTTATTTCAGCAACTTAGGCATATTAAATAGGCTTATTTCAGCAACTTAGACTTATTAAATAGCCTTATTTCAGCAACTTATGCTTATTAAATAGGCTTATTTCAGCAACTTAGGCTTGTTAAATAGCCTTATTTCAGCAACTTAGACTTATTAAATAGGCTTATTTCAGCAACTTAGGCTTATTAAATAGGCTTATTCAGCAACTTAGGCTTATTAAATAGGCTTATTAAATAGGCTTATTGCAGCAACTTAGGCTTATTAAATAGGCTTATTCAGCAACTTAGGCTTATTAAATAGGCTCATTAAATACTTATTAAATAGGCTTATTAAACAGGCTTATTAAATAGACTTATTAAATAGGCTCAATAAATAGGCTTATTAAATAGGCTCATTAAATAGGCTTAATAAATAGGCTTATTAAATAGGCTTATTAAATAGGCTTATTAAATAGACTTATTAAATAGGCTTATTGAATAGGCTTATTAAATAGGCTTAATAAATAGGCTTATAAAATACGCTCAATAAATAGGCTTATTAAATAGACTTAATAAATAGGCTCATTAAATACTTATTAAATAGGTTTATTAAATAGGCGTATTAAATAGGCTTATTAAATAGGCGTATTAAATAGGCTTATTTTAGCAACTTAGGCTTATTAAATAGGTTTATTTCAGCAACTTAGACTTATTAAATAGCCTTATTAAATAGGCTGATTTCAGCAACTTAGACTTATTAAATAGCCTTATTAAATAGGCTTATTTCAGCAACTTAGGCTTATTAAATAGGCTTATTTCAGCAACTTACGCTTATTAAATAGCCTTATTAAATAGGCTTATTCAGCAACTTAGGCTTATTAAATATACCTTTTTAAATAGGCTTAGTTCAGAAACTTAGGCTTTTTAAATAGGCTTATTTCAGCAACTTAGGCTCATTAAATATACTTATTTCAGCAACTTAGACTTATTAAATAGGCTTATTTCAGCAACTTATGCTCATTAAATATACTTATTTCAGCAACTTAGGCATATTAAACAGGCTTATTTCAGCAACTTAGACTTATTAAATAGCCTTATTTCAGCAACTTATGCTTATTAAATAGGCTTATTTCAGCAACTTAGGCTTGTTAAATAGCCTTATTTCAGCAACTTAGACTTATTAAATAGGCTTATTTCAGCAACTTAGGCTTATTAAATAGGCTTATTCAGCAACTTAGGCTTATTAAATAGGCTTATTAAATAGGCTTATTGCAGCAACTTAGGCTTATTAAATAGGCATATTCAGCAACTTAGGCTTATTAAATAGGCTCATTAAATACTTATTAAATAGGCTTATTAAACAGGCTTATTAAATAGAATTATTAAATAGGCTCAATAAATAGGCTTATTAAATAGGCTCATTAAATAGGCTTAATAAATAGGCTTATTAAATAGGCTTATTAAATAGGCGTATTAAATAGGCTTAATAAATAGGCTTATAAAATAGGCTCAATAAATAGGCTTATTAAATAGGCTCATTAAATACTTATTAAATAGGCTTATTAAATAGACTTATTAAATAGACTTATTAAATAGGCTTATTAAATAGGCTTATCAAATAGGCTTTTTAAATAGGCTTATTAAATAGACTCATTAAATAACCTCATTAAATAGGCTCATTTCAGCAACTTAGGCTTATTAAATAGCCTTATTTCAGCAACTTAGACTTATTAAATATGCTTATTGAGCAACTTAGGCTTATTAAATAGCCTTATTAAATAGGCTTATTTCAGCAACATAGGCTTATTAAATAGGCTTATTTCAGCAACTTAGACTTATTAAAAAGGCTTATTTCAGCAACTTAGGCTTATGATATAGGTTTATTCAGCAACTTAGGCTTATTAAATAGGCTTATTTCAGCAACTTAGACTTTTTAAATAGGCCTATTAAATAGGCTTATTAAATAGACTGATTAAATAGGCTCAATACATACTTATTAAATAGGCTTATTAAATAGGCTTACTAAATAGACGTATTAAATAGGCTCAATAAATAGGCTTTTAAAATAGGCTTATTAAATAGGCTTATTAAATAGGCTTTATTAAATAGGCTTATTAAAAAGGCTTATTAAATATACATAGTAAATAGGTTCATTAAATACTTATTAAATAGGTTTATTAAATAGGCGTATTAAATAGGCTTATTAAATAGGCATATTAAATAGGCTTATTAAATAGGCTTATTAAATGGACTTATTAAATAGCCTCATTAAATAGGTTTATTTTAGCAACTTAGGCTTATTAAATAGGTTTATTTCAGCAACTTAGGCTTATTAAATAGGCTTATTTCAGCAACTTACGCTTATTAAATAGCCTTATTAAACAGGTTTATTTCAGCAACTTAGACTTATTAAATATACCTTTTTAAATAGGCTTAGTTCAGAAACTTAGGCTTTTTAAATAGGCTTATTTCAGCAACTTAGGCTCATTAAATAGCCTTATTAAATAGGCTTATTTCAGCAACTTAGGCTTATTAAATAGACTTATTAAATAGGCTTATTTTAGCAACTTAGACTTATTAAATCGACTTATTAAATAGACATTTCAGCAACTTAGGCTCATTAAATATGCTTATGAATTATGCTTATTTCTGCAACTTAGACTTATTAGATAGGCCTATTAAATAGGCTTATTTTAGCAACTTAGGCTTATTAAATATGCTTATTTCAGCAACTTAGGCGTATTAAATAGCATTATTAAATAGGTTTATTTCTGCAACTTAGACTTATTAAATAGCCTTATTAAATAGGCTTATTTCAGCAACTTAGGCTTATTAAATAGGCTTATTTCAGCAACGTATGCTTATTAAATAGCCTTATTAAAAAGGTTTATTTCAGCAATTTAGGCTTATTAAATTGCATTTTTAAATAGGTTTATTTCAGCAACTTATACTTATTAAATAGACCTTTTTATGTAGGCTTAGTTCAGAAACGTAGGCTTATTAAATAGGCTTATTTCAGCAACTTATGCTTATTAAATAGACTTATTAATCAGGTTTATTTCAGCAACTTAGGTGTATTAAATAGCATTTTTAAATAGGTTTATTTCAGCAACTTAGACTTATTAAATAGACCTTTTTAAATAGGCTTAGTTCAGAAACTTATTCTTATTAAATAGGCTTATTTCAGCAACTTAGGCTCATTAAATAGCCTCATTAAAAAGGCTTATTTCAGCAACTTAGGCTTATTAAATAGCCTTATTAAATAGGCTTATTTTAGCAACTTAGACTTATTAAATCGACTTATTAAATATACATTTCAGCAACTTAGGCTCATTAAATATGCTTATGAAATATGCTTATTTCTGCAACTTAGACTTATTAGATAGGCCTATTAAATAGGCTTATTTTAGCAACTTAGGCTTATTAAATATGCTTATTTCAGCAACTTAGGCGTATTAAATAGCATTATTAAATAGGTTTATTTCTGCAACTTAGACTTATTAAATAGCCTTATTAAATAGGCTTATTTCAGCAACTTAGGCTTATTAAATAGGCTTATTTCAGCAACTTATGCTTATTAAATAGCCTTATTAAAAAGGTTTATTTCAGCAATTTAGGCTTATTAAATTGCATTTTTAAATAGGTTTATTTCAGCAACTTAGACTTATTAAATATACCTTTTTATGTAGGCTTAGTTCAGAAACGTAGGCTTATTAAATAGGCTTATTTCAGCAACTTATGCTTATTAAATAGACTTATTAATCAGGTTTATTTCAGCAACTTAGGTGTATTAAATAGCATTTTTAAATAGGTTTATTTCAGCAACTTAGACTTATTAAATAGACCTTTTTAAATAGGCTTAGTTCAGAAACTTAGGCTTATTAAATAGGCTTATTTCAGCAACTTAGGCTCATTAAATAGCCTCATTAAATAGGCTTATTTCAGCAACTTAGGCTTATTAAATAGCCTTATTAAATAGGCTTATTTTAGCAACTTAGACTTATTAAATCAACTTATTAAATAGACATTTCATCAACTTAGGCTCATTAAATAGGCTTATGAAATATGCTTATTTCTGCAACTTAGACTTATTAGATAGGCCTATTAAATAGGCTTATTTCAGCAACTTAGGCTTATTAAATAGGTTTATTTCAGCAACTTAGACTTATTAAATAGCCTTATTTCAGCAACTTAGGCTTATTAAATAGGCTCATTTCAGCAACTTAGGCTTATTAAATAGCCTTAGTTCAGCAACTTAGACTTATTAAATATGCTTATTCAGCAACTTAGGCTTATTAAATAGCCTTATTAAATAGGCTTATTTCAGCAACTTAGGCTTATTAAATAGGCTTATTTCAGCAACTTAGACTTATTAAAAAGGCTTATTTCAGCAACTTAGGCTTATGAAATAGGCTTATTCAGCAACTTAGGCTTATTAAATAGGCTTATTTCAGCAACTTAGACTTATTAAATAGGCCTATTAAATAGGCTTATTAAATAGACTGATTAAATAGGCTCAATACATACTTATTAAATAGGCTTATTAAATAGGCTTACTAAATAGACGTATTAAATAGGCTCAATAAATAGGCTTTTTAAATAGGCTTATTAAATAGGCTTATTAAATAGGCTTTTATTAAATAGGCTTATTAAAAAGGCTTATTAAATAGACTTAATAAATAGGCTCATTAAATACTTATTAAATAGGTTTATTAAATAGGCGTATTAAATAGGCTTATTAAATAGGCTTATTAAATAGGCTTATTAAATGGACTTATTAAATAGCCTAATTAAATAGGCTTATTTTAGCAACTTAGGCTTATTAAATAGGTTTATTTCAGCAACTTAGACTTATTAAATAGCCTTATTAAATAGGCTTATTTCAGCAACTTAGGCTTATTAAATAGGCTTATTTCAGCAACTTACGCTTATTAAATAGCCTTATTAAACAGGTTTATTTCAGCAACTTAGGCTTATTAAATAGCATTTTAAATAGGTTTATTTCAGCAACTTAGACTTATTAAATATACCTTTTTAAATAGGCTTAGTTCAGAAACTTAGTCTTTTTAAATAGGCTTATTTCAGCAACTTAGGCTCATTAAATAGCCTTATTAAATAGGCTTATTTCAGCAACTTAGGCTTATTAAATAGCCTTATTAAATAGGCTTATTTTAGCAACTTAGACTTATTAAATCGACTTATTAAATAGACATTTCAGCAACTTAGGCTCATTAAATATGCTTATGAATTATGCTTATTTCTGCAACTTAGACTTATTAGATAGGCCTATTAAATAGGCTTATTTTAGCAACTTAGGCTTATTAAATATGCTTATTTCAGCAACTTAGGCGTATTAAATAGCATTATTAAATAGGTTTATTTCTGCAACTTAGACTTATTAAATAGCCTTATTAAATAGGCTTATTTCAGCAACTTAGGCTTATTAAATAGGCTTATTTCAGCAATTTATGCTTATTAAATAGCCTTATTAAATAGGTTTATTTCAGCAACTTAGACTTATTAAATAGACCTTTTTATATAGGCTTAGTTCAGAAACGTAGGCTTATTAAATAGGCTTATTTCAGCAACTTATGCTTATTAAATAGACTTATTAATCAGGTTTATTTCAGCAACTTAGGTGTATTAAATAGCATTTTTAAATAGGTTTATTTCAGCAACTTAGACTTATTAAATAGACCTTTTTAAATAGGCTTAGTTCAGAAACTTAGGCTTATTAAATAGGCTTATTTCAGCAACTTAGGCTCATTAAATAGCCTCATTAAATAGGCTTATTTCAGCAACTTAGGCTTATTAAATAGCCTTATTAAATAGGCTTATTTTAGCAACTTAGACTTATTAAATCGACTTATTAAATATACATTTCAGCAACTTAGGCTCATTAAATATGCTTATGAAATATGCTTATTTCTGCAACTTAGACTTATTAGATAGGCCTATTAAATAGGCTTATTTTAGCAACTTAGGCTTATTAAATATGCTTATTTCAGCAACAAAGGCGTATTAAATAGCATTATTAAATAGGTTTATTTCTGCAACTTAGACTTATTAAATAGCCTTATTAAATAGGCTTATTTCAGCAACTTAGGCTTATTAAATAGGCTTATTTCAGCAACTTATGCTTATTAAATAGCCTTATTAAACAGGTTTATTTCAGCAATTTAGGCTTATTAAATAGCATTTTTAAATAGGTTTATTTCAGCAACTTAGACTTATTAAATAGACCTTTTTATATAGGCTTAGTTCAGCAATGTAGGCTTATTAAATAGGCTTATTTCAGCAACTTATGCTTATTAAATAGCCTTATTAATCAGGTTTATTTCAGCAACTTAGGCGTATTAAATAGCATTTTTAAATAGGTTTATTTCAGCAACTTAGACTTATTAAATAGACCTTTTTAAATAGGCTTAGTTCAGAAACTTAGCCTTATTAAATAGGCTTATTTCAGCAACTTAGGCTCATTAAATAGCCTCATTAAATAGGCTTATTTCAGCAACTTAGGCTTATTAAATAGCCTTATTAAATAGGCTTATTTTAGCAACTTAGACTTATTAAATCGACTTATTAAATAGACATTTCATCAACTTAGGCTCATTAAACAGGCTTATGAAATATGCTTATTTCTGCAACTTAGACTTATTAGATAGGCCTATTAAATAGGCTGATTTTAGCAACTTAGGCTTATTAAATATGCTTATTTCAGCAACAAAGGCGTATTAAATAGCATTATTAAATAGGTTTATTTCTGCAACTTAGACTTATTAAATAGCCTTATTAAATAGGCTTATTTCAGCAACTTAGGCTTATTAAATAGGCTTATTTCAGCAACTTATGCTTATTAAATAGCCTTATTAAACAGGTTTATTTCAGCAATTTAGGCTTATTAAATAGCATTTTTAAATAGGTTTATTTCAGCAACTTAGACTTATTAAATAGACCTTTTTATATAGGCTTAGTTCAGCAATGTAGGCTTATTAAATAGGCTTATTTCAGCAACTTATGCTTATTAAATAGCCTTATTAATCAGGTTTATTTCAGCAACTTAGGCGTATTAAATAGCATTTTTAAATTGGTTTATTTCAGCAACTTAGACTTATTAAATATACCTTTTTAAATAGGCTTAGTTCAGAAACTTAGCCTTATTAAATAGGCTTATTTCAGCAACTTAGGCTCATTAAATAGCCTCATTAAATAGGCTTATTTCAGCAACTTAGGCTTATTAAATAGCCTTATTAAATAGGCTTATTTTAGCAACTTAGACTTATTAAATCGACTTATTAAATAGACATTTCATCAACTTAGGCTCATTAAACAGGCTTATGAAATATGCTTATTTCTGCAACTTAGACTTATTAGATAGGCCTATTAAATAGGCTGATTTTAGCAACTTAGGCTTATTAAATATGCTTATTTCAGCAACTTAGGCGTATTAAATAGCATTATTAAATAGGTTTATTTCTGCAACTTAGACTTATTAAATAGCCTTATTAAATAGGCTTATTTCAGCAACTTAGGCTTATTAAATAGGCTTATTTCAGCAACTTATGCGTATTAAATAGCCTTATTAAAAAGGTTTATTTCAGCAATTTAGGCTTATTAAATTGCATTTTTAAATAGGTTTATTTCAGCAACTTAGACTTATTAAATAGACCTTTTTATATAGGCTTAGTTCAGCAACGTAGGCTTATTAAATAGGTTTATTTCAGCAACTTATGCTTATTAAATAGCCTTATTAATCAGGTTTATTTCAGCAACTTAGGCGTATTAAATAGCATTTTTAAATAGGTTTATTTCAGCAACTTAGACTTATTAAATAGACCTTTTTAAATAGGCTTAGTTCAGAAACTTAGGCTTATTAAATGGGCTTATTTCAGCAACTTAGGCTCATTAAATAGCCTCATTAAATAGGCTTATTTTAGCAACTTAGACTTATTAAATCGACTTATTAAATAGACGTTTCATCAACTTAGGCTCATTAAATAGGCTTATGAAATATGCTTATTTCTGCAACTTAGACTTATTAGATAGGCCTATTAAATAGGCTTATTTCAGCAACTTAGGCTTATTAAATAGGTTTATTTCAGCAACTTAGACTTATTAAATAGCCTTATTTCAGCAACTTAGGCTTATTAAATAGGCTCATTTCAGCAACTTAGGCTTATTAAATAGCCTTAGTTCAGCAACTTAGACTTATTAAATAGGCTTATTCAGCAACTTAGGCTTATTAAATAGCCTTATTAAATAGGCTTATTTCAGCAACTTAGGCTTATTAAATAGGCTCATTTCAGCAACTTAGACTTATTAAATAGGCCTATTAAATAGGCTTATTAAATAGACTGATTAAATAGGCTCATTAAATACTCATTAAATAGGCTTATTAAATAGGCTTATTAAATAGACTTATTAAATAGGCTCAATAAATAGGCTTATTAAATAGGCTTATTAAATAGGCTCAATAAATAGGCTTATTAAATAAGCTTATTAAATAGGCTCATTAAATAGGCTTATTAAATAGGCTTATTAAATAGGCATATTAAATAGGCTTATTAAATAGACTTATTAAATAGCCTCATTAAATAGGCTTATTTGAGCAACTTAGGCTTTTTAAATAGGTTTATTTCAGCAACTTAGACTTATTAAATAGCCTTATTAAATAGGCTTATTTCAGCAACTTAGGCTTATTAAATAGGCTTATTTCAGCAACTTATGCTTATTAAATATCCTTATTAAACAGGTTTATTTCAGCAATTTAGGCTTATTAAGTAGCATTTTTAAATAGGTTTATTTCAGCAACTTAGACTTACTAAATATACCTTTTTAAATAGGCTTAGTTCAGAAACTTCGGCTTATTAAATAGCCTTATTAAATAGGCTTATTTTAGCAACTTAGACTTATTAAATCGACTTATTAAATAGACATTTCATCAACTTAGGCTCATTAAATAGGCTTATGAAATATGCTTATTTCTGCAACTTAGACTTATTAGATAGGCCTATTAAATAGGCTTATTTCAGCAACTTAGGCTTATTAAATAGGTTTATTTCAGCAACTTAGACTTATTAGATAGGCCTATTAAATAGGCTTATTTCAGCAACTTAGGCTTATTAAATAGGCTTATTTCAGCAACTTAGGCTTATTAAATAGGCTTATTTCAGCAACTTAGGCTTATTAAATAGCCTTATTAAATAGGCTTATTTTAGCAACTTAGACTTATTAAATCGACTTATTAAATAGACATTTCATCAACTTAGGCTCATTAAACAGGCTTATGAAATATGCTTATTTCTGCAACTTAGACTTATTAGATAGGCCTATTAAATAGGCTGATTTTAGCAACTTAGGCTTATTAAATATGCTTATTTCAGCAACTTAGGCGTATTAAATAGCATTATTAAATAGGTTTATTTCTGCAACTTAGACTTATTAAATAGCCTTATTAAATAGGCTTATTTCAGCAACTTAGGCTTATTAAATAGGCTTATTTCAGCAACTTATGCGTATTAAATAGCCTTATTAAAAAGGTTTATTTCAGCAATTTAGGCTTATTAAATTGCATTTTTAAATAGGTTTATTTCAGCAACTTAGACTTATTAAATAGACCTTTTTATATAGGCTTAGTTCAGCAACGTAGGCTTATTAAATAGGTTTATTTCAGCAACTTATGCTTATTAAATAGCCTTATTAATCAGGTTTATTTCAGCAACTTAGGCGTATTAAATAGCATTTTTAAATAGGTTTATTTCAGCAACTTAGACTTATTAAATAGACCTTTTTAAATAGGCTTAGTTCAGAAACTTAGGCTTATTAAATGGGCTTATTTCAGCAACTTAGGCTCATTAAATAGCCTCATTAAATAGGCTTATTTTAGCAACTTAGACTTATTAAATCGACTTATTAAATAGACGTTTCATCAACTTAGGCTCATTAAATAGGCTTATGAAATATGCTTATTTCTGCAACTTAGACTTATTAGATAGGCCTATTAAATAGGCTTATTTCAGCAACTTAGGCTTATTAAATAGGTTTATTTCAGCAACTTAGACTTATTAAATAGCCTTATTTCAGCAACTTAGGCTTATTAAATAGGCTCATTTCAGCAACTTAGGCTTATTAAATAGCCTTAGTTCAGCAACTTAGACTTATTAAATAGGCTTATTCAGCAACTTAGGCTTATTAAATAGCCTTATTAAATAGGCTTATTTCAGCAACTTAGGCTTATTAAATAGGCTCATTTCAGCAACTTAGACTTATTAAATAGGCCTATTAAATAGGCTTATTAAATAGACTGATTAAATAGGCTCATTAAATACTCATTAAATAGGCTTATTAAATAGGCTTATTAAATAGACTTATTAAATAGGCTCAATAAATAGGCTTATTAAATAGGCTTATTAAATAGGCTCAATAAATAGGCTTATTAAATAAGCTTATTAAATAGGCTCATTAAATAGGCTTATTAAATAGGCTTATTAAATAGGCATATTAAATAGGCTTATTAAATAGACTTATTAAATAGCCTCATTAAATAGGCTTATTTGAGCAACTTAGGCTTTTTAAATAGGTTTATTTCAGCAACTTAGACTTATTAAATAGCCTTATTAAATAGGCTTATTTCAGCAACTTAGGCTTATTAAATAGGCTTATTTCAGCAACTTATGCTTATTAAATATCCTTATTAAACAGGTTTATTTCAGCAATTTAGGCTTATTAAGTAGCATTTTTAAATAGGTTTATTTCAGCAACTTAGACTTACTAAATATACCTTTTTAAATAGGCTTAGTTCAGAAACTTCGGCTTATTAAATAGCCTTATTAAATAGGCTTATTTTAGCAACTTAGACTTATTAAATCGACTTATTAAATAGACATTTCATCAACTTAGGCTCATTAAATAGGCTTATGAAATATGCTTATTTCTGCAACTTAGACTTATTAGATAGGCCTATTAAATAGGCTTATTTCAGCAACTTAGGCTTATTAAATAGGTTTATTTCAGCAACTTAGACTTATTAAATAGCCTTAATTCAGCAACTTAGGCTTATTAAATAGGCTCAATTCAGCAACTTAGGCTTATTAAATAGCCTTAGTTCAGCAACTTAGACTTATTAAATAGGCCTATTAAAAAGGCTTATTAAATAGACTGATTAAATAGGCTTATTTCAGCAACTTAGACTTATTAAAAAGGCTTATTTCAGCAACTTAGGCTTATGAAATAGGCTTTTCAGCAACTTAGGCTTATTAAATAGGCTTTTCAGCAACTTAGGCTTATTAAATAGGCTTATTTCAGCAACTTAGGCTTATGAAATAGGCTTTTCAGCAACTTAGGCTTATTAAATAGGCTTATTTCAGCAACTTAGACTTATTAAATAGGCCTATTAAATAGGCTTATTAAATAGACTGATTAAATAGGCTCATTAAATACTCATTAAATAGGCTTATTAAATAGGCTTATTAAATAGACTTATTAAATAGGCTCAATAAATAGGCTTATTAAATAGGCTTATTAAATAGGCTTATTAAATAGGCTCAATAAATAGGCTTATTAAATAAGCTTATTAAATAGGCTTATAAATAGGCGTATTAAATAGGCTTATAAATAGGCGTATTAAATAGGCTTATTAAATAGACTTATTAAATAGCCTCATTAAATAGGCTTATTTGAGCAACTTAGGCTTTTTAAATAGGTTTATTTCAGCAACTTAGACTTATTAAATAGCGTTATTAAATAGGCTTATTTCAGCAACTTAGGCTTATTAAATAGGCTTATTTCAGCAACTTATGCTTATTAAATAGCCTTATTAAACAGGTCTATTTCAGCAACTTAGGCTTATTAAGTAGCATTTTAAATAGGTTTATTTCAGCAACTTAGACTTACTAAATATACCTTTTTAAATAGGCTTAGTTCAGGAACTTCGGCTTATTAAATAGGCTTATTTCAGCAACTTAGGCTCATTAAATAGCCTTATTAAATAGGCTTATTTTAGCAACTTAGGCTTATTAAATAGCCTTATTAAATAGGCTTATTTTAGCAACTTAGACTTATTAAATCGACTTATTAAATAGACATTTCAGCAACTTAGGCTCATTAAATAGGCTTATGAAATATGCTTATTTCTGCAACTTAGACTTATTAGATAGGCCTATTAAATAGGCTTATTTTAGCAACTTAGGCTTATTAAATATGCTTATTTCAGCAACTTAGGCGTATTAAATAGCATTATTAAATAGGTTTATTTCTGCAACTTAGACTTATTAAATAGCCTTATTAAATAGGCTTATTTCAGCAACTTAGGCTTATTAAATAGGCTTATTTCAGCAACTTATGCTTATTAAATAGCCTTATTAAACAGGTTTATTTCAGCAATTTAGGCTTATTAAATTGCATTTTTAAATAGGTTTATTTCAGCAACTTAGACTTATTAAATAGACCTTTTTATATAGGCTTAGTTCAGCAACGTAGGCTTATTAAATAGGTTTATTTAAGCAACTTATGCTTATTAAATAGCCTTATTAATCAGGTTTATTTCAGCAACTTAGGCGTATTAAATAGCATTTTTAAATAGGTTTATTTCAGCAACTTAGACTTATTAAATAGACCTTTTTAAATAGGCTTAGTTCAGAAACTTAGACGTATTAAATAGGCTTATTTCAGCAACTTAGGCTCATTAAATAGCCTCATTAAATAGGCTTATTTCAGCAACTTAGGCTTATTAAATAGCCTTATTAAATAGGCTTATTTTAGCAACTTAGACTTATTAAATCGACTTATTAAATAGACGTTTCATCAACTTAGGCTCATTAAATAGGCTTATGAAATATGCTTATTTCTGCAACTTAGACTTATTAGATAGGCCTATTAAATAGGCTTATTTCAGCAACTTAGGCTTATTAAATAGGTTTATTTCAGCAACTTAGACTTATTAAATAGCCTTATTTCAGCAACTTAGGCTTATTAAATAGGCTCATTTCAGCAACTTAGGCTTATTAAATAGCCTTAGTTCAGCAACTTAGACTTATTAAATAGGCTTATTCAGCAACTTAGGCTTATTAAATAGCCTTATTAAATAGGCTTATTTCAGCAACTTAGGCTTATTAAATAGGCTCATTTCAGCAACTTAGACTTATTAATAAGGCTTATTTCAGCAACTTAGGCTTATGAAATAGGCTTTTCAGCAACTTAGGCTTATTAAATAGACTTATTTCAGCAACTTAGACTTATTAAATAGGCCTATTAAATAGGCTTATTAAATAGACTGATTAAATAGGCTCATTAAATACTCATTAAATAGGCTTATTAAATAGGCTTATTAAATAGACTTATTAAATAGACTTATTAAATAGGCTTATTAAATAGGCCTATTAAATAGGCTTAATAAATAGGCTTATTAAATAAGCTTATTAAATAGGCTCATTAAATAGGCTTATTAAATAGGCTTATTAAATAGGCATATTAAATAGGCTTATTAAATAGACTTATTAAATAGCCTCATTAAATAGGCTTATTTGAGCAACTTAGGCTTTTTAAATAGGTTTATTTCAGCAACTTAGACTTATTAAATAGCCTTATTAAATAGGCTTATTTCAGCAACTTAGGCTTATTAAATAGGCTTATTTCAGCAACTTATGCTTATTAAATAGCCTTATTAAACAGGTTTATTTCAGCAATTTAGGCTTATTAAGTAGCATTTTTAAATAGGTTTATTTCAGCAACTTAGACTTACTAAATATACCTTTTTAAATAGGCTTAGTTCAGGAACTTCGGTTTATTAAATAGGCTTATTTCAGCAACTTAGGCTCATTAAATAGCCTTATCAAATAGGCTTATTTTAGCAACTTAGGCTTATTAAATAGCCTTATTAAATAGGATTATTTTAGCAACTTAGACTTATTAAATCGACTTATTAAATAGACATTTCAGCAACTTAGGCTCATTAAATAGGCTTATGAAATATGCTTATTTCTGCAACTTAGGCGTATTAAATAGCATTATTAAATAGGTTTATTTCTGCAACTTAGACTTATTAAATAGCCTTATTAAATAGGCTTATTTCAGCAACTTAGGCTTATTAAATAGGCTTATTTCAGCAATTTATGCTTATTAAATAGCCTTATTAAATAGGTTTATTTCAGCAACTTAGACTTATTAAATAGACCTTTTTATATAGGCTTAGTTCAGAAACGTAGGCTTATTAAATAGGCTTATTTCAGCAACTTATGCTTATTAAATAGACTTATTAATCAGGTTTATTTCAGCAACTTAGGTGTATTAAATAGCATTTTTAAATAGGTTTATTTCAGCAACTTAGACTTATTAAATAGACCTTTTTAAATAGGCTTAGTTCAGAAACTTAGGCTTATTAAATAGGCTTATTTCAGCAACTTAGGCTCATTAAATAGCCTCATTAAATAGGCTTATTTCAGCAACTTAGGCTTATTAAATAGCCTTATTAAATAGGCTTATTTTAGCAACTTAGACTTATTAAATCGACTTATTAAATATACATTTCAGCAACTTAGGCTCATTAAATATGCTTATGAATATGCTTATTTCTGCAACTTAGACTTATTAGATAGGCCTATTAAATAGGCTTATTTTAGCAACTTAGGCTTATTAAATATGCTTATTTCAGCAACAAAGGCGTATTAAATAGCATTATTAAATAGGTTTATTTCTGCAACTTTGACTTATTAAATAGCCTTATTAAATAGGCTTATTTCAGCAACTTAGGCTTATTAAATAGGCTTATTTCAGCAACTTACGCTTATTAAATAGCCTTATTAAACAGGTTTATTTCAGCAACTTAGGCTTATTAAATAGCATTTTAAATAGGTTTATTTCAGCAACTTAGACTTATTAAATATACCTTTTTAAATAGGCTTAGTTCAGAAACTTAGTCTTTTTAAATAGGCTTATTTCAGCAACTTAGGCTCATTAAATAGCCTTATTAAATAGGCTTATTTCAGCAACTTAGGCTTATTAAATAGCCTTATTAAATAGGCTTATTTTAGCAACTTAGACTTATTAAATCGACTTATTAAATAGACATTTCAGCAACTTAGGCTCATTAAATATGCTTATGAATTATGCTTATTTCTGCAACTTAGACTTATTAGATAGGCCTATTAAATAGGCTTATTTTAGCAACTTAGGCTTATTAAATATGCTTATTTCAGCAACTTAGGCGTATTAAATAGCATTATTAAATAGGTTTATTTCTGCAACTTAGACTTATTAAATAGCCTTATTAAATAGGCTTATTTCAGCAACTTAGGCTTATTAAATAGGCTTATTTCAGCAATTTATGCTTATTAAATAGCCTTATTAAATAGGTTTATTTCAGCAACTTAGACTTATTAAATAGACCTTTTTATATAGGCTTAGTTCAGAAACGTAGGCTTATTAAATAGGCTTATTTCAGCAACTTATGCTTATTAAATAGACTTATTAATCAGGTTTATTTCAGCAACTTAGGTGTATTAAATAGCATTTTTAAATAGGTTTATTTCAGCAACTTAGACTTATTAAATAGACCTTTTTAAATAGGCTTAGTTCAGAAACTTAGGCTTATTAAATAGGCTTATTTCAGCAACTTAGGCTCATTAAATAGCCTCATTAAATAGGCTTATTTCAGCAACTTAGGCTTATTAAATAGCCTTATTAAATAGGCTTATTTTAGCAACTTAGACTTATTAAATCGACTTATTAAATATACATTTCAGCAACTTAGGCTCATTAAATATGCTTATGAAATATGCTTATTTCTGCAACTTAGACTTATTAGATAGGCCTATTAAATAGGCTTATTTTAGCAACTTAGGCTTATTAAATATGCTTATTTCAGCAACAAAGGCGTATTAAATAGCATTATTAAATAGGTTTATTTCTGCAACTTAGACTTATTAAATAGCCTTATTAAATAGGCTTATTTCAGCAACTTAGGCTTATTAAATAGGCTTATTTCAGCAACTTATGCTTATTAAATAGCCTTATTAAACAGGTTTATTTCAGCAATTTAGGCTTATTAAATAGCATTTTTAAATAGGTTTATTTCAGCAACTTAGACTTATTAAATAGACCTTTTTATATAGGCTTAGTTCAGCAATGTAGGCTTATTAAATAGGCTTATTTCAGCAACTTATGCTTATTAAATAGCCTTATTAATCAGGTTTATTTCAGCAACTTAGGCGTATTAAATAGCATTTTTAAATAGGTTTATTTCAGCAACTTAGACTTATTAAATAGACCTTTTTAAATAGGCTTAGTTCAGAAACTTAGCCTTATTAAATAGGCTTATTTCAGCAACTTAGGCTCATTAAATAGCCTCATTAAATAGGCTTATTTCAGCAACTTAGGCTTATTAAATAGCCTTATTAAATAGGCTTATTTTAGCAACTTAGACTTATTAAATCGACTTATTAAATAGACATTTCATCAACTTAGGCTCATTAAACAGGCTTATGAAATATGCTTATTTCTGCAACTTAGACTTATTAGATAGGCCTATTAAATAGGCTGATTTTAGCAACTTAGGCTTATTAAATATGCTTATTTCAGCAACTTAGGCGTATTAAATAGCATTATTAAATAGGTTTATTTCTGCAACTTAGACTTATTAAATAGCCTTATTAAATAGGCTTATTTCAGCAACTTAGGCTTATTAAATAGGCTTATTTCAGCAACTTATGCGTATTAAATAGCCTTATTAAAAAGGTTTATTTCAGCAATTTAGGCTTATTAAATTGCATTTTTAAATAGGTTTATTTCAGCAACTTAGACTTATTAAATAGACCTTTTTATATAGGCTTAGTTCAGCAACGTAGGCTTATTAAATAGGTTTATTTCAGCAACTTATGCTTATTAAATAGCCTTATTAATCAGGTTTATTTCAGCAACTTAGGCGTATTAAATAGCATTTTTAAATAGGTTTATTTCAGCAACTTAGACTTATTAAATAGACCTTTTTAAATAGGCTTAGTTCAGAAACTTAGGCTTATTAAATGGGCTTATTTCAGCAACTTAGGCTCATTAAATAGCCTCATTAAATAGGCTTATTTTAGCAACTTAGACTTATTAAATCGACTTATTAAATAGACGTTTCATCAACTTAGGCTCATTAAATAGGCTTATGAAATATGCTTATTTCTGCAACTTAGACTTATTAGATAGGCCTATTAAATAGGCTTATTTCAGCAACTTAGGCTTATTAAATAGGTTTATTTCAGCAACTTAGACTTATTAAATAGCCTTATTTCAGCAACTTAGGCTTATTAAATAGGCTCATTTCAGCAACTTAGGCTTATTAAATAGCCTTAGTTCAGCAACTTAGACTTATTAAATAGGCTTATTCAGCAACTTAGGCTTATTAAATAGCCTTATTAAATAGGCTTATTTCAGCAACTTAGGCTTATTAAATAGGCTCATTTCAGCAACTTAGACTTATTAAATAGGCCTATTAAATAGGCTTATTAAATAGACTGATTAAATAGGCTCATTAAATACTCATTAAATAGGCTTATTAAATAGGCTTATTAAATAGACTTATTAAATAGGCTCAATAAATAGGCTTATTAAATAGGCTTATTAAATAGGCTCAATAAATAGGCTTATTAAATAAGCTTATTAAATAGGCTCATTAAATAGGCTTATTAAATAGGCTTATTAAATAGGCATATTAAATAGGCTTATTAAATAGACTTATTAAATAGCCTCATTAAATAGGCTTATTTGAGCAACTTAGGCTTTTTAAATAGGTTTATTTCAGCAACTTAGACTTATTAAATAGCCTTATTAAATAGGCTTATTTCAGCAACTTAGGCTTATTAAATAGGCTTATTTCAGCAACTTATGCTTATTAAATATCCTTATTAAACAGGTTTATTTCAGCAATTTAGGCTTATTAAGTAGCATTTTTAAATAGGTTTATTTCAGCAACTTAGACTTACTAAATATACCTTTTTAAATAGGCTTAGTTCAGAAACTTCGGCTTATTAAATAGCCTTATTAAATAGGCTTATTTTAGCAACTTAGACTTATTAAATCGACTTATTAAATAGACATTTCATCAACTTAGGCTCATTAAATAGGCTTATGAAATATGCTTATTTCTGCAACTTAGACTTATTAGATAGGCCTATTAAATAGGCTTATTTCAGCAACTTAGGCTTATTAAATAGGTTTATTTCAGCAACTTAGACTTATTAAATAGCCTTAATTCAGCAACTTAGGCTTATTAAATAGGCTCAATTCAGCAACTTAGGCTTATTAAATAGCCTTAGTTCAGCAACTTAGACTTATTAAATAGGCCTATTAAAAAGGCTTATTAAATAGACTGATTAAATAGGCTTATTTCAGCAACTTAGACTTATTAAAAAGGCTTATTTCAGCAACTTAGGCTTATGAAATAGGCTTTTCAGCAACTTAGGCTTATTAAATAGGCTTTTCAGCAACTTAGGCTTATTAAATAGGCTTATTTCAGCAACTTAGGCTTATGAAATAGGCTTTTCAGCAACTTAGGCTTATTAAATAGGCTTATTTCAGCAACTTAGACTTATTAAATAGGCCTATTAAATAGGCTTATTAAATAGACTGATTAAATAGGCTCATTAAATACTCATTAAATAGGCTTATTAAATAGGCTTATTAAATAGACTTATTAAATAGGCTCAATAAATAGGCTTATTAAATAGGCTTATTAAATAGGCTTATTAAATAGGCTCAATAAATAGGCTTATTAAATAAGCTTATTAAATAGGCTTATAAATAGGCGTATTAAATAGGCTTATAAATAGGCGTATTAAATAGGCTTATTAAATAGACTTATTAAATAGCCTCATTAAATAGGCTTATTTGAGCAACTTAGGCTTTTTAAATAGGTTTATTTCAGCAACTTAGACTTATTAAATAGCGTTATTAAAAAGGCTTATTTCAGCAACTTAGGCTTATTAAATAGGCTTATTTCAGCAACTTATGCTTATTAAATAGCCTTATTAAACAGGTCTATTTCAGCAACTTAGGCTTATTAAGTAGCATTTTAAATAGGTTTATTTCAGCAACTTAGACTTACTAAATATACCTTTTTAAATAGGCTTAGTTCAGGAACTTCGGCTTATTAAATAGGCTTATTTCAGCAACTTAGGCTCATTAAATAGCCTTATTAAATAGGCTTATTTTAGCAACTTAGGCTTATTAAATAGCCTTATTAAATAGGCTTATTTTAGCAACTTAGACTTATTAAATCGACTTATTAAATAGACATTTCAGCAACTTAGGCTCATTAAATAGGCTTATGAAATATGCTTATTTCTGCAACTTAGACTTATTAGATAGGCCTATTAAATAGGCTTATTTTAGCAACTTAGGCTTATTAAATATGCTTATTTCAGCAACTTAGGCGTATTAAATAGCATTATTAAATAGGTTTATTTCTGCAACTTAGACTTATTAAATAGCCTTATTAAATAGGCTTATTTCAGCAACTTAGGCTTATTAAATAGGCTTATTTCAGCAACTTATGCTTATTAAATAGCCTTATTAAACAGGTTTATTTCAGCAATTTAGGCTTATTAAATTGCATTTTTAAATAGGTTTATTTCAGCAACTTAGACTTATTAAATAGACCTTTTTATATAGGCTTAGTTCAGCAACGTAGGCTTATTAAATAGGTTTATTTAAGCAACTTATGCTTATTAAATAGCCTTATTAATCAGGTTTATTTCAGCAACTTAGGCGTATTAAATAGCATTTTTAAATAGGTTTATTTCAGCAACTTAGACTTATTAAATAGACCTTTTTAAATAGGCTTAGTTCAGAAACTTAGACGTATTAAATAGGCTTATTTCAGCAACTTAGGCTCATTAAATAGCCTCATTAAATAGGCTTATTTCAGCAACTTAGGCTTATTAAATAGCCTTATTAAATAGGCTTATTTTAGCAACTTAGACTTATTAAATCGACTTATTAAATAGACGTTTCATCAACTTAGGCTCATTAAATAGGCTTATGAAATATGCTTATTTCTCCAACTTAGACTTATTAGATAGGCCTATTAAATAGGCTTATTTCAGCAACTTAGGCTTATTAAATAGGTTTATTTCAGCAACTTAGACTTATTAAATAGCCTTATTTCAGCAACTTAGGCTTATTAAATAGGCTCATTTCAGCAACTTAGGCTTATTAAATAGCCTTAGTTCAGCAACTTAGACTTATTAAATAGGCTTATTCAGCAACTTAGGCTTATTAAATAGCCTTATTAAATAGGCTTATTTCAGCAACTTAGGCTTATTAAATAGGCTCATTTCAGCAACTTAGACTTATTAATAAGGCTTATTTCAGCAACTTAGGCTTATGAAATAGGCTTTTCAGCAACTTAGGCTTATTAAATAGACTTATTTCAGCAACTTAGACTTATTAAATAGGCCTATTAAATAGGCTTATTAAATAGACTGATTAAATAGGCTCATTAAATACTCATTAAATAGGCTTATTAAATAGGCTTATTAAATAGACTTATTAAATAGACTTATTAAATAGGCTTATTAAATAGGCCTATTAAATAGGCTTAATAAATAGGCTTATTAAATAAGCTTATTAAATAGGCTCATTAAATAGGCTTATTAAATAGGCTTATTAAATAGGCATATTAAATAGGCTTATTAAATAGACTTATTAAATAGCCTCATTAAATAGGCTTATTTGAGCAACTTAGGCTTTTTAAATAGGTTTATTTCAGCAACTTAGACTTATTAAATAGCCTTATTAAATAGGCTTATTTCAGCAACTTAGGCTTATTAAATAGGCTTATTTCAGCAACTTATGCTTATTAAATAGCCTTATTAAACAGGTTTATTTCAGCAATTTAGGCTTATTAAGTAGCATTTTTAAATAGGTTTATTTCAGCAACTTAGACTTACTAAATATACCTTTTTAAATAGGCTTAGTTCAGGAACTTCGGTTTATTAAATAGGCTTATTTCAGCAACTTAGGCTCATTAAATAGCCTTATTAAATAGGCTTATTTTAGCAACTTAGGCTTATTAAATAGCCTTATTAAATAGGATTATTTTAGCAACTTAGACTTATTAAATCGACTTATTAAATAGACATTTCAGCAACTTAGGCTCATTAAATAGGCTTATGAAATATGCTTATTTCTGCAACTTAGACTTATTAGATAGGCCTATTAAATAGGCTTATTTTAGCAACTTAGGCTTATTAAATATGCTTATTTCAGCAACTTAGGCGTATTAAATAGCATTATTAAATAGGTTTATTTCTGCAACTTAGACTTATTAAATAGCCTTATTAAATAGGCTTATTTCAGCAACTTAGGCTTATTAAATAGGCTTATTTCAGCAACTTATGCTTATTAAATAGCCTTATTAAACAGGTTTATTTCAGCAATTTAGGCTTATTAAATTGCATTTTTAAATAGGTTTATTTCAGCAACTTAGACTTATTAAATAGACATTTTTATATAGGCTTAGTTCAGCAACGTAGGCTTATTAAATAGGTTTATTTCAGCAACTTATGCTTATTAAATAGCCTTATTAATCAGGTTTATTTCAGCAACTTAGGCGTATTAAATAGCATTTTTAAATAGGTTTATTTCAGCAACTTAGACTTATTAAATAGACCTTTTTAAATAGGCTTAGTTCAGAAACTTAGGCTTATTAAATAGGCTTATTTCAGCAACTTAGGCTCATTAAATAGCCTCATTAAATAGGCTTATTTCAGCAACTTAGGCTTATTAAATAGCCTTATTAAATAGGCTTATTTTAGCAACTTAGACTTATTAAATCGACTTATTAAATAGAGGTTTCATCAACTTAGGCTCATTAAATAGGCTTATGAAATATGCTTATTTCTGCAACTTACACTTATTAGATAGGCCTATTAAATAGGCTTATTTCAGCAACTTAGGCTTATTAAATAGGTTTATTTCAGCAACTTAGACTTATTAAATAGCCTTATTTCAGCAACTTAGGCTTATTAAATAGGCTCATTTCAGCAACTTAGGCGTATTAAATAGCCTTAGTTCAGCAACTTAGACTTATTAAATAGGCTTATTCAGCAACTTAGGCTTATTAAATAGCCTTATTAAATAGGCTTATTTCAGCAACTTAGGCTTATTAAATAGGCTCATTTCAGCAACTTAGACTTATTAAAAAGGCTTATTTCAGCAACTTAGGCTTATGAAATAGGCTTTTCAGCAACTTAGGCTTATTAAATAGGCTTATTTCAGCAACTTAGACTTATTAAATAGGCCTATTAAATAGGCTTATTAAATAGACTGATTAAATAGGCTCATTAAATACTCATTAAATAGGCTTATTAAATAGGCTTATTAAATAGACTTATTAAATAGGCTCAATAAATAGGCTTATTAAATAGGCTTATTAAATAGGCTCAATAAATAGGCTTATTAAATAAGCTTATTAAATAGGCTCATTAAATAGGCTCATTAAATAGGCTTATTTAATAGGGATATTAAATAGGCTTATTAAATAGACTTATTAAATAGCCTCATTAAATAGGCTTATTTGAGCAACTTAGGCTTTTTAAATAGGTTTATTTCAGCAACTTAGACTTATTAAATAGCCTTATTAAATAGGCTTATTTCAGCAACTTAGGCTTATTAAATAGGCTTATTTCAGCAACTTATGCTTATTAAATAGCCTTATTAAACAGGTTTATTTCAGCAATTTAGGCTTATTAAGTAGCATTTTTAAATAGGTTTATTTCAGCAACTTAGACTTACTAAATATACATTTTTAAATAGGCTTAGTTCAGAAACTTCGGCTTATTAAATAGGCTTATTTCAGCAACTTAGGCTCATTAAATAGCCTTATTAAATAGGCTTATTTCAGCAACTTAGGCTTATTAAATAGCCTCATTAAATAGGCTTATTTTAGCAACTTAGACTTATTAAATCGACTTATTAAATAGACATTTCATCAACTTAGGCTCATTAAATAGGCTTATGAAATATGCTTATTTCTGCAACTTAGACTTATTAGATAGGCCTATTAAATAGGCTTATTTCAGCAACTTAGGCTTATTAAATAGGTTTATTTCAGCAACTTAGACTTATTAAATAGCCTTAATTCAGCAACTTAGGCTTATTAATAGGCTCATTTCAGCAACTTAGGCTTATTAAATAGCCTTAGTTCAGCAACTTAGACTTATTAAATAGGCCTATTAAAAAGGCTTATTAAATAGACTGATTAAATAGGCTTATTTCAGCAACTTAGACTTATAAAAAAGGCTTATTTCAGCAACTTAGGCTTATGAAATAGGCTTTTCAGCAACTTAGGCTTATTAAATAGGCTTTTCAGCAACTTAGGCTTATTAAATAGGCTTATTTCAGCAACTTAGGCTTATGAAATAGGCTTTTCAGCAACTTAGGCTTATTAAATAGGCTTATTTCAGCAACTTAGACTTATTAAATAGGCCTATTAAATAGGCTTATTAAATAGACTGATTAAATAGGCTCATTAAATACTCATTAAATAGGCTTATTAAATAGGCTTATTAAATAGACTTATTAAATAGGCTCAATAAATAGGCTTATTAAATAGGCTTATTAAATAGGCTTATTAAATAGGCTCAATAAATAGGCTTATTAAATAAGCTTATTAAATAGGCTTATAAATAGGCGTATTAAATAGGCCTATAAATAGGCGTATTAAATAGGCTTATTAAATAGACTTATTAAATAGCCTCATTAAATAGGCTTATTTGAGCAACTTAGGCTTTTTAAATAGGTTTATTTCAGCAACTTAGACTTATTAAATAGCGTTATTAAATAGGCTTATTTCAGCAACTTAGGCTTATTAAATAGGCTTATTTCAGCAACTTATGCTTATTAAATAGCCTTATTAAACAGGTCTATTTCAGCAACTTAGGCTTATTAAGTAGCATTTTAAATAGGTTTATTTCAGCAACTTAGACTTACTAAATATACCTTTTTAAATAGGCTTAGTTCAGGAACTTCGGCTTATTAAATAGGCTTATTTCAGCAACTTAGGCTCATTAAATAGCCTTATTAAATAGGCTTATTTTAGCAACTTAGGCTTATTAAATAGCCTTATTAAATAGGCTTATTTTAGCAACTTAGACTTATTAAATCGACTTATTAAATAGACATTTAAGCAACTTAGGCTCATTAAATAGGCTTATGAAATATGCTTATTTCTGCAACTTAGACTTATTAGATAGGCCTATTAAATAGGCTTATTTTAGCAACTTAGGCTTATTAGATATGCTTATTTCAGCAACTTAGGCGTATTAAATAGCATTATTAAATAGGTTTATTTCTGCAACTTAGACTTATTAAATAGCCTTATTAAATAGGCTTATTTCAGCAACTTAGGCTTATTAAATAGGCTTATTTCAGCAACTTAGGCTTATGAAATAGGCTTTTCAGCAACTTAGGCTTATTAAATAGGCTTATTTCAGCAACTTAGACTTATTAAATAGGCCTATGAAATAGGCTTATTAAATAGACTGATTAAATAGGCTCATTAAATACTCATTAAATAGGCTTATTAAATAGGCTTATTAAATAGACTTATTAAATAGGCTCAATAAATAGGCTTATTAAATAGGCTTATTAAATAGGCTTATTAAATAGGCTCAATAAATAGGCTTATTAAATAGGCTTATTAATTAGGCTCATTAAATAGGCTTATTAAAAAGGCTTATTAAATATGCGTATTAAATAGGCTTATTAAATAGACTTATTAAATAGCCTCATTAAATAGGCTTATTTGAGCAAAGTAGGCTTTTTAAATAGGTTTATTTCAGCAACTTAGACTTATTAAATAGCCTTATTAAATAGGCTTATTTCAGCAACTTAGGCTTATTAAATAGGCTTATTTCAGCAACTTATGCTTATTAAATAGCCTTATTAAACAGGTTTATTTCAGCAATTTAGGCTTATTAAATAGCATTTTAAAATAGGTTTATTTCAGCAACTTAGACTTATTAAATAGACCTTTTTATATAGGCTTAGTTCAGCAACGTAGGCTTATTAAATAGGCTTATTTCAGCAACTTATGCTTATTAAATAGCCTTATTAATCAGGTTTATTTCAGCAACTTAGGCGTATTAAATAGCATTTTTAAATATGTTTATTTCAGCAACTTAGACTTATTAAATATACCTTTTTAAATAGGCTTAGTTCAGAAACTTAGGCTTATTAAATAGGCTTATTTCAGCAACTTAGGCTCATTAAATAGCCTCATTAAATAGGCTTATTTCAGCAACTTAGACTTATTAGATAGGCCTATTAAATAGGCTTATTTCAGCAACTTAGGCTTATTAAATAGGTTTATTTCAGCAACTTAGACTTATTAAATAGCCTTATTTCAGCAACTTAGGCTTATTAAATAGGCTCATTTCAGCAACTTAGGCTTATTAAATAGCCTTAGTTCAGCAACTTAGACTTATTAAATAGGCTTATTCAGCAACTTAGGCTTATTAAATAGCCTTATTAAATAGGCTTATTTCAGCAACTTAGGCTTATTAAATAGGCTTATTTCAGCAACTTAGACTTATTAAAAAGGCTTATTTCAGCAACTTAGGCTTATGAAATATGCTTTTCATCAACTTAGGCTTATTAAATAGGCTTATTTCAGCAACTTAGACTTATTAAATAGGCCTATTAAATAGGCTTATTAAATAGACTGATTAAATAGGCTCATTAAATACTCATTAAATAGGCTTATTAAATAGGCTTATTAAATAGACTTATTAAATAGGCTCAATAAATAGGCTTATTAAATAGGCTTATTAAATAGGCTTATTAAATAGGCTCAATAAATAGGCTTATTAAATGGGCTTATTAAATAGGCTCATTAAATAGGCTTTTTAAATAGGCTTATTAAATAGGCGTATTACATAGGCTTATTAAATAGACTTATTAAATAGCCTCATTAAATAGGCTTATTTGAGCAAAGTAGGCTTTTTAAATAGGTTTATTTCAGCAACTTAGACTTATTAAATAGCCTTATTAAATAGGCTTACTTCAGCAACTTAGGCTTATTAAATAGGCTTATTGCAGCAACTTATGCTTATTAAATAGCCTTATTAAACAGGTTTATTTCAGCAACTTAGGCTTATTAAGTAGCATTTTTAAATAGGTTTATTTCAGCAACTTAGACTTATTAAATATACCTTTTTAAATAGGCTTAGTTCAGAAACTTCGGCTTATTAAATAGGCTTATTTCAGCAACTTAGGCTTATTAAATAGCCTTATTAAATGGGCTTATTTTAGCAACTTAGACTTATTAAATCGACTTATTAAATAGACATTTCAGCAACTTAGGCTCATTAAATAGGCTTATGAAATATGCTTATTTCTGCAACTTAGACTTATTAGATAGGCCTATTAAATAGGCTTATTTTAGCAACTTAGGCTTATTAGATATGCTTATTTCAGCAACTTAGGCGTATTAAATAGCATTATTAAATAGGTTTATTTCTGCAACTTAGACTTATTAAATAGCCTTATTAAATAGGCTTATTTCAGCAACTTAGGCTTATTAAATAGGCTTATTTCAGCAACTTATGCTTATTAAATAGCCTTAATAAACAGGTTTATTTAAGCAATTTAGGCTTATTAAATAGCATTTTTAAATAGGTTTATTTCAGCAACTTAGACTTATTAAATATACCTTTTTATATAGGCTTAGTTCAGCAATGTAGGCTTATTAAATAGGCTTATTTCAGCAACTTATGCTTATTAAATAGCCTTATTAATCAGGTTTATTTCAGCAACTTAGGCGTATTAAATAGCATTTTAAATAGGTTTATTTCAGCAACTTAGATGTATTAAATAGACCTTTTTAAATAGGCTTAGTTCAGAAACTTAGGCTTATTAAATAGGCTTATTTCAGCAACTTAGGCTCATTAAATAGCCTCATTAAATAGGCTTATTTCAGCAACTTAGGCTTATTAAATAGCCTTATTAAATAGGCTTATTTTAGCAACTTAGACTTATTAAATCGACTTATTAAATAGACATTTCAGCAACTTAGGCTCATTAAATAGGCTTATGAAATATGCTTATTTCTGCAACTTTGACTTATTAGATAGGCCTATTAAATAGGCTTATTTCAGCAACTTAGGCTTATTAAATAGGCTTCATCCAGCAAATTAGGCTTATTAAATAGGCTTATTTCAGCAACTTAGACTTATTAAATAGCCTTATTTCAGCAAATTACGCTTATTAAATAGGCTCATTTCAGCAACTTAGGCTTATTAAATAGCCTTATTAAATAGGCTTATTTCAGCAACTTGAGCTTATTAAATAGGCTTATTTCAGCAACTTGTGCTGATTAAATAGGCTCATTTCAGCAACTTAGACTTATTAAATAGCCTTATTTCAGCAACTTAGACTTATTAAATAGGTTTATTTCAGCAACTTATGCTCATTAAATATACTTATTTAAGCAACATAGGCTTATTAAATAGGCTTATTTCAGCAACTTAGACTTATTAAATAGGTTTATTTCAGCAACTTATGCTCATTAAATATACTTATTTCAGCAACGTAGGCTTATTAAATAGGCTTTTTTCAGCAACTTAGGCTTATTAAATAGCCTTATTTCAGCAACTTAGACTTATTAAATAGGCTTATTTCAGCAACTTAGGCTTATTAAATAGGCTTATTCAGCAACGTAGGCTTATTAAATAGGCTTATTAAATAGGCTTATTAAATAGGCGTATTAAATAGGCTTATTAAATAGACTTATTAAATAGTCTCATTAAATAGGCTTATTTTAGCAACTTAGGCTTATTAAATAGGTTTATTTCAGCAACTTAGACTTATTAAATAGCCTTATTAAATAGGCTTATTTCAGCAGCTTAGGCTTATTAAATAGGCTTATTTCAGCAACTTATGCTTATTAAATAGCCTTATTAAACAGGTTTATTTCAGCAATTTAGGCTTATTAAATAGCATTTTTAAATAGGTTTATTTCAGCAACTTAGACTTATTAAATAGACTTTTTTTAAAATAGGCTTAGTTCAGCAACGTGGGCTTATTAAATAGGCTTATTTCAGCAACTTATGCTTATTAAATAGCCTTATTAATCAGGTTTATTTCAGCAACTTAGGCGTATTAAATAGCATTTTTTAAATAGGGTTATTTCAGCAACTTAGACTTATTAAATGGACCTTTTTAAATAGGCTTAGTTCAGAAACTTAGGCTTATAAAATAGGCTTATTTAAGCAACTTAGGCTCATTAAATAGCCTCATTAAATAGGCTTAGTTCAGAAACTTAGGCTTATAAAATAGGCTTATTTAAGCAACTTAGGCTCATTAAATAGCCTCATTAAATAGGCTTATTTCAGCAACTTAGGTTTATTAAATAGCCTTATTAAATAGGCTTATTTTAGCAACTTAGACTTATTAAATCGACTAGTTAAATAGACATTTCAGCAACTTAGGCTCATTAAATAGGCTTATGAAATATGCTTATTTCTGAAACTTAGACTTATTAGATAGGCCTATTAAATAGGCTTATTTCAGCAACTTAGGCTTATTAAATAGGCTTATTTCAGCAACTTAGGCTTATTAAATAGGCTTATTTCAGCAACTTAGGCTTATTAAATAGCTTATTAAATAGACTTATTTCAGCAACTTAGGCTTATTAAATAGGCTTATTTCAGCAACTTAGGCTTATTAAATAGGCTTATTTCAGCAACTTAGACTTATTAAATAGCCTTATTTCAGCAATTTATGCTTATTAAATAGGCTTATTTCAGCAACTTAGGCTTATTAAATAGCTTATTAAATAGGCTTATTTCAGCAACTTGGGCTTATTAAATAGGCTTATTTCAGCAACTTAGGCTTAATAAAAATAGGCTTATTCAGCAACTTAGGCTTATTAAATAGGCTTATTAAATAGACTTACTTCAGCAACTTAGGCTTATTAAATAGGCTTATTCAGCAACTTAGGCTTATTAAATAGGCTCATTAAATACTTATTACATAGGCTTATTAAACAGGCTTATTAAATAGACTTATTAAATAGGCTCAATAAATAGGCTTATTTCAGCAACTTAGGCTCATTAAATAGCCTTATTAAATAGGCTTATTTTAGCAACTTAGGCTTATTAAATAGCCTTATTAAATAGGCTTATTTTAGCAACTTAGACTTATTAAATCGACTTATTAAATAGACATTTAAGCAACTTAGGCTCATTAAATAGGCTTATGAAATATGCTTATTTCTGCAACTTAGACTTATTAGATAGGCCTATTAAATAGGCTTATTTTAGCAACTTAGGCTTATTAGATATGCTTATTTCAGCAACTTAGGCGTATTAAATAGCATTATTAAATAGGTTTATTTCTGCAACTTAGACTTATTAAATAGCCTTATTAAATAGGCTTATTTCAGCAACTTAGGCTTATTAAATAGGCTTATTTCAGCAACTTAAGCTTATGAAATAGGCTTTTCAGCAAATTATGCTTATTAAATAGGCTTATTTCAGCAACTTAGACTTATTAAATAGGCCTATTAAATAGGCTTATTAAATAGACTGATTAAATAGGCTCATTAAATACTCATTAAATAGGCTTATTAAATAGGCTTATTAAATAGACTTATTAAATAGGCTCAATAAATAGGCTTATTAAATAGGCTTATTAAATAGGCTTATTAAATAGGCTCAATAAATAGGCTTATTAAATAGGCTTATTTAATAGGCTCATTAAATAGGCTTATTAAAAAGGCTTATTAAATATGCGTATTAAATAGGCTTATTAAATAGACTTATTAAATAGCCTCATTAAATAGGCTTATTTGAGCAAAGTAGGCTTTTTAAATAGGTTTATTTCAGCAACTTAGACTTATTAAATAGCCTTATTAAATAGGCTTACTTCAGCAACTTAGGCTTATTAAATAGGCTTATTTCAGCAACTTATGCTTATTAAATAGCCTTATTAAACAGGTTTATTTCAGCAACTTAGGCTTATTAAGTAGCATTTTTAAATAGGTTTATTTCAGCAACTTAGAATTATTAAATATACCTTTTTAAATAGGCTTAGTTCAGAAACTTCGGCTTATTAAATAGGCTTATTTCAGCAACTTAGACTTATTAAATAGCCTTATTAAATAGGCTTATTTTAGCAACTTAGACTTATTAAATCGACTTATTAAATAGACATTTAAGCAACTTAGGCTCATTAAATAGGCTTATGAAATATGCTTATTTCTGCAACTTAGACTTATTAGATATGCTTATTAAATAGGCTTATTTCAGCAACTTGAGCTTATTAAATAGGCTTATTTCAGCAACTTGTGCTGATTAAATAGGCTCATTTCAGCAACTTAGACTTATTAAATAGCCTTATTTCAGCAACTTAGACTTATTAAATAGGTTTATTTCAGCAACTTATGCTCATTAAATATACTTATTTCAGCAACATAGGCTTATTAAATAGGCTTATTTCAGCAACTTAGACTTATTAAATAGGTTTATTTCAGCAACACATGCTCATTAAATATACTTATTTCAGCAACATAGGCTTATTAAATAGGCTTTTTTCAGCAACTTAGGCTTATTAAATAGCCTTATTTCAGCAACTTAGACTTATTAAATAGGCTTATTTCAGCAACTTATGCTTATTAAATAGGCTTATTCAGCAACGTAGGCATATTAAATAGGCTTATTAAATAGGCTTATTAAATAGGCGTATTAAATAGGCTTATTAAATAGATTTATTAAATAGTATCATTAAATAGGCTTATTTTAGCTACTTAGGCTTATTAAATAGGTTTATTTCAGCAACTTAGACTTATTAAATAGCCTTATTAAATAGGCTTATTTCAGCAGCTTAGGCTTATTAAATAGGCTTATTTCAGCAACTTATGCTTATTAAATAGCCTTATTAAACAGGTTTATTTCAGCAATTTAGGCTTATTAAATAGCATTTTTAAATAGGTTTATTTCAGCAACTTAGACTTATTAAATAGACTTTTTTTTATATAGGCTTAGTTCAGCAACATAGGCTTATTAAATAGGCTTATTTCAGCAACTTATGCTTATTAAATAGCCTTATTAATCAGGTTTATTTCAGCAACTTAGGCGTATTAAATAGCATTTTTTAAATAGGTTTATTTCAGCAACTTAGACTTATTAAATAGACCTTTTTAAATAGGCTTAGTTCAGAAACTTAGGCTTATAAAATAGGCTTATTTCAGCAACTTAGGCTCATTAAATAGCCTCATTAAATAGGCTTATTTCAGCAACTTAGGTTTATTAAATAGCCTTATTAAATAGGCTTATTTTAGCAACTTAGACTTATTAAATCGACTAGTTAAATAGACATTTCAGCAACTTAGGCTCATTAAATAGGCTTATGAAATATGCTTATTTCTGAAACTTAGACTTATTAGATAGGCCTATTAAATAGGCTTATTTCAGCAACTTAGGCTTATTAAATAGGCTTATTTCAGCAACTTAGGCTTATTAAATAGGCTTATTTCAGCAACTTAGACTTATTAAATAGCCTTATTTCAGCAATTTATGCTTATTAAATAGGCTTATTTCAGCAACTTAGGCTTATTAAATAGCCTTATTAAATAGGCTTATTTCAGCAACTTGGGCTTATTAAATAGGCTTATTTCAGCAACTTAGGCTTAATAAAAATAGGCTTATTCAGCAACTTAGGCTTATTAAATAGGCTTATTAAATAGACTTATTTCAGCAACTTAGGCTTATTAAATAGGCTTATTCAGCAACTTAGGCTTATTAAATAGGCTCATTAAATACTTATTACATAGGCTTATTAAACAGGCTTATTAAATAGACTTATTAAATAGACTCAATGAATAGGCTTATTAAATAGGCTCATTAAATCGGCTTAATAAATAGGCTTATTAAATATGTTTATTAAATAGGCTTATTAAATAGGCTTATTAAATAGACTTATTAAATAGGCTTAATAAATAGGCTTATTAAATAGGCTTAATAAATAGGCTTATTAAATGGACTTTTTAAATTGCCTCATTAAATAGGCTTATTTTTGCAACTTAGGCTTATTAAATAGGCTTTTTTCAGCAACTTAGACTTATTAAATAGCCTTATTAAATAGGCTTATTTCAGCAACTTAGGCTTATTAAATAGGTTTATTTCAGCAACTTACACTTATTAAATAGCCTTATTAAACAGGTTTATTTCAGCAACTTAGGCTTATTAAATAGCATTTTTAAATAGGTTTATTTCAGCAACTTAGGCTTATTAAGTAGCATTTTTTAATAGGTTTATTTCAGCAACTTAGGTTTATTAAATAGCCTTATTAAATAGGTTTATTTTAGCAAATTAGACTTATTAAATCGATTAGTTAAATAGACATTTCAGCAACTTAGGCTTATTAAATAGGCTTATTTCAGCAGCTTTTGCTTAATAAAAATAGGCTTATTCAGCAACTTAGGCTTATTAAATAGGCTTATTAAATAGACTTATTTCAGCAACTTAGGCTTATTAAATAGGCTTATTCAGCAACTTAGGCTTATTAAATAGGCTCATTAAATACTTATTACATAGGCTTATTAAACAGGCTTTTTAAATAGACTTATTAAATAGGCTCAATAAATAGGCTTATTAAATAGCCTTATTAAATAGGCTTATTAAATAGACTTATTAAATAGGCTTAATAAATAGGCTTATTAAATAGGCTTAATAAATAGGCTTATTAAATAGGCTCAATAAATAGGCTTAACAAATAGGCTCATTGAATACTCTTTAAATAGGCTTATTAAATAGATTTATTAAATAGACTTATTAAATAGGCTTATTAAATAAGCTTATTAAATAGGCTTATTAAATAGGCTTATTAAATGGACTTATTAAATAGCCTCATTAAATAGGCTTAATTTAGCAACTTAGGCTTATTAAATAGCCTCATTAAATAGACTTATTTCAGCAACTTAGGCTTATTAAATAGGCTTATTCAGCAACTTAGGCTTATTAAATAGGCTCATTAAATACTTATTACATAGGCTTATTAAACAGGCTTATTAAATAGACTTATTAAATAGGCTCAATAAATAGGCTTATTAAATAGGCTCATTAAATCGGCTTAATAAATAGGCTTATTAAATATGTTTATTAAATAGGCTTATTAAATAGGCTTATTAAATAGACTTATTAAATAGGCTTAATAAATAGGCTTATTAAATAGGCTTAATAAATAGGCTTATTAAATAGGCTCAATAAATAGGCTTAACAAATAGGCTCATTGAATACTCTTTAAATAGGCTTATTAAATAGGCTTATTAAATAGACTTATTAAATAGACTTATTAAATAGGCTTATTAAATAGGCTTATTAAATAGGCTTATTAAATAGGCTTATTAAATGGACTTATTAAATAGCCTCATTAAATAGGCTTATTTTAGCAACTTAGGCTTATTAAATAGGCTTATTAAATAGGCTTATTTCAGCAACTTAGGCTTATTAAATAGGTTTATTTCAGCAACTTACGCTTATTAAATAGCCTTAATAAACAGGTTTATTTCAGCAACTTAGGCTTATTAAATAGCCTTATTAAATAGGCTTATTTCAGCAACTTAGGCTTATTAAATAGGCTTATTTCAGCAACTTATGCTTATTAAATAGCCTTATTAAACAGGTCTATTTCAGCAACTTAGGCTTATTAAGTAGCATTTTTAAATAGGTTTATTTCAGCAACTTAGACTTACTAAATATACCTTTTTAAATAGGCTTAGTTCAGAAACTACGGCTTATTAAATAGGCTTATTTCAGCAACTTAGACTTATTAAATAGCCTTATTAAATAGGCTTATTTTAGCAACTTAGACTTATTAAATCGACTTATTAAATAGACATTTAAGCAACTTAGGCTCATTAAATAGGCTTATGAAATATGCTTATTTCTGCAACTTAGACTTATTAGATATGCTTATTAAATAGGCTTATTTCAGCAACTTGAGCTTATTAAATAGGCTTATTTCAGCAACTTGTGCTGATTAAATAGGCTCATTTCAGCAACTTAGACTTATTAAATAGCCTTATTTCAGCAACTTAGACTTATTAAATAGGTTTATTTCAGCAACTTATGCTCATTAAATATACTTATTTCAGCAACATAGGCTTATTAAATAGGCTTATTTCAGCAACTTAGTCTTATTAAATAGGTTTATTTCAGCAACTTATGCTCATTAAATATACTTATTTCAGCAACATAGGCTTATTAAATAGGCTTTTTTCAGCAACTTAGGCTTATTAAATAGCCTTATTTCAGCAACTTAGACTTATTAAATAGGCTTATTTCAGCAACTTATACTTATTAAATAGGCTTATTCAGCAACGTAGGCATATTAAATAGGCTTATTAAATAGGCTTATTAAATAGGCGTATTAAATAGGCTTATTAAATAGATTTATTAAATAGTATCATTAAATAGGCTTATTTTAGCTACTTAGGCTTATTAAATAGGTTTATTTCAGCAACTTAGACTTATTAAATAGCCTTATTAAATAGGCTTATTTCAGCAGCTTAGGCTTATTAAATAGGCTTATTTCAGCAACTTATGCTTATTAAATAGGCTTATTCAGCAACTTAGGCTTATTAAATAGGCTCATTAAATACTTATTACATAGGCTTATTAAACAGGCTTATTAAATAGACTTATTAAATAGACTCAATGAATAGGCTTATTAAATAGGCTCATTAAATCGGCTTAATAAATAGGCTTATTAAATATGTTTATTAAATAGGCTTATTAAATAGGCTTATTAAATAGACTTATTAAATAGGCTTAATAAATAGGCTTATTAAATAGGCTTAATAAATAGGCTTATTAAATGGACTTTTTAAATTGCCTCATTAAATAGGCTTATTTTTGCAACTTAGGCTTATTAAATAGGCTTTTTTCAGCAACTTAGACTTATTAAATAGCCTTATTAAATAGGCTTATTTCAGCAACTTAGGCTTATTAAATAGGTTTATTTCAGCAACTTACACTTATTAAATAGCCTTATTAAACAGGTTTATTTCAGCAACTTAGGCTTATTAAATAGCATTTTTAAATAGGTTTATTTCAGCAACTTAGGCTTATTAAGTAGCATTTTTTAATAGGTTTATTTCAGCAACTTAGGTTTATTAAATAGCCTTATTAAATAGGTTTATTTTAGCAAATTAGACTTATTAAATCGATTAGTTAAATAGACATTTCAGCAACTTAGGCTTATTAAATAGGCTTATTTCAGCAGCTTTTGCTTAATAAAAATAGGCTTATTCAGCAACTTAGGCTTATTAAATAGGCTTATTAAATAGACTTATTTCAGCAACTTAGGCTTATTAAATAGGCTTATTCAGCAACTTAGGCTTATTAAATAGGCTCATTAAATACTTATTACATAGGCTTATTAAACAGGCTTTTTAAATAGACTTATTAAATAGGCTCAATAAATAGGCTTATTAAATAGCCTTATTAAATAGGCTTATTAAATAGACTTATTAAATAGGCTTAATAAATAGGCTTATTAAATAGGCTTAATAAATAGGCTTATTAAATAGGCTCAATAAATAGGCTTAACAAATAGGCTCATTGAATACTCTTTAAATAGGCTTATTAAATAGATTTATTAAATAGACTTATTAAATAGGCTTATTAAATAAGCTTATTAAATAGGCTTATTAAATAGGCTTATTAAATGGACTTATTAAATAGCCTCATTAAATAGGCTTAATTTAGCAACTTAGGCTTATTAAATAGCCTCATTAAATAGACTTATTTCAGCAACTTAGGCTTATTAAATAGGCTTATTCAGCAACTTAGGCTTATTAAATAGGCTCATTAAATACTTATTACATAGGCTTATTAAACAGGCTTATTAAATAGACTTATTAAATAGGCTCAATAAATAGGCTTATTAAATAGGCTCATTAAATCGGCTTAATAAATAGGCTTATTAAATATGTTTATTAAATAGGCTTATTAAATAGGCTTATTAAATAGACTTATTAAATAGGCTTAATAAATAGGCTTATTAAATAGGCTTAATAAATAGGCTTATTAAATAGGCTCAATAAATAGGCTTAACAAATAGGCTCATTGAATACTCTTTAAATAGGCTTATTAAATAGGCTTATTAAATAGACTTATTAAATAGACTTATTAAATAGGCTTATTAAATAGGCTTATTAAATAGGCTTATTAAATAGGCTTATTAAATGGACTTATTAAATAGCCTCATTAAATAGGCTTATTTTAGCAACTTAGGCTTATTAAATAGGCTTATTAAATAGGCTTATTTCAGCAACTTAGGCTTATTAAATAGGTTTATTTCAGCAACTTACGCTTATTAAATAGCCTTAATAAACAGGTTTATTTCAGCAACTTAGGCTTATTAAATAGCCTTATTAAATAGGCTTATTTCAGCAACTTAGGCTTATTAAATAGGCTTATTTCAGCAACTTATGCTTATTAAATAGCCTTATTAAACAGGTCTATTTCAGCAACTTAGGCTTATTAAGTAGCATTTTTAAATAGGTTTATTTCAGCAACTTAGACTTACTAAATATACCTTTTTAAATAGGCTTAGTTCAGAAACTACGGCTTATTAAATAGGCTTATTTCAGCAACTTAGACTTATTAAATAGCCTTATTAAATAGGCTTATTTTAGCAACTTAGACTTATTAAATCGACTTATTAAATAGACATTTAAGCAACTTAGGCTCATTAAATAGGCTTATGAAATATGCTTATTTCTGCAACTTAGACTTATTAGATATGCTTATTAAATAGGCTTATTTCAGCAACTTGAGCTTATTAAATAGGCTTATTTCAGCAACTTGTGCTGATTAAATAGGCTCATTTCAGCAACTTAGACTTATTAAATAGCCTTATTTCAGCAACTTAGACTTATTAAATAGGTTTATTTCAGCAACTTATGCTCATTAAATATACTTATTTCAGCAACATAGGCTTATTAAATAGGCTTATTTCAGCAACTTAGTCTTATTAAATAGGTTTATTTCAGCAACTTATGCTCATTAAATATACTTATTTCAGCAACATAGGCTTATTAAATAGGCTTTTTTCAGCAACTTAGGCTTATTAAATAGCCTTATTTCAGCAACTTAGACTTATTAAATAGGCTTATTTCAGCAACTTATACTTATTAAATAGGCTTATTCAGCAACGTAGGCATATTAAATAGGCTTATTAAATAGGCTTATTAAATAGGCGTATTAAATAGGCTTATTAAATAGATTTATTAAATAGTATCATTAAATAGGCTTATTTTAGCTACTTAGGCTTATTAAATAGGTTTATTTCAGCAACTTAGACTTATTAAATAGCCTTATTAAATAGGCTTATTTCAGCAGCTTAGGCTTATTAAATAGGCTTATTTCAGCAACTTATGCTTATTAAATAGCCTTATTAAACAGGTTTATTTCAGCAATTTAGGCTTATTAAATAGCATTTTTAAATAGGTTTATTTCAGCAACTTAGACTTATTAAATAGACTTTTTTTATATAGGCTTAGTTCAGCAACATAGGCTTATTAAATAGGCTTATTTCAGCAACTTATGCTTATTAAATAGCCTTATTAATCAGGTTTATTTCAGCAACTTAGGCGTATTAAATAGCATTTTTTAAATAGGTTTATTTCAGCAACTTAGACTTATTAAATAGACCTTTTTTAAATAGGCTTAGTTCAGAAACTTAGGCTTATAAAATAGGCTTATTTCAGCAACTTAGGCTCATTAAATAGCCTCATTAAATAGGCTTATTTCAGCAACTTAGGTTTATTAAATAGCCTTATTAAATAGGCTTATTTTAGCAACTTAGACTTATTAAATCGACTAGTTAAATAGACATTTCAGCAACTTAGGCTCATTAAATAGGCTTATGAAATATGCTTATTTCTGAAACTTAAACTTATTAGATAGGCCTATTAAATAGGCTTATTTCAGCAACTTAGGCTTATTAAATAGGCTTATTTCAGCAACTTAGGCTTATTAAATAGGCTTATTTCAGCAACTTAGACTTATTAAATAGCCTTATTTCAGCAATTTATGCTTATTAAATAGGCTTATTTCAGCAACTTAGGCTTATTAAATAGCCTTATTAAATAGGCTTATTTCAGCAACTTGGGCTTATTAAATAGGCTTATTTCAGCAACTTAGGCTTAATAAAAATAGGCTTATTCAGCAACTTAGGCTTATTAAATAGGCTTATTAAATAGACTTATTTCAGCAACTTAGGCTTATTAAATAGGCTTATTCAGCAACTTAGGCTTATTAAATAGGCTCATTAAATACTTATTACATAGGCTTATTAAACAGGCTTATTAAATAGACTTATTAAATAGGCTCAATAAATAGGCTTATTAAATAGGCTCATTAAATCGGCTTAATAAATAGGCTTATTAAATATGTTTATTAAATAGGCTTATTAAATAGGCTTATTAAATAGACGTATTAAATAGGCTTAATAAATAGGCTTATTAAATGGACTTATTAAATAGCCTCATTAAATAGGCTTATTTTAGCAACTTAGGCTTATTAAATAGGCTTTTTTCAGCAACTTAGACTTATTAAATAGCCTTATTAAATAGGCTTATTTCAGCAACTTAGGCTTATTAAATAGGTTTATTTCAGCAACTTACACTTATTAAATAGCCTTATTAAACAGGTTTATTTCAGCAACTTAGGCTTATTAAATAGCATTTTTAAATAGGTTTATTTCAGCAACTTAGGCTTATTAAGTAGCATTTTTTAATAGGTTTATTTCAGCAACTTAGGTTTATTAAATAGCCTTATTAAATAGGTTTATTTTAGCAAATTAGACTTATTAAATCGATTAGTTAAATAGACATTTCAGCAACTTAGGCTTATTAAATAGGCTTATTTAAGCAGCTTTTGCTTAATAAAAATAGGCTTATTCAGCAACTTAGGCTTATTAAATAGGCTTATTAAATAGACTTATTTCAGCAACTTAGGCTTATTAAATAGGCTTATTCAGCAACTTAGGCTTATTAAATAGGCTCATTAAATACTTATTACATAGGCTTATTAAACAGGCTTATTAAATAGACTTATTAAATAGGCTCAATAAATAGGCTTATTAAATAGGCTTATTAAATAGGCTTATTAAATAGACTTATTAAATAGGCTTAATAAATAGGCTTATTAAATAGGCTTAATAAATAGGCTTATTAAATAGGCTCAATAAATAGGCTTAACAAATAGGCTCATTGAATACTCTTTAAATAGGCTTATTAAATAGACTTATTAAATAGACTTATTAAATAGGCTTATTAAATAAGCTTATTAAATAGGCTTATTAAATAGGCTTATTAAATGGACTTATTAAATAGCCTCATTAAATAGGCTTAATTTAGCAACTTAGGCTTATTAAATAGCCTCATTAAATAGACTTATTTCAGCAACTTAGGCTTATTAAATAGGCTTATTCAGCAACTTAGGCTTATTAAATAGGCTCATTAAATACTTATTACATAGGCTTATTAAACAGGCTTATTAAATAGACTTATTAAATAGGCTCAATAAATAGGCTTATTAAATAGGCTCATTAAATCGGCTTAATAAATAGGCTTATTAAATATGTTTATTAAATAGGCTTATTAAATAGGCTTATTAAATAGATTTATTAAATAGGCTTAATAAATAGGCTTATTAAATAGGCTTAATAAATAGGCTTATTAAATAGGCTCAATAAATAGGCTTAACAAATAGGCTCATTGAATACTCTTTAAATAGGCGTATTAAATAGACTTATTAAATAGACTTATTAAATAGGCTTATTAAATAGGCTTATTAAATAGGCTTATTAAATAGGCTTATTAAATGGACTTATTAAATAGCCTCATTAAATAGGCTTATTTTAGCAACTTAGGCTTATTAAATAGGCTTATTAAATATGCTTATTTCAGCAACTTAGGCTTATTAAATAGGTTTATTTCAGCAACTTACGCTTATTAAATAGCCTTAATAAACAGGTTTATTTCAGCAACTTAGGCGTATTAAATAGCCTTATTAAATAGGCTTATTTCAGCAACTTAGGCTTATTAAATAGGCTTATTTCAGCAACTTATGCTTATTAAATAGCCTTATTAAACAGGTCTATTTCAGCAACTTAGGCTTATTAAGTAGCATTTTTAAATAGGTTTATTTCAGCAACTTAGACTTATTAAATAGACCTTTTTAAATAGGCTTAGTTCAGAAACTACGGCTTATTAAATAGGCTTATTTCAGCAACTTAGGCTCATTAAATAGCCTTATTAAATAGGCTTATTTCAGCCACTTAGGCTTATTAAATAGCCTTATTAAATAGGCTTATTTTAGCAACTTAGACTTATTAAATCGACTTATTAAATAGACATTTCAGCAACTTAGGCTCATTAAATAGGCTTATGAAATATGCTTATTTCTGCAACTTAGACTTATTAGATAGGCCTATTAAATAGGCTTATTTTAGCAACTTAGACTTATTAAATATGCTTATTTCAGCAACTTAGGCGTATTAAATAGCATTATTAAATAGGTTTATTTCTGCAACTTAGACTTATTAAATAGCCTTATTAAATAGGCTTATTTCAGCAACTTAGGCTTATTAAATAGGCTTATTTCAGCAACTTATGCTTATTAGATAGCCTTATTAAACAGGTTTATTTAAGCAATTTAGGCTTATTAAATAGCATTTTAAAATAGGTTTATTTCAGCAACTTAGACTTATTAAATAGACCTTTTTATATAGGCTTAGTTCAGCAACGTAGGCTTATTAAATAGGCTTATTTCAGCAACTTATGCTTATTAAATAGCCTTATTAATCAGGTTTATTTCAGCAACTTAGGCGTATTAAATAGCATTTTTAAATAGGTTTATTTCAGCAACTTAGACTTATTAAATATACCTTTTTAAATAGGCTTAGTTCAGAAACTTAGGCTTATTAAATAGGCTTATTTCAGCAACTTAGGCTCATTAAATAGCCTCATTAAATAGGCTTATTTCAGCAACTTAGACTTATTAGATAGGCCTATTAAATAGGCTTATTTCAGCAACTTAGGCTTATTAAATAGGTTTATTTCAGCAACTTAGACTTATTAAATAGGCTTATTTCAGCAACTTAAGCTTTTTAAATAGGCTCATTTCAGCAACTTAGGTTTATTAAATAGCCTTAGTTCAGCAACTTAGACTTATTAAATAGGCTTATTCAGCAACTTAGGCTTATTAAATAGCCTTATTAAATAGGCTTATTTCAGCAACTTAGGCTATTAAATAGGCTTATTTCAGCAACTTAGACTTATTAAAAAGGCTTATTTCAGCAACTTAGGCTTATGAAATAGGCTTTTCAGCAACTTAGGCTTATTAAATAGGCTTATTTCAGCAACTTAGACTTATTAAATAGGCCTATTAAATAGGCTTATTAAATAGACTGATTAAATAGGCTCATTAAATACTCATTAAATAGGCTTATTAAATAGGCTTATTAAATAGACTTATTAAATAGGCTCAATAAATAGGCTTATTAAATAGGCTTATTAAATAGGCTTATTAAATAGGCTCAATAAATAGGCTTATTAAATAGGCTTATTAAATAGGCTCATTAAATAGGCTTATTAAATAGGCTTATTAAATAGCCTCATTAAATAGGCTTATTTTAGCAACTTAGGCTTATTAAATAGGTCTATTTCAGCAACTTAGACTTATTAAATAGCCTTATTAAATAGGCTTATTTCAGCAACGTAGGCTTATTAAATAGGCTTATTTCAGCAACTTATGCTTATTAAATAGCCTTATTAATCAGGTTTATTTCAGCAACTTAGGCGTATTAAATAGCATTTTTAAATAGGTTTATTTAAGCAACTTAGACTTATTAAATATACCTTTTTAAATAGGCTTAGTTCAGAAACTTAGGCTTATTAAATAGGCTTATTTCAGCAACTTAGGCTCATTAAATAGCCTCACTAAATAGGCTTATTTCAGCAACTTAGACTTATTAGATAGGCCTATTAAATAGGCTTATTTCAGCAACTTAGGCTTATTAAATAGGTTTATTTCAGCAACTTAGACTTATTAAATAGCCTTATTTCCGCAACTTAGGCTTTTTAAATAGGCTCATTTCAGCAACTTAGGTTTATTAAATAGCCTTAGTTCAGCAACTTAGACTTATTAAATAGGCTTATTCAGCAACTTAGGCTTATTAAATAGCCTTATTAAATAGGCTTATTTCAGCAACTTAGGCTTATTAAATAGGCTTATTTCAGCAACTTAGACTTATTAAAAAGGCTTATTTCAGCAACTTAGGCTTATGAAATAGGCTTTTCAGCAACTTAGGCTTATAAAATAGGCTTATTTCAGCAACTTAGACTTATTAAATAGGCCTATTAAATAGGCTTATTAAATAGACTGATTAAATAGGCTCATTAAATACTCATTAAATAGGCTTATTAAATAGGCTTATTAAATAGACTTATTAAATAGGCTCAATAAATAGGCTTATTAAATAGGCTTATTAAATAGGCTTATTAAATAGGCTCAATAAATAGGCTTATTAAATAGGCTTATTAAATAGGCTCATTAAATAGGCTTATTAAATAGGCTTATTAAATAGGCGTATTAAATAGGCTTATTAAATAGACTTATTAAATAGCCTCATGAAATAGGCTTATTTGAGCAAAGTAGGATTTTTAAATAGGTTTATTTCAGCAACTTAGACTTATTAAATAGCCTTATTAAATAGGCTTACTTCAGCAACTTAGGCTTATTAAATAGGCTTATTTCAGCAACTTATGCTTATTAAATAGCCTTATTAAACAGGTTTATTTCAGCAACTTAGGCTCATTAAGTAGCATTTTTAAATAGGTTTATTTCAGCAACTTAGACTTATTAAATATACCTTTTTAAATAGGCTTAGTTCAGAAACTTAGGCTTATTAAATCGGCTTATTTCAGCAACTTAGGCTCATTAAATAGCCTCATTAAATAGGCTTATTTCAGCAACTTAGACTTATTAGATAGGCCTATTAAATAGGCTTATTTCAGCAACTTAGGCTTATTAAATAGGTTTATTTCAGCAACTTAGACTTATTAAATAGCCTTATTTCAGCAACTTAGGCTTTTTAAATAGGCTCATTTCAGCAACTTAGGTTTATTAAATAGCCTTAGTTCAGCAACTTAGACTTATTAAATAGGCTTATTCAGCAACTTAGGCTTATTAAATAGCCTTATTAAATAGGCTTATTTCAGCAACTTAGGCTTATTAAATAGGCTTATTTCAGCAACTTAGACTTATTAAAAAGGCTTATTTCAGCAACTTAGGCTTATGAAATAGGCTTTTCAGCAACTTAGGCTTATAAAATAGGCTTATTTCAGCAACTTAGACTTATTAAATAGGCCTATTAAATAGGCTTATTAAATAGACTGATTAAATAGGCTCATTAAATACTCATTAAATAGGCTTATTAAATAGGCTTATTAAATAGACTTATTAAATAGGCTCAATAAATAGGCTTATTAAATAGGCTTATTAAATAGGCTTATTAAATAGGCTCAATAAATAGGCTTATTAAATAGGCTTATTAAATAGGCTCATTAAATAGGCTTATTAAATAGGCTTATTAAATAGGCGTATTAAATAGGCTTATTAAATAGACTTATTAAATAGCCTCATGAAATAGGCTTATTTGAGCAAAGTAGGCTTTTTAAATAGGTTTATTTCAGCAACTTAGACTTATTAAATAGCCTTATTAAATAGGCTTACTTCAGCAACTTAGGCTTATTAAATAGGCTTATTTCAGCAACTTATGCTTATTAAATAGCCTTATTAAACAGGTTTATTTCAGCAACTTAGGCTCATTAAGTAGCATTTTTAAATAGGTTTATTTCAGCAACTTAGACTTATTAAATATACCTTTTTAAATAGGCTTAGTTCAGAAACTTCGGCTTATTAAATAGGCTTATTTCAGCAACTTAGGCTTATTAAATAGCCTTATTAAATAGGCTTATTTTAGCAACTTAGACTTATTAAATCGACTTATTAAATAGACATTTAAGCAACTTAGGCTCATTAAATAGGCTTATGAAATATGCTTATTTCTGCAACTTAGACTTATTAGATAGGCCTATTAAATAGGCTTATTTTAGCAACTTAGGCTTATTAGATATGCTTATTTCAGCAACTTAGGCGTATTAAATAGCATTATTAAATAGGTTTATTTCTGCAACTTAGACTTATTAAATAGCCTTATTAAATAGGCTTATTTCAGCAACTTAGGCTTATTAAATAGGCTTATTTCAGCAACTTAGGCTTATGAAATAGGCTTTTCAGCAACTTAGGCTTATTAAATAGGCTTATTTCAGCAACTTAGACTTATTAAATAGGCCTATTAAATAGGCTTATTAAATAGACTGATTAAATAGGCTCATTATATACTCATTAAATAGGCTTATTAAATAGGCTTATTAAATAGACTTATTAAATAGGCTCAATAAATAGGCTTATTAAATAGGCTTATTAAATAGGCTCAATAAATAGGCTTATTAAATAGGCTTATTAAATAGGCTCATTAAATAGGCTTATTAAATAGGCTTATTAAATATGCGTATTAAATAGGCTTATTAAATAGACTGATTAAATAGGCTCATTAAATACTCATTAAATAGGCTTATTAAATAGGCTTATTAAATAGACTTATTAAATAGGCTCAATAAATAGGCTTATTAAATAGGCTTATTAAATAGGCTTATTAAATAGGCTCAATAAATAGGCTTATTAAATAGGCTTATTAAATAGGCTCATTAAATAGGCTTATTAAATAGGCTTATTAAATAGGCGTATTAAATAGGCTTATTAAATAGACTTATTAAATAGCCTCATTAAATAGGCTTATTTTAGCAACTTAGGCTTATTAAATAGGTTTATTTCAGCAACTTAGACTTATTAAATAGCCTTATTAAATAGGCTTATTTCAGCAACTTAGGCTTATTAAATAGGCTTATTTCAGCAACTTATGCTTATTAAATAGCCTTATTAAACAGGTTTATTTCAGCAATTTAGGCTTATTAAATAGCATTTTAAAATAGGTTTATTTCAGCAACTTAGACTTATTAAATAGACCTTTTTATATAGGCTTAGTTCAGCAACGTAGGCTTATTAAATAGGCTTATTTCAGCAACTTATGCTTATTAAATAGCCTTATTAATCAGGTTTATTTCAGCAACTTAGACTTATTAAATATACCTTTTTAAATAGGCTTAGTTCAGAAATTTAGGCTTATTAAATAGGCTTATTTCAGCAACTTAGGCTCATTAAATAGCCTCATTAAATAGGCTTATTTCAGCAACTTAGACTTATTAGATAGGCCTATTAAATAGGCTTATTTCAGCAACTTAGGCTTATTAAATAGGTTTATTTCAGCAACTTAGACTTATTAAATAGCCTTATTTCAGCAACTTAGGCTTTTTAAATAGGCTCATTTCAGCAACTTAGGTTTATTAAATAGCCTTAGTTCAGCAACTTAGACTTATTAAATAGGCTTATTCAGCAACTTAGGCTTATTAAATAGCCTTATTAAATAGGCTTATTTCAGCAACTTAGGCTTATTAAATAGGCTTATTTCAGCAACTTAGACTTATTAAAAAGGCTTATTTCAGCAACTTAGGCTTATGAAATAGGCTTTTCAGCAACTTAGGCTTATAAAATAGGCTTATTTCAGCAACTTAGACTTATTAAATAGGCCTATTAAATAGGCTTATTAAATAGACTGATTAAATAGGCTCATTAAATACTCATTAAATAGGCTTATTAAATAGGCTTATTAAATAGACTTATTAAATAGGCTAAATAAATAGGCTTATTAAATAGGCTTATTAAATAGGCTTATTAAATAGGCTCAATAAATAGGCTTATTAAATAGGCTTATTAAATAGGCTCATTAAATAGGCTTATTAAATAGGCTTATTAAATAGGCGTATTAAATAGGCTTATTAAATAGACTTATTAAATAGCCTCATTAAATAGGCTCATTTGAGCAAAGTAGGCTTTTTAAATAGGTTTATTTCAGCAACTTAGACTTATTAAATAGCCTTATTAAATAGGCTTACTTCAGCAACTTAGGCTTATTAAATAGGCTTATTTCAGCAACTTATGCTTATTAAATAGCCTTATTAAACAGGTTTATTTCAGCAACTTAGGCTCATTAAGTAGCATTTTTAAATAGGTTTATTTCAGCAACTTAGACTTATTAAATATACCTTTTTAAATAGGCTTAGTTCAGAAACTTCGGCTTATTAAATAGGCTTATTTCAGCAACTTAGGCTTATTAAATAGCCTTATTAAATAGGCTTATTTTAGCAACTTAGACTTATTAAATCGACTTATTAAATAGACATTTAAGCAACTTAGGCTCATTAAATAGGCTTATGAAATATGCTTATTTCTGCAACTTAGACTTATTAGATAGGCCTATTAAATAGGCTTATTTTAGCAACTTAGGCTTATTAGATATGCTTATTTCAGCAACTTAGGCGTATTAAATAGCATTATTAAATAGGTTTATTTCTGCAACTTAGACTTATTAAATAGCCTTATTAAATAGGCTTATTTCAGCAACTTAGGCTTATTAAATAGGCTTATTTCAGCAACTTAGGCTTATGAAATAGGCTTTTCAGCAACTTAGGCTTATTAAATAGGCTTATTTCAGCAACTTAGACTTATTAAATAGGCCTATTAAATAGGCTTATTAAATAGACTGATTAAATAGGCTCATTAAATACTCATTAAATAGGCTTATTAAATAGGCTTATTAAATAGACTTATTAAATAGGCTCAATAAATAGGCTTATTAAATAGGCTTATTAAATAGGCTTATTAAATAGGCTCAATAAATAGGCTTATTAAATAGGCTTATTAAATAGGCTCATTAAATAGGCTTATTAAATAGGCTTATTAAATATGCGTATTAAATCGGCTTATTAAATAGACTTATTAAATAGCCTAATTAAATAGGCTTATTTGAGCAAAGTAGGCTTTTTAAATAGGTTTATTTCAGCAACTTAGACTTATTAAATAGCCTTATTAAATAGGCTTACTTCAGCAACTTAGGCTTATTAAATAGGCTTATTTCAGCAACTTATGCTTATTAAATAGCCTTATTAAACAGGTTTATTTCAGCAACTTAGGCTCATTAAGTAGCATTTTTAAATAGGTTTATTTCAGCAACTTAGACTTATTAAATATACCTTTTTAAATAGGCTTAGTTCAGAAACTTAGGCTTATTAAATCGGCTTATTTCAGCAACTTAGGCTCATTAAATAGCCTCATTAAATAGGCTTATTTCAGCAACTTAGACTTATTAGATAGGCCTATTAAATAGGCTTATTTCAGCAACTTAGGCTTATTAAATAGGTTTATTTCAGCAACTTAGACTTATTAAATAGCCTTATTTCAGCAACTTAGGCTTTTTAAATAGGCTCATTTCAGCAACTTAGGTTTATTAAATAGCCTTAGTTCAGCAACTTAGACTTATTAAATAGGCTTATTCAGCAACTTAGGCTTATTAAATAGCCTTATTAAATAGGCTTATTTCAGCAACTTAGGCTTATTAAATAGGCTTATTTCAGCAACTTAGACTTATTAAAAAGGCTTATTTCAGCAACTTAGGCTTATGAAATAGGCTTTTCAGCAACTTAGGCTTATAAAATAGGCTTATTTCAGCAACTTAGACTTATTAAATAGGCCTATTAAATAGGTTTATTAAATAGACTGATTAAATAGGCTCATTAAATACTCATTAAATAGGCTTATTAAATAGGCTTATTAAATAGACTTATTAAATAGGCTCAATAAATAGGCTTATTAAATAGGCTTATTAAATAGGCTTATTAAATAGGCTCAATAAATAGGCTTATTAAATAGGCTTATTAAATAGGCTCATTAAATAGGCTTATTAAATAGGCTTATTAAATAGGCGTATTAAATAGGCTTATTAAATAGACTTATTAAATAGCCTCATTAAATAGGCTCATTTGAGCAAAGTAGGCTTTTTAAATAGGTTTATTTCAGCAACTTAGACTTATTAAATAGCCTTATTAAATAGGCTTACTTCAGCAACTTAGGCTTATTAAATAGGCTTATTTCAGCAACTTATGCTTATTAAATAGCCTTATTAAACAGGTTTATTTCAGCAACTTAGGCTCATTAAGTAGCATTTTTAAATAGGTTTATTTCAGCAACTTAGACTTATTAAATATACCTTTTTAAATAGGCTTAGTTCAGAAACTTCGGCTTATTAAATAGGCTTATTTCAGCAACTTAGGCTTATTAAATAGCCTTATTAAATAGGCTTATTTTAGCAACTTAGACTTATTAAATCGACTTATTAAATAGACATTTAAGCAACTTAGGCTCATTAAATAGGCTTATGAAATATGCTTATTTCTGCAACTTAGACTTATTAGATAGGCCTATTAAATAGGCTTATTTTAGCAACTTAGGCTTATTAGATATGCTTATTTCAGCAACTTAGGCGTATTAAATAGCATTATTAAATAGGTTTATTTCTGCAACTTAGACTTATTAAATAGCCTTATTAAATAGGCTTATTTCAGCAACTTAGGCTTATTAAATAGGCTTATTTCAGCAACTTAGGCTTATGAAATAGGCTTTTCAGCAACTTAGGCTTATTAAATAGGCTTATTTCAGCAACTTAGACTTATTAAATAGGCCTATTAAATAGGCTTATTAAATAGACTGATTAAATAGGCTCATTATATACTCATTAAATAGGCTTATTAAATAGGCTTATTAAATAGACTTATTAAATAGGCTCAATAAATAGGCTTATTAAATAGGCTTATTAAATAGGCTCAATAAATAGGCTTATTAAATAGGCTTATTAAATAGGCTCATTAAATAGGCTTATTAAATAGGCTTATTAAATATGCGTATTAAATAGGCTTATTAAATAGACTGATTAAATAGGCTCATTAAATACTCATTAAATAGGCTTATTAAATAGGCTTATTAAATAGACTTATTAAATAGGCTCAATAAATAGGCTTATTAAATAGGCTTATTAAATAGGCTTATTAAATAGGCTCAATAAATAGGCTTATTAAATAGGCTTATTAAATAGGCTCATTAAATAGGCTTATTAAATAGGCTTATTAAATAGGCGTATTAAATAGGCTTATTAAATAGACTTATTAAATAGCCTCATTAAATAGGCTTATTTTAGCAACTTAGGCTTATTAAATAGGTTTATTTCAGCAACTTAGACTTATTAAATAGCCTTATTAAATAGGCTTATTTCAGCAACTTAGGCTTATTAAATAGGCTTATTTCAGCAACTTATGCTTATTAAATAGCCTTATTAAACAGGTTTATTTCAGCAATTTAGGCTTATTAAATAGCATTTTAAAATAGGTTTATTTCAGCAACTTAGACTTATTAAATAGACCTTTTTATATAGGCTTAGTTCAGCAACGTAGGCTTATTAAATAGGCTTATTTCAGCAACTTATGCTTATTAAATAGCCTTATTAATCAGGTTTATTTCAGCAACTTAGACTTATTAAATATACCTTTTTAAATAGGCTTAGTTCAGAAACTTAGGCTTATTAAATAGGCTTATTTCAGCAACTTAGGCTCATTAAATAGCCTCATTAAATAGGCTTATTTCAGCAACTTAGACTTATTAGATAGGCCTATTAAATAGGCTTATTTCAGCAACTTAGGCTTATTAAATAGGTTTATTTCAGCAACTTAGACTTATTAAATAGCCTTATTTCAGCAACTTAGGCTTTTTAAATAGGCTCATTTCAGCAACTTAGGTTTATTAAATAGCCTTAGTTCAGCAACTTAGACTTATTAAATAGGCTTATTCAGCAACTTAGGCTTATTAAATAGCCTTATTAAATAGGCTTATTTCAGCAACTTAGGCTTATTAAATAGGCTTATTTCAGCAACTTAGACTTATTAAAAAGGCTTATTTCAGCAACTTAGGCTTATGAAATAGGCTTTTCAGCAACTTAGGCTTATAAAATAGGCTTATTTCAGCAACTTAGACTTATTAAATAGGCCTATTAAATAGGCTTATTAAATAGACTGATTAAATAGGCTCATTAAATACTCATTAAATAGGCTTATTAAATAGGCTTATTAAATAGACTTATTAAATAGGCTAAATAAATAGGCTTATTAAATAGGCTTATTAAATAGGCTTATTAAATAGGCTCAATAAATAGGCTTATTAAATAGGCTTATTAAATAGGCTCATTAAATAGGCTTATTAAATAGGCTTATTAAATAGGCGTATTAAATAGGCTTATTAAATAGACTTATTAAATAGCCTCATTAAATAGGCTCATTTGAGCAAAGTAGGCTTTTTAAATAGGTTTATTTCAGCAACTTAGACTTATTAAATAGCCTTATTAAATAGGCTTACTTCAGCAACTTAGGCTTATTAAATAGGCTTATTTCAGCAACTTATGCTTATTAAATAGCCTTATTAAACAGGTTTATTTCAGCAACTTAGGCTCATTAAGTAGCATTTTTAAATAGGTTTATTTCAGCAACTTAGACTTATTAAATATACCTTTTTAAATAGGCTTAGTTCAGAAACTTCGGCTTATTAAATAGGCTTATTTCAGCAACTTAGGCTTATTAAATAGCCTTATTAAATAGGCTTATTTTAGCAACTTAGACTTATTAAATCGACTTATTAAATAGACATTTAAGCAACTTAGGCTCATTAAATAGGCTTATGAAATATGCTTATTTCTGCAACTTAGACTTATTAGATAGGCCTATTAAATAGGCTTATTTTAGCAACTTAGGCTTATTAGATATGCTTATTTCAGCAACTTAGGCGTATTAAATAGCATTATTAAATAGGTTTATTTCTGCAACTTAGACTTATTAAATAGCCTTATTAAATAGGCTTATTTCAGCAACTTAGGCTTATTAAATAGGCTTATTTCAGCAACTTAGGCTTATGAAATAGGCTTTTCAGCAACTTAGGCTTATTAAATAGGCTTATTTCAGCAACTTAGACTTATTAAATAGGCCTATTAAATAGGCTTATTAAATAGACTGATTAAATAGGCTCATTAAATACTCATTAAATAGGCTTATTAAATAGGCTTATTAAATAGACTTATTAAATAGGCTCAATAAATAGGCTTATTAAATAGGCTTATTAAATAGGCTTATTAAATAGGCTCAATAAATAGGCTTATTAAATAGGCTTATTAAATAGGCTCATTAAATAGGCTTATTAAATAGGCTTATTAAATATGCGTATTAAATCGGCTTATTAAATAGACTTATTAAATAGCCTAATTAAATAGGCTTATTTGAGCAAAGTAGGCTTTTTAAATAGGTTTATTTCAGCAACTTAGACTTATTAAATAGCCTTATTAAATAGGCTTACTTCAGCAACTTAGGCTTATTAAATAGGCTTATTTCAGCAACTTATGCTTATTAAATAGCCTTATTAAACAGGTTTATTTCAGCAACTTAGGCTCATTAAGTAGCATTTTTAAATAGGTTTATTTCAGCAACTTAGACTTATTAAATATACCTTTTTAAATAGGCTTAGTTCAGAAACTTCGGCTTATTAAATAGGCTTATTTCAGCAACTTAGGCTTATTAAATAGCCTTATTAAATAGGCTTATTTGAGCAACTTAGACTTATTAAATCGACTTATTAAATAGACATTTAAGCAACTTAGGCTCATTAAATAGGCTTATGAAATATGCTTATTTCTGCAACTTAGACTTATTAGATAGGCCTATTAAATAGGCTTATTTTAGCAACTTAGGCTTATTAGATATGCTTATTTCAGCAACTTAGGCGTATTAAATAGCATTATTAAATAGGTTTATTTCTGCAACTTAGACTTATTAAATAGCCTTATTAAATAGGCTTATTTCAGCAACTTAGGCTTATTAAATAGGCTTATTTCAGCAACTTAGGCTTATGAAATAGGCTTTTCAGCAACTTAGGCTTATTAAATAGGCTTATTTCAGCAACTTAGACTTATTAAATAGGCCTATTAAATAGGCTTATTAAATAGACTGATTAAATAGGCTCATTAAATACTCATTAAATAGGCTTATTAAATAGGCTTATTAAATAGACTTATTAAATAGGCTCAATAAATAGGCTTATTAAATAGGCTTATTAAATAGGCTTATTAAATAGGCTCAATAAATAGGCTTATTAAATAGGCTTATTAAATAGGCTCATTAAATAGGCTTATTAAATAGGCTTATTAAATATGCGTATTAAATCGGCTTATTAAATAGACTTATTAAATAGCCTAATTAAATAGGCTTATTTGAGCAAAGTAGGCTTTTTAAATAGGTTTATTTCAGCAACTTAGACTTATTAAATAGCCTTATTAAATAGGCTTACTTCAGCAACTTAGGCTTATTAAATAGGCTTATTTCAGCAACTTATGCTTATTAAATAGCCTTATTAAACAGGTTTATTTCAGCAACTTAGGCTCATTAAGTAGCATTTTTAAATAGGTTTATTTCAGCAACTTAGACTTATTAAATATACCTTTTTAAATAGGCTTAGTTCAGAAACTTCGGCTTATTAAATAGGCTTATTTCAGCAACTTAGGCTTATTAAATAGCCTTATTAAATAGGCTTATTTTAGCAACTTAGACTTATTAAATCGACTTATTAAATAGACATTTAAGCAACTTAGGCTCATTAAATAGGCTTATGAAATATGCTTATTTCTGCAACTTAGACTTATTAGATAGGCCTATTAAATAGGCTTATTTTAGCAACTTAGGCTTATTAGATATGCTTATTTCAGCAACTTAGGCGTATTAAATAGCATTATTAAATAGGTTTATTTCTGCAACTTAGACTTATTAAATAGCCTTATTAAATAGGCTTATTTCAGCAACTTAGGCTTATTAAATAGGCTTATTTCAGCAACTTAGGCTTATGAAATAGGCTTTTCAGCAACTTAGGCTTATTAAATAGGCTTATTTCAGCAACTTAGACTTATTAAATAGGCCTATTAAATAGGCTTATTAAATAGACTGATTAAATAGGCTCATTATATACTCATTAAATAGGCTTATTAAATAGGCTTATTAAATAGACTTATTAAATAGGCTCAATAAATAGGCTTATTAAATAGGCTTATTAAATAGGCTCAATAAATAGGCTTATTAAATAGGCTTATTAAATAGGCTCATTAAATAGGCTTATTAAATAGGCTTATTAAATATGCGTATTAAATAGGCTTATTAAATAGACTGATTAAATAGGCTCATTAAATACTCATTAAATAGGCTTATTAAATAGGCTTATTAAATAGACTTATTAAATAGGCTCAATAAATAGGCTTATTAAATAGGCTTATTAAATAGGCTTATTAAATAGGCTCAATAAATAGGCTTATTAAATAGGCTTATTAAATAGGCTCATTAAATAGGCTTATTAAATAGGCTTATTAAATAGGCGTATTAAATAGGCTTATTAAATAGACTTATTAAATAGCCTCATTAAATAGGCTTATTTTAGCAACTTAGGCTTATTAAATAGGTTTATTTCAGCAACTTAGACTTATTAAATAGCCTTATTAAATAGGCTTATTTCAGCAACTTAGGCTTATTAAATAGGCTTATTTCAGCAACTTATGCTTATTAAATAGCCTTATTAAACAGGTTTATTTCAGCAATTTAGGCTTATTAAATAGCATTTTAAAATAGGTTTATTTCAGCAACTTAGACTTATTAAATAGACCTTTTTATATAGGCTTAGTTCAGCAACGTAGGCTTATTAAATAGGCTTATTTCAGCAACTTATGCTTATTAAATAGCCTTATTAATCAGGTTTATTTCAGCAACTTAGACTTATTAAATATACCTTTTTAAATAGGCTTAGTTCAGAAACTTAGGCTTATTAAATAGGCTTATTTCAGCAACTTAGGCTCATTAAATAGCCTCATTAAATAGGCTTATTTCAGCAACTTAGACTTATTAGATAGGCCTATTAAATAGGCTTATTTCAGCAACTTAGGCTTATTAAATAGGTTTATTTCAGCAACTTAGACTTATTAAATAGCCTTATTTCAGCAACTTAGGCTTTTTAAATAGGCTCATTTCAGCAACTTAGGTTTATTAAATAGCCTTAGTTCAGCAACTTAGACTTATTAAATAGGCTTATTCAGCAACTTAGGCTTATTAAATAGCCTTATTAAATAGGCTTATTTCAGCAACTTAGGCTTATTAAATAGGCTTATTTCAGCAACTTAGACTTATTAAAAAGGCTTATTTCAGCAACTTAGGCTTATGAAATAGGCTTTTCAGCAACTTAGGCTTATAAAATAGGCTTATTTCAGCAACTTAGACTTATTAAATAGGCCTATTAAATAGGCTTATTAAATAGACTGATTAAATAGGCTCATTAAATACTCATTAAATAGGCTTATTAAATAGGCTTATTAAATAGACTTATTAAATAGGCTAAATAAATAGGCTTATTAAATAGGCTTATTAAATAGGCTTATTAAATAGGCTCAATAAATAGGCTTATTAAATAGGCTTATTAAATAGGCTCATTAAATAGGCTTATTAAATAGGCTTATTAAATAGGCGTATTAAATAGGCTTATTAAATAGACTTATTAAATAGCCTCATTAAATAGGCTCATTTGAGCAAAGTAGGCTTTTTAAATAGGTTTATTTCAGCAACTTAGACTTATTAAATAGCCTTATTAAATAGGCTTACTTCAGCAACTTAGGCTTATTAAATAGGCTTATTTCAGCAACTTATGCTTATTAAATAGCCTTATTAAACAGGTTTATTTCAGCAACTTAGGCTCATTAAGTAGCATTTTTAAATAGGTTTATTTCAGCAACTTAGACTTATTAAATATACCTTTTTAAATAGGCTTAGTTCAGAAACTTCGGCTTATTAAATAGGCTTATTTCAGCAACTTAGGCTTATTAAATAGCCTTATTAAATAGGCTTATTTTAGCAACTTAGACTTATTAAATCGACTTATTAAATAGACATTTAAGCAACTTAGGCTCATTAAATAGGCTTATGAAATATGCTTATTTCTGCAACTTAGACTTATTAGATAGGCCTATTAAATAGGCTTATTTTAGCAACTTAGGCTTATTAGATATGCTTATTTCAGCAACTTAGGCGTATTAAATAGCATTATTAAATAGGTTTATTTCTGCAACTTAGACTTATTAAATAGCCTTATTAAATAGGCTTATTTCAGCAACTTAGGCTTATTAAATAGGCTTATTTCAGCAACTTAGGCTTATGAAATAGGCTTTTCAGCAACTTAGGCTTATTAAATAGGCTTATTTCAGCAACTTAGACTTATTAAATAGGCCTATTAAATAGGCTTATTAAATAGACTGATTAAATAGGCTCATTAAATACTCATTAAATAGGCTTATTAAATAGGCTTATTAAATAGACTTATTAAATAGGCTCAATAAATAGGCTTATTAAATAGGCTTATTAAATAGGCTTATTAAATAGGCTCAATAAATAGGCTTATTAAATAGGCTTATTAAATAGGCTCATTAAATAGGCTTATTAAATAGGCTTATTAAATATGCGTATTAAATCGGCTTATTAAATAGACTTATTAAATAGCCTAATTAAATAGGCTTATTTGAGCAAAGTAGGCTTTTTAAATAGGTTTATTTCAGCAACTTAGACTTATTAAATAGCCTTATTAAATAGGCTTACTTCAGCAACTTAGGCTTATTAAATAGGCTTATTTCAGCAACTTATGCTTATTAAATAGCCTTATTAAACAGGTTTATTTCAGCAACTTAGGCTCATTAAGTAGCATTTTTAAATAGGTTTATTTCAGCAACTTAGACTTATTAAATATACCTTTTTAAATAGGCTTAGTTCAGAAACTTCGGCTTATTAAATAGGCTTATTTCAGCAACTTAGGCTTATTAAATAGCCTTATTAAATAGGCTTATTTTAGCAACTTAGACTTATTAAATCGACTTATTAAATAGACATTTAAGCAACTTAGGCTCATTAAATAGGCTTATGAAATATGCTTATTTCTGCAACTTAGACTTATTAGATAGGCCTATTAAATAGGCTTATTTTAGCAACTTAGGCTTATTAGATATGCTTATTTCAGCAACTTAGGCGTATTAAATAGCATTATTAAATAGGTTTATTTCTGCAACTTAGACTTATTAAATAGCCTTATTAAATAGGCTTATTTCAGCAACTTAGGCTTATTAAATAGGCTTATTTCAGCAACTTAGGCTTATGAAATAGGCTTTTCAGCAACTTAGGCTTATTAAATAGGCTTATTTCAGCAACTTAGACTTATTAAATAGGCCTATTAAATAGGCTTATTAAATAGACTGATTAAATAGGCTCATTAAATACTCATTAAATAGGCTTATTAAATAGGCTTATTAAATAGACTTATTAAATAGGCTCAATAAATAGGCTTATTAAATAGGCTTATTAAATAGGCTTATTAAATAGGCTCAATAAATAGGCTTATTAAATAGGCTTATTAAATAGGCTCATTAAATAGGCTTATTAAATAGGCTTATTAAATATGCGTATTAAATCGGCTTATTAAATAGACTTATTAAATAGCCTAATTAAATAGGCTTATTTGAGCAAAGTAGGCTTTTTAAATAGGTTTATTTCAGCAACTTAGACTTATTAAATAGCCTTATTAAATAGGCTTACTTCAGCAACTTAGGCTTATTAAATAGGCTTATTTCAGCAACTTATGCTTATTAAATAGCCTTATTAAACAGGTTTATTTCAGCAACTTAGGCTCATTAAGTAGCATTTTTAAATAGGTTTATTTCAGCAACTTAGACTTATTAAATATACCTTTTTAAATAGGCTTAGTTCAGAAACTTCGGCTTATTAAATAGGCTTATTTCAGCAACTTAGGCTTATTAAATAGCCTTATTAAATAGGCTTATTTTAGCAACTTAGACTTATTAAATCGACTTATTAAATAGACATTTAAGCAACTTAGGCTCATTAAATAGGCTTATGAAATATGCTTATTTCTGCAACTTAGACTTATTAGATAGGCCTATTAAATAGGCTTATTTTAGCAACTTAGGCTTATTAGATATGCTTATTTCAGCAACTTAGGCGTATTAAATAGCATTATTAAATAGGTTTATTTCTGCAACTTAGACTTATTAAATAGCCTTATTAAATAGGCTTATTTCAGCAACTTAGGCTTATTAAATAGGCTTATTTCAGCAACTTAGGCTTATGAAATAGGCTTTTCAGCAACTTAGGCTTATTAAATAGGCTTATTTCAGCAACTTAGACTTATTAAATAGGCCTATTAAATAGGCTTATTAAATAGACTGATTAAATAGGCTCATTAAATACTCATTAAATAGGCTTATTAAATAGGCTTATTAAATAGACTTATTAAATAGGCTCAATAAATAGGCTTATTAAATAGGCTTATTAAATAGGCTTATTAAATAGGCTCAATAAATAGGCTTATTAAATAGGCTTATTAAATAGGCTCATTAAATAGGCTTATTAAATAGGCTTATTAAATATGCGTATTAAATAGGCTTATTAAATAGACATTAAATAGCCTAATTAAATAGGCTTATTTGAGCAAAGTAGGCTTTTTAAATAGGTTTATTTCAGCAACTTAGACTTATTAAATAGCCTTATTAAATAGTCTTACTTCAGCAACTTATGCTTATTAAATAGCCTTATTAAACAGGTTTATTTCAGCAACTTAGGCTCATTAAGTAGCATTTTTAAATAGGTTTATTTCAGCCACTTAGACTTATTAAATATACCTTTTTAAATAGGCTTAGTTCAGAAACTTCGGCTTATTAAATAGGCTTATTTCAGCAACTTAGGCTTATTAAATAGCCTTATTAAATAGGCTTATTTTAGCAACTTAGACTTATTAAATCGACTTATTAAATAGACATTTAAGCAACTTAGGCTCATTAAATAGGCTTATGAAATATGCTTATTTCTGCAACTTAGACTTATTAGATAGGCCTATTAAATAGGCTTATTTTAGCAACTTAGGCTTATTAGATATGCTTATTTCAGCAACTTAGGCGTATTAAATAGCATTATTAAATAGGTTTATTTCTGCAACTTAGACTTATTAAATAGCCTTATTAAATAGGCTTATTTCAGCAACTTAGGCTTATTAAATAGGCTTATTTCAGCAACTTAGGCTTATGAAATAGGCTTTTCAGCAACTTAGGCTTATTAAATAGGCTTATTTCAGCAACTTAGACTTATTAAATAGGCCTATTAAATAGGCTTATTAAATAGACTGATTAAATAGGCTCATTAAATACTCATTAAATAGGCTTATTAAATAGGCTTATTAAATAGACTTATTAAATAGGCTCAATAAATAGGCTTATTAAATAGGCTTATTAAATAGGCTTATTAAATAGGCTCAATAAATAGGCTTATTAAATAGGCTTATTAAATAGGCTCATTAAACAGGCTTATTAAATAGGCTTATTAAATATGCGTATTAAATAGGCTTATTAAATAGACTGATTAAATAGGCTCATTAAATACTCATTAAATAGGCTTATCAAATAGGCTTATTAAATAGACTTATTAAATAGGCTCAATAAATAGGCTTATTAAATAGGCTTATTAAATAGGCTTATTAAATAGGCTCAATAAATAGGCGTATTAAATAGGCTTATTAAATAGGCTCATTAAATAGGCTTATTAAATAGGCTTATTAAATAGGCGTATTAAATAGGCTTATTAAATAGACTTATTAAATAGCCTCATTAAATAGGCTTATTTTAGCAACTTAGGCTTATTAAATAGGTTTATTTCAGCAACTTAGACTTATTAAATAGCCTTATTAAATAGGCTGATTTCAGCAACTTAGGCTTATTAAATAGGCTTATTTCAGCAACTTATGCTTATTAAATAGCCTTATTAAACAGGTTTATTTCAGCAATTTAGGCTTATTAAATAGCATTTTAAAATAGGTTTATTTCAGCAACTTAGACTTATTAAATAGACCTTTTTATATAGGCTTAGTTCAGCAACGTAGGCTTATTAAATAGGCTTATTTCAGCAACTTATGCTTATTAAATAGCCTTATTAATCAGGTTTATTTCAGCAACTTAGGCGTATTAAATAGCATTTTTAAATAGGTTTATTTCAGCAACTTAGACTTATTAAATATACCTTTTTAAATAGGCTTAGTTCAGAAACTTAGGCTTATTAAATCGGCTTATTTCAGCAACTTAGGCTCATTAAATAGCGTCATTAAATAGGCTTATTTCAGCAACTTAGACTTATTAGATAGGCCTATTAAATAGGCTTATTTCAGCAACTTAGGCTTATTAAATAGGTTTATTTCAGCAACTTAGACTTATTAAATAGCCTTATTTCAGCAACTTAGGCTTTTTAAATAGGCTCATTTCAGCAACTTAGGTTTATTAAATAGCCTTAGTTCAGCAACTTAGACTTATTAAATAGGCTTATTCAGCAACTTAGGCTTATTAAATAGCCTTATTAAATAGGCTTATTTCAGCAACTTAGGCTTATTAAATAGGCTTATTTCAGCAACTTAGACTTATTAAAAAGGCTTATTTCAGCAACTTAGGCTTATGAAATAGGCTTTTCAGCAACTTAGGCTTATAAAATAGGCTTATTTCAGCAACTTAGACTTATTAAATAGGCCTATTAAATAGGCTTATTAAATAGACTGATTAAATAGGCTCATTAAATACTCATTAAATAGGCTTATTAAATAGGCTTATTAAATAGACTTATTAAATAGGCTCAATAAATAGGCTTATTAAATAGGCTTATTAAATAGGCTTATTAAATAGGCTCAATAAATAGGCTTATTAAATAGGCTTATTAAATAGGCTCATTAAATAGGCTTATTAAATAGGCTTATTAAATAGGCGTATTAAATAGGCTTATTAAATAGACTTATTAAATAGCCTCATTAAATAGGCTTATTTGAGCAAAGTAGGCTTTTTAAATAGGTTTATTTCAGCAACTTAGACTTATTAAATAGCCTTATTAAATAGGCTTACTTCAGCAACTTAGGCTTATTAAATAGGCTTATTTCAGCAACTTATGCTTATTAAATAGCCTTATTAAACAGGTTTATTTCAGCAACTCAGGCTCATTAAGTAGCATTTTTAAATAGTTTTGTTTCAGCAACTTAGACTTATTAAATATACCTTTTTAAATAGGCTTAGTTCAGAAACTTCGGCTTATTAAATAGGCTTATTTCAGCAACTTAGGCTTATTAAATAGCCTTATTAAATAGGCTTATTTTAGCAACTTAGACTTATTAAATCGACTTATTAAATAGACATTTAAGCAACTTAGGCTCATTAAATAGGCTTATGAAATATGCTTATTTCTGCAACTTAGACTTATTAGATAGGCCTATTAAATAGGCTTATTTTAGCAACTTAGGCTTATTAGATATGCTTATTTCAGCAACTTAGGCGTATTAAATAGCATTATTAAATAGGTTTATTTCTGCAACTTAGACTTATTAAATAGCCTTATTAAATAGGCTTATTTCAGCAACTTAGGCTTATTAAATAGGCTTATTTCAGCAACTTAGGCTTATGAAATAGGCTTTTCAGCAACTTAGGCTTATTAAATAGGCTTATTTCAGCAACTTAGACTTATTAAATAGGCCTATTAAATAGGCTTATTAAATAGACTGATTAAATAGGCTCATTAAATACTCATTAAATAGGCTTATTAAATAGGCTTATTAAATAGACTTATTAAATAGGCTCAATAAATAGGCTTATTAAATAGGCTTATTAAATAGGCTTATTAAATAGGCTCAATAAATAGGCTTATTAAATAGGCTTATTAAATAGGCTCATTAAATAGGCTTATTAAATAGGCTTATTAAATATGCGTATTAAATAGGCTTATTAAATAGACTTATTAAATAGCCTAATTAAATAGGCTTATTTGAGCAAAGTAGGCTTTTTAAATAGGTTTATTTCAGCAACTTAGACTTATTAAATAGCCTTATTAAATAGGCTTACTTCAGCAACTTAGGCTTATTAAATAGGCTTATTTCAGCAACTTATGCTTATTAAATAGCCTTATTAAACAGGTTTATTTCAGCAACTTAGGCTCATTAAGTAGCATTTTTAAATAGGTTTATTTCAGCAACTTAGACTTATTAAATATACCTTTTTAAATAGGCTTAGTTCAGAAACGTCGGCTTATTAAATAGGCTTATTTCAGCAACTTAGGCTTATTAAATAGCCTTATTAAATAGGCTTATTTTAGCAACTTAGACTTATTAAATCGACTTATTAAATAGACATTTAAGCAACTTAGGCTCATTAAATAGGCTTATGAAATATGCTTATTTCTGCAACTTAGACTTATTAGATAGGCCTATTAAATAGGCTTATTTTAGCAACTTAGGCTTATTAGATATGCTTATTTCAGCAACTTTGGCGTATTAAATAGCATTATTAAATAGGTTTATTTCTGCAACTTAGACTTATTAAATAGCCTTATTAAATAGGCTTATTTCAGCAACTTAGGCTTATTAAATAGGCTTATTTCAGCAACTTAGGCTTATGAAATAGGCTTTTCAGCAACTTAGGCTTATTAAATAGGCTTATTTCAGCAACTTAGACTTATTAAATAGGCCTATTAAATAGGCTTATTAAATAGACTGATTAAATAGGCTCATTAAATACTCATTAAATAGGCTTATTAAATAGGCTTATTAAATAGACTTATTAAATAGGCTCAATAAATAGGCTTATTAAATAGGCTTATTAAATAGGCTTATTAAATAGGCTCAATAAATAGGCTTATTAAATAGGCTTATTAAATAGGCTCATTAAATAGGCTTATTAAATAGGCTTATTAAATATGCGTATTAAATAGGCTTATTAAATAGACTTATTAAATAGCCTCATTAAATAGGCTTATTTGAGCAAAGTAGGCTTTTTAAATAGGTTTATTTAAGCAACTTAGACTTATTAAATAGCCTTATTAAATAGGCTTACTTCAGCAACTTAGGCTTATTAAATAGGCTTATTTCAGCAACTTATGCTTATTAAATAGCCTTATTAAACAGGTTTATTTCAGCAACTTAGGCTTATTAAGTAGCATTTTTAAATAGGTTTATTTCAGCAACTTAGACTTATTAAATATACCTTTTTAAATAGCCTTAGTTCAGAAACTTCGGCTTATTAAATAGGCTTATTTCAGCAACTTAGACTTATTAAATAGCCTTATTAAATAGGCTTATTTTAGCAACTTAGACTTATTAAATCGACTTATTAAATAGACATTTAAGCAACTTAGGCTCACTAAATAGGCTTATGAAATATGCTTATTTCTGCAACTTAGACTTATTAGATAGGCCTATTAAATAGGCTTATTTTAGCAACTTAGGCTTATTAGATATGCTTATTTCAGCAACTTATGCTTATTAAATAGCCTTATTAAACAGGTTTATTTCACCAATTTAGGCTTATTAAATAGCATTTTTAAATAGGTTTATTTCAGCAACTTAGACTTATTAAATAGACCGTTTTATATTGGCTTAGTTCAGCAACGTAGGCTTATTAAATAGGCTTATTTCAGCAACTTATGCTTATTAAATAGCCTTATTAATCAGGTTTATTTCAGCAACTTAGGCGTATTAAATAGCATTTTTAAATAGGTTTATTTCAGCAACTTAGATTTATTAAATAGACCTTTTTAAATAGGCTTAGTTCAGAAACTTAGGCTTATTAAATAGGCTTATTTCAGCAACTTAGGCTCATTAAATAGCCTCATTAAATAGGCTTATTTCAGCAACTTAGGCTCATTAAATAGCCTTATTAAATAGGCTTATTTTAGCAACTTAGACTTATTAAATCGACTTATTAAATAGACATTTCAGCAACTTAGGTTCATTAAATAGGCTTATGAAATATGCTTATTTCTGCAACTTAGACTTATTAGATAGGCCTATTAAATAGGCTTATTTCAGCAACTTAGGCTTATTAAATAGGCTTCATCCAGCAAATTAGGCTTATTAAATAGGCTCATTTCAGCAACTTAGGCTTATTAAATAGCCTTATTAAATAGGCTTATTTCAGCAACTTGAGCTTATTAAATAGGCTTATTTCAGCAACTTGTGCTGATTAAATAGGCTCATTTCAGCAACTTAGACTTATTAAATAGCCTTATTTCAGCAACTTAGACTTATTAAATAGGTTTATTTCAGCAACTTATGCTCATTAAATATACTTATTTCAGCAACATAGGCTTATTAAATAGGCTTATTTCAGCAACTTAGACTTATTAAATAGCCTTATTTCAGCAACTTAGACTTATTAAATAGGTTTATTTCAGCAACTTATGCTCATTAAATATACTTATTTCAGCAACATAGGCTTATTAAATAGGCTTTTTTCAGCAACTTAGGCTAATTAAATAGCCTTATTTCAGCAACTTAGACTTATTAAATAGGCTTATTTCAGCAACTTAGGCTTATTAAATAGGCTTACTCAGCAACGTAGGCTTATTAAATAGGCTTATTAAATAGGCTTATTAAATAGGCGTATTAAATAGGCTTATTAAATAGACGTATTAAATAGTCTCATTAAATAGGCTTATTTTAGCAACTTAGGCTTATTAAATAGGCTTATTTTAGCAACTTAGACTTATTAAATCGACTTCTTAAATAGACATTTCAGCAACTTAGGTTCATTAAATAGGCTTATGAAATATGCTTATTTCTGCAACTTAGACTTATTAGATAGGCCTATTAAATAGGCTTATTTCAGCAACTTAGGCTTATTAAATAGGCTTCATCCAGCAAATTAGGCTTATTAAATAGGCTTATTTCAGCAACTTAGACTTATTAAATAGCCTTATTTCAGCAAATTACGCTTATTAAATAGGCTCATTTCAGCAACTTAGGCTTATTAAATAGCCTTATTAAATAGGCTTATTTCAGCAAATTGAGCTTATTAAATAGGCTTATTTCAGCAACTTGTGCTGATTAAATAGGCTCATTTCAGCAACTTAGACTTATTAAATAGCCTTATTTCAGCAACTTAGACTTATTAAATAGGTTTATTTCAGCAACTTATGCTCATCAAATATACTTATTTCAGCAACATAGGCTTATTAAATAGGCTTATTTCAGCAACTTAGACTTATTAAATAGCCTTATTTCAGCAACTTAGACTTATTAAATAGGCCTATTAAATAGGCTTATTAAATAGACTGATTAAATAGGCTCATTAAATACTCATTAAATAGGCTTATTAAATAGGCTTATTAAATAGACTTATTAAATAGGCTCAATAAATAGGCTTATTAAATAGGCTTATTAAATAGGCTTATTAAATAGGCTCAATAAATAGGCTTATTAAATAGGCTTATTAAATAGGCTCATTAAATAGGCTTATTAAATAGGCTTATTAAATATGCGTATTAAATAGGCTTATTAAATAGACTTATTAAATAGCCTCATTAAATAGGCTTATTTGAGCAAAGTAGGCTTTTTAAATAGGTTTATTTAAGCAACTTAGACTTATTAAATAGCCTTATTAAATAGGCTTACTTCAGCAACTTAGGCTTATTAAATAGGCTTATTTCAGCAACTTATGCTTATTAAATAGCCTTATTAAACAGGTTTATTTCAGCAACTTAGGCTTATTAAGTAGCATTTTTAAATAGGTTTATTTCAGCAACTTAGACTTATTAAATATACCTTTTTAAATAGGCTTAGTTCAGAAACTTCGGCTTATTAAATAGGCTTATTTCAGCAACTTAGACTTATTAAATAGCCTTATTAAATAGGCTTATTTTAGCAACTTAGACTTATTAAATCGACTTATTAAATAGACATTTAAGCAACTTAGGCTCACTAAATAGGCTTATGAAATATGCTTATTTCTGCAACTTAGACTTATTAGATAGGCCTATTAAATAGGCTTATTTTAGCAACTTAGGCTTATTAGATATGCTTATTTCAGCAACTTATGCTTATTAAATAGCCTTATTAAACAGGTTTATTTCACCAATTTAGGCTTATTAAATAGCATTTTTAAATAGGTTTATTTCAGCAACTTAGACTTATTAAATAGACCGTTTTATATTGGCTTAGTTCAGCAACGTAGGCTTATTAAATAGGCTTATTAAATAGGCTTATTAAATAGACTGATTAAATAGGCTCATTAAATACTCATTAAATAGGCTTATTAAATAGGCTTATTAAATAGACTTATTAAATAGGCTCAATAAATAGGCTTATTAAATAGGCTTATTAAATAGGCTTATTAAATAGGCTCAATAAATAGGCTTATTAAATAGGCTTATTAAATAGGCTCATTAAATAGGCTTATTAAATAGGCTTATTAAATATGCGTATTAAATAGGCTTATTAAATAGACTTATTAAATAGCCTCATTAAATAGGCTTATTTGAGCAAAGTAGGCTTTTTAAATAGGTTTATTTAAGCAACTTAGACTTATTAAATAGCCTTATTAAATAGGCTTACTTCAGCAACTTAGGCTTATTAAATAGGCTTATTTCAGCAACTTATGCTTATTAAATAGCCTTATTAAACAGGTTTATTTCAGCAACTTAGGCTTATTAAGTAGCATTTTTAAATAGGTTTATTTCAGCAACTTAGACTTATTAAATATACCTTTTTAAATAGGCTTAGTTCAGAAACTTCGGCTTATTAAATAGGCTTATTTCAGCAACTTAGACTTATTAAATCGACTTATTAAATAGACATTTAAGCAACTTAGGCTCACTAAATAGGCTTATGAAATATGCTTATTTCTGCAACTTAGACTTATTAGATAGGCCTATTAAATAGGCTTATTTTAGCAACTTAGGCTTATTAGATATGCTTATTTCAGCAACTTATGCTTATTAAATAGCCTTATTAAACAGGTTTATTTCACCAATTTAGGCTTATTAAATAGCATTTTTAAATAGGTTTATTTCAGCAACTTAGACTTATTAAATAGACCGTTTTATATTGGCTTAGTTCAGCAACGTAGGCTTATTAAATAGGCTTATTAAATAGGCTTATTAAATAGACTGATTAAATAGGCTCATTAAATACTCATTAAATAGGCTTATTAAATAGGCTTATTAAATAGACTTATTAAATAGGCTCAATAAATAGGCTTATTAAATAGGCTTATTAAATAGGCTTATTAAATAGGCTCAATAAATAGGCTTATTAAATAGGCTTATTAAATAGGCTCATTAAATAGGCTTATTAAATAGGCTTATTAAATATGCGTATTAAATAGGCTTATTAAATAGACTTATTAAATAGCCTCATTAAATAGGCTTATTTGAGCAAAGTAGGCTTTTTAAATAGGTTTATTTAAGCAACTTAGACTTATTAAATAGCCTTATTAAATAGGCTTACTTCAGCAACTTAGGCTTATTAAATAGGCTTATTTCAGCAACTTATGCTTATTAAATAGCCTTATTAAACAGGTTTATTTCAGCAACTTAGGCTTATTAAGTAGCATTTTTAAATAGGTTTATTTCAGCAACTTAGACTTATTAAATATACCTTTTTAAATAGGCTTAGTTCAGAAACTTCGGCTTATTAAATAGGCTTATTTCAGCAACTTAGACTTATTAAATAGCCTTATTAAATAGGCTTATTTTAGCAACTTAGACTTATTAAATCGACTTATTAAATAGACATTTAAGCAACTTAGGCTCACTAAATAGGCTTATGAAATATGCTTATTTCTGCAACTTAGACTTATTAGATAGGCCTATTAAATAGGCTTATTTTAGCAACTTAGGCTTATTAGATATGCTTATTTCAGCAACTTATGCTTATTAAATAGCCTTATTAAACAGGTTTATTTCACCAATTTAGGCTTATTAAATAGCATTTTTAAATAGGTTTATTTCAGCAACTTAGACTTATTAAATAGACCGTTTTATATTGGCTTAGTTCAGCAACGTAGGCTTATTAAATAGGCTTATTTCAGCAACTTATGCTTATTAAATAGCCTTATTAATCAGGTTTATTTCAGCAACTTAGGCGTATTAAATAGCATTTTTAAATAGGTTTATTTCAGCAACTTAGATTTATTAAATAGACCTTTTTAAATAGGCTTAGTTCAGAAACTTAGGCTTATTAAATAGGCTTATTTCAGCAACTTAGGCTCATTAAATAGCCTCATTAAATAGGCTTATTTCAGCAACTTAGGCTCATTAAATAGCCTTATTAAATAGGCTTATTTTAGCAACTTAGACTTATTAAATCGACTTATTAAATAGACATTTCAGCAACTTAGGTTCATTAAATAGGCTTATGAAATATGCTTATTTCTGCAACTTAGACTTATTAGATAGGCCTATTAAATAGGCTTATTTCAGCAACTTAGGCTTATTAAATAGGCTTCATCCAGCAAATTAGGCTTATTAAATAGGCTCATTTCAGCAACTTAGGCTTATTAAATAGCCTTATTAAATAGGCTTATTTCAGCAACTTGAGCTTATTAAATAGGCTTATTTCAGCAACTTGTGCTGATTAAATAGGCTCATTTCAGCAACTTAGACTTATTAAATAGCCTTATTTCAGCAACTTAGACTTATTAAATAGGTTTATTTCAGCAACTTATGCTCATTAAATATACTTATTTCAGCAACATAGGCTTATTAAATAGGCTTATTTCAGCAACTTAGACTTATTAAATAGCCTTATTTCAGCAACTTAGACTTATTAAATAGGTTTATTTCAGCAACTTATGCTCATTAAATATACTTATTTCAGCAACATAGGCTTATTAAATAGGCTTTTTTCAGCAACTTAGGCTAATTAAATAGCCTTATTTCAGCAACTTAGACTTATTAAATAGGCTTATTTCAGCAACTTAGGCTTATTAAATAGGCTTACTCAGCAACGTAGGCTTATTAAATAGGCTTATTAAATAGGCTTATTAAATAGGCGTATTAAATAGGCTTATTAAATAGACGTATTAAATAGTCTCATTAAATAGGCTTATTTTAGCAACTTAGGCTTATTAAATAGGCTTATTTTAGCAACTTAGACTTATTAAATCGACTTCTTAAATAGACATTTCAGCAACTTAGGTTCATTAAATAGGCTTATGAAATATGCTTATTTCTGCAACTTAGACTTATTAGATAGGCCTATTAAATAGGCTTATTTCAGCAACTTAGGCTTATTAAATAGGCTTCATCCAGCAAATTAGGCTTATTAAATAGGCTTATTTCAGCAACTTAGACTTATTAAATAGCCTTATTTCAGCAAATTACGCTTATTAAATAGGCTCATTTCAGCAACTTAGGCTTATTAAATAGCCTTATTAAATAGGCTTATTTCAGCAAATTGAGCTTATTAAATAGGCTTATTTCAGCAACTTGTGCTGATTAAATAGGCTCATTTCAGCAACTTAGACTTATTAAATAGCCTTATTTCAGCAACTTAGACTTATTAAATAGGTTTATTTCAGCAACTTATGCTCATCAAATATACTTATTTCAGCAACATAGGCTTATTAAATAGGCTTATTTCAGCAACTTAGACTTATTAAATAGCCTTATTTCAGCAACTTAGACTTATTAAATAGGTTTATTTCAGCAACTTATGCTCATTAAATATACTTATTTCAGCAACATAGGCTTATTAAATAGGCTTTTTTCAGCAACTTAGGCTTATTAAATAGCCTTATTTCAGCAACTTAGACTTATTAAATAGGCTTATTTCAGCAACTTAGGCTTATTAAATAGGCTTATTCAGCAACGTAGGCTTATTAAATAGGCTTATTAAATAGGCTTATTAAATAGGCGTATTAAATAGGCTTATTAAATAGACTTATTAAATAGTCTCATTAAATAGGCTTATTTTAGCAACTTGAGCTTATTAAATAGGCTTATTTCAGCAACTTGTGCTGATTAAATAGGCTCATTTCAGCAACTTAGACTTATTAAATAGCCTTATTTCAGCAACTTAGACTTATTAAATAGGTTTATTTCAGCAACTTATGCTCATTAAATATACTTATTTCAGCAACATAGGCTTATTAAATAGGCTTATTTCAGCAACTTAGACTTATTAAATAGCCTTATTTCAGCAACTTAGACTTATTAAATAGGTTTATTTCAGCAACTTATGCTCATTAAATATACTTATTTCAGCAACATAGGCTTATTAAATAGGCTTTTTTCAGCAACTTAGGCTAATTAAATAGCCTTATTTCAGCAACTTAGACTTATTAAATAGGCTTATTTCAGCAACTTAGGCTTATTAAATAGGCTTATTCAGCAACGTAGGCTTATTAAATAGGCTTATTAAATAGGCTTATTAAATAGGCGTATTAAATAGGCTTATTAAATAGACGTATTAAATAGTCTCATTAAATAGGCTTATTTTAGCAACTTAGGCTTATTAAATAGGCTTATTTTAGCAACTTAGACTTATTAAATCGACTTCTTAAATAGACATTTCAGCAACTTAGGTTCATTAAATAGGCTTATGAAATATGCTTATTTCTGCAACTTAGACTTATTAGATAGGCCTATTAAATAGGCTTATTTCAGCAACTTAGGCTTATTAAATAGGCTTCATCCAGCAAATTAGGCTTATTAAATAGGCTTATTTCAGCAACTTAGACTTATTAAATAGCCTTATTTCAGCAAATTACGCTTATTAAATAGGCTCATTTCAGCAACTTAGGCTTATTAAATAGCCTTATTAAATAGGCTTATTTCAGCAAATTGAGCTTATTAAATAGGCTTATTTCAGCAACTTGTGCTGATTAAATAGGCTCATTTCAGCAACTTAGACTTATTAAATAGCCTTATTTCAGCAACTTAGACTTATTAAATAGGTTTATTTCAGCAACTTATGCTCATCAAATATACTTATTTCAGCAACATAGGCTTATTAAATAGGCTTATTTCAGCAACTTAGACTTATTAAATAGCCTTATTTCAGCAACTTAGACTTATTAAATAGGTTTATTTCACCAACTTATGCTCATTAAATATACTTATTTCAGCAACATAGGCTTATTAAATAGGCTTTTTTCAGCAACTTAGGCTTATTAAATAGCCTTATTTCAGCAACTTAGACTTATTAAATAGGCTTATTTCAGCAACTTAGGCTTATTAAATAGGCTTATTCAGCAACGTAGGCTTATTAAATAGGCTTATTAAATAGGCTTATTAAATAGGCGTATTAAATAGGCTTATTAAATAGACTTATTAAATAGTCTCATTAAATAGGCTTATTTTAGCAACTTAGGCTTATTAAATAGGTTTATTTCAGCAACTTAGACTTATTAAATAGCCTTATTAAATAGGCTTATTTCAGCAGCTTAGGCTTTTTAAATAGGCTTATTTCAGCAACTTATGCTTATTAAATAGCCTTATTAAACAGGTTTATTTCAGCAATTTAGGCTTATTAAATAGCATTTTTAAATAGGTTTATTTCAGCAACTTAGACTTATTAAATAGACTTTTTTTATAGAGGCTTAGTTCAGCAACGTAGGCTTATTAAATAGGCTTATTTCAGCAACTTATGCTTATTAAACAGCCTTATTAATCAGGTTTATTTCAGCAACTTAGGCGTATTAAATAGCATTTTTAAAATAGGTTTATTTCAGCAACTTAGACTTATTAAATAGCCTTATTTCAGCAATTTATGCTTATTAAATAGGCTTATTTCAGCAACTTAGGCTTATTAAATAGCCTTATTAAATAGGCTTATTTCAGCAACTTGGGCTTATTAAATAGGCTTATTTCAGCAACTTAGGCTTAATAAAAATAGGCTTATTCAGCAACTTAGGCTTATTAAATAGGCTTATTAAATAGACTTATTAAATAGGCTTATTAAATAGACGTATTAAATAGTCTCATTAAATAGGCTTATTTTAGCAACTTAGGCTTATTAAATAGGCTTATTTTAGCAACTTAGACTTATTAAATCGACTTCTTAAATAGACATTTCAGCAACTTAGGTTCATTAAATAGGCTTATGAAATATGCTTATTTCTGCAACTTAGACTTATTAGATAGGCCTATTAAATAGGCTTATTTCAGCAACTTAGGCTTATTAAATAGGCTTCATCCAGCAAATTAGGCTTATTAAATAGGCTTATTTCAGCAACTTAGACTTATTAAATAGCCTTATTTCAGCAAATTACGCTTATTAAATAGGCTCATTTCAGCAACTTAGGCTTATTAAATAGCCTTATTAAATAGGCTTATTTCAGCAAATTGAGCTTATTAAATAGGCTTATTTCAGCAACTTGTGCTGATTAAATAGGCTCATTTCAGCAACTTAGACTTATTAAATAGCCTTATTTCAGCAACTTAGACTTATTAAATAGGTTTATTTCAGCAACTTATGCTCATCAAATATACTTATTTCAGCAACATAGGCTTATTAAATAGGCTTATTTCAGCAACTTAGACTTATTAAATAGCCTTATTTCAGCAACTTAGACTTATTAAATAGGTTTATTTCACCAACTTATGCTCATTAAATATACTTATTTCAGCAACATAGGCTTATTAAATAGGCTTTTTTCAGCAACTTAGGCTTATTAAATAGCCTTATTTCAGCAACTTAGACTTATTAAATAGGCTTATTTCAGCAACTTAGGCTTATTAAATAGGCTTATTCAGCAACGTAGGCTTATTAAATAGGCTTATTAAATAGGCTTATTAAATAGGCGTATTAAATAGGCTTATTAAATAGACTTATTAAATAGTCTCATTAAATAGGCTTATTTTAGCAACTTAGGCTTATTAAATAGGTTTATTTCAGCAACTTAGACTTATTAAATAGCCTTATTAAATAGGCTTATTTCAGCAGCTTAGGCTTTTTAAATAGGCTTATTTCAGCAACTTATGCTTATTAAATAGCCTTATTAAACAGGTTTATTTCAGCAATTTAGGCTTATTAAATAGCATTTTTAAATAGGTTTATTTCAGCAACTTAGACTTATTAAATAGACTTTTTTTTATAGAGGCTTAGTTTAGCAACGTAGGCTTATTAAATAGGCTTATTTCAGCAACTTATGCTTATTAAACAGCCTTATTAATCAGGTTTATTTCAGCAACTTAGGCGTATTAAATAGCATTTTTAAAATAGGTTTATTTCAGCAACTTAGACTTATTAAATAGCCTTATTTCTGCAATTTATGCTTATTAAATAGGCTTATTTCAGCAACTTAGGCTTATTAAATAGCCTTATTAAATAGGCTTATTTCAGCAACTTGGGCTTATTAAATAGGCTTATTTCAGCAACTTAGGCTTAATAAAAATAGGCTTATTCAGCAACTTAGGCTTATTAAATAGGCTTATTAAATAGACTTATTTCAGCAACTTAGGCTTATTAAATAGGCTTATTCAGCAACTTAGGCTTATTAAATAGGCTCATTAAATACTTATTACATAGGCTTATTAAACAGGCTTATTAAATAGACTTATTAAATAGGCTCAATAAATAGGCTTATTAAATAGGCTCATTAAATCGGCTTAATAAATAGGCTTATTAAATATGTTTATTAAATAGGCTTATTAAATAGGCTTATTAAATAGACTTATTAAATAGGCTTAATAAATAGGCTTATTAAATAGGCTTAATAAATAGGCTTATTAAATGGACTTATTAAATAGCCTCATTAAATAGGCTTATTTTAGCAACTTAGGCTTATTAAATAGGATTTTTTCAGCAACTTAGACTTATTAAATAGCCTTATTAAATAGGATTATTTCAGCAACTTAGGCTTATTAAATAGAATTTTTAAATAGGTTTATTTCAGCAACTTAGGCTTATTAAGTAGCATTTTTTTATAGGTTTATTTCAGCAACTTAGACGTATTAAATATACCTTTTCAAATAGGCTTAGTTCTGAAACTTCGGCTTATTAAATAGGCTTATTTCAGCATCTTAGGCTCATTAAATAGCCTCATTAAATAGGCTTATTTCAGCCACTTAGGTTTATTAAATAGCCTTATTAAATAGGTTCATTTTAGCAACTTAGACTTATTAAATCGACTAGTTAAATAGACATTTCAGCAACTTAGGCTCATTAAATAGGCTTATGAAATATGCTTATTTCTGCAACTTAGACTTATTAGATAGGCCTATTAAATAGGCTTATTTCAGCAACTTAGGCTTATTAAATAGGCTTATTTCAGCAACTTAGGCTTATTAAATAGGCTTATTTCAGCAACTTAGACTTATTAAATATGCTTATTTCAGCAATTTAGGCGTATTAAATAGCATTATTAAATAGGTTTATTTCTGCAACTTAGACTATTTAATGAATTTAATTTAATAAGTCTAAGAAATAAGCCTATTTAATGAGGCTATTTAATGAGCCTAAGATGCTGAAATAAGCCTATTTAATAAGCCGAAGTTTTTGAACTAAGCCTATTTAAAAAGGTATATTTAATAAGTTTAAGTTGCTGAAATAAACCTATTTAAAAATGCTACTTAATAAGACTAAGTTGCTGAAATAAACCTGTTTAATAAGGCTATTTAATAAGCATAAGTTGCTGAAATAAGCCTATTTAATAAGCCTAAGTTGCTGAAATAAGCCTATTTAATAAGGCTATTTAATAAGTCTAAGTTGCTGAAATAAACCTATTTAAAAAGCCTACTTTGCTCAAATAAGCCTATTTAATGAGGCTATTTAATAAGTCTATTTACTAGGCCTATTTAATACGCCTATTTAATAAGCCTATTTAATAAGCCTATTTAATGAGCCTATTTAATAAGCCTATTTAATAAGCCTATTTATTGAGCCTATTTAATAAGCCTATTTAATAAGCCTATTTAATAAGCCTATTTATTGAGCCTATTTAATAAGTCTATTTAATGAGCCTATTTAATCAGTCTATTTAATAAGCCTATTATTAATAGGCTTATTTCTGCAACTTAGACTTATTAGATAGGCCTATTAAATAGGCTTATTTCAGCAACTTAGGCTTATTAAATAGGCTTATTTCAGCAACTTAGGCTTATTAAATAGGCTTATTTCAGCAACTTAGACTTATTAAATAGGCTCATTTCAGCAACTTAGGCTTATTAAATAGCCTTAGTTCAGCAACTTAGACTTATTAAATAGGCTTATTCAGCAACTTAGGCTTATTAAATAGCCTTATTAAATAGGCTTATTTCAGCAACTTAGACTTATTAAATAGGCTTATTTCAGCAACTTAGACTTATTAAAAAGGCTTATTTCAGCAACTTAGGCTTATGAAATAGGCTTTTCAGCAACTTAGGCTTATTAAATAGGCTTATTTCAGCAACTTAGACTTATTAAATAGGCGTATTAAATAGGCTTATTAAATAGACTGATTAAATAGGCTCATTAAATAGACTTATTAAATAGGCTCAATAAATAGGCTTATTAAATAGGCTTATTAAATAGGCTTATTAAATAGGCTCAATAAATAGGCTTATTAAATAGGCTTATTAAATAGGCTCATTAAATAGGCTTATTAAATAGGCTTATTAAATAGGCGTATTAAATAGGCCTAGTAAATAGACTTATTAAATAGCCTCATTAAATAGGCTTATTTGAGCAAAGTAGGCTTTTTAAATAGGTTTATTTCAGCAACTTAGACTTATTAAATAGCCTTATTAAATAGGCTTATTTCAGCAACTTAGGCTTATTAAATAGGCTTATTTCAGCAACTTATGCTTATTAAATAGCCTTATTAAACAGGTTTATTTCAGCAACTTAGTCTTATTAAGTAGCATTTTTAAATAGGTTTATTTCAGCAACTTAAACTTATTAAATATACCTTTTTAAATAGGCTTATTTCAGCAACTTAGGTTTATTAAATAGCCTTATTAAATAGGTTCATTTTAGCAACTTAGACTTATTAAATCGACTAGTTAAATAGACATTTCAGCAACTTAGGCTCATTAAATAGGCTTATGAAATATGCTTATTTCTGCAACTTAGACTTATTAGATAGGCCTATTAAATAGGCTTATTCAGCAACTTAGGCTTATTAAATAGGCTCATTAAATACTTATTACATAGGCTTATTAAACAGGCTTATTAAATAGACTTATTAAATAGGCTCAATAAATAGGCTTATTAAATAGGCTCATTAAATCGGCTTAATAAATAGGCTTATTAAATATGTTTATTAAATAGGCTTATTAAATAGGCTTATTAAATAGACTTATTAAATAGGCTTAATAAATAGGCTTATTAAATAGGCTTAATAAATAGGCTTATTAAATGGACTTATTAAATAGCCTCATTAAATAGGCTTATTTTAGCAACTTAGGCTTATTAAATAGGATTTTTTCAGCAACTTAGACTTATTAAATAGCCTTATTAAATAGGCTTATTTCAGCAACTTAGGCTTATTAAATAGAATTTTTAAATAGGTTTATTTCAGCAACTTAGGCTTATTAAGTAGCATTTTTTTATAGGTTTATTTCAGCAACTTAGACGTATTAAATATACCTTTTCAAATAGGCTTAGTTCTGAAACTTCGGCTTATTAAATAGGCTTATTTCAGCATCTTAGGCTCATTAAATAGCCTCATTAAATAGGCTTATTTCAGCCACTTAGGTTTATTAAATAGCCTTATTAAATAGGTTCATTTTAGCAACTTAGACTTATTAAATCGACTAGTTAAATAGACATTTCAGCAACTTAGGCTCATTAAATAGGCTTATGAAATATGCTTATTTCTGCAACTTAGACTTATTAGATAGGCCTATTAAATAGGCTTATTTCAGCAACTTAGGCTTATTAAATAGGCTTATTTCAGCAACTTAGGCTTATTAAATAGGCTTATTTCAGCAACTTAGACTTATTAAATATGCTTATTTCAGCAATTTAGGCGTATTAAATAGCATTATTAAATAGGTTTATTTCTGCAACTTAGACTATTTAATGAATTTAATTTAATAAGTCTAAGAAATAAGCCTATTTAATGAGGCTATTTAATGAGCCTAAGATGCTGAAATAAGCCTATTTAATAAGCCGAAGTTTTTGAACTAAGCCTATTTAAAAAGGTATATTTAATAAGTTTAAGTTGCTGAAATAAACCTATTTAAAAATGCTACTTAATAAGACTAAGTTGCTGAAATAAACCTGTTTAATAAGGCTATTTAATAAGCATATTATTAATAGGCTTATTTCTGCAACTTAGACTTATTAGATAGGCCTATTAAATAGGCTTATTTCAGCAACTTAGGCTTATTAAATAGGCTTATTTCAGCAACTTAGGCTTATTAAATAGGCTTATTTCAGCAACTTAGACTTATTAAATAGGCTCATTTCAGCAACTTAGGCTTATTAAATAGCCTTAGTTCAGCAACTTAGACTTATTAAATAGGCTTATTCAGCAACTTAGGCTTATTAAATAGCCTTATTAAATAGGCTTATTTCAGCAACTTAGACTTATTAAATAGGCTTATTTCAGCAACTTAGACTTATTAAAAAGGCTTATTTCAGCAACTTAGGCTTATGAAATAGGCTTTTCAGCAACTTAGGCTTATTAAATAGGCTTATTTCAGCAACTTAGACTTATTAAATAGGCGTATTAAATAGGCTTATTAAATAGACTGATTAAATAGGCTCATTAAATAGACTTATTAAATAGGCTCAATAAATAGGCTTATTAAATAGGCTTATTAAATAGGCTTATTAAATAGGCTCAATAAATAGGCTTATTAAATAGGCTTATTAAATAGGCTCATTAAATAGGCTTATTAAATAGGCTTATTAAATAGGCGTATTAAATAGGCCTAGTAAATAGACTTATTAAATAGCCTCATTAAATAGGCTTATTTGAGCAAAGTAGGCTTTTTAAATAGGTTTATTTCAGCAACTTAGACTTATTAAATAGCCTTATTAAATAGGCTTATTTCAGCAACTTAGGCTTATTAAATAGGCTTATTTCAGCAACTTATGCTTATTAAATAGCCTTATTAAACAGGTTTATTTCAGCAACTTAGTCTTATTAAGTAGCATTTTTAAATAGGTTTATTTCAGCAACTTAAACTTATTAAATATACCTTTTTAAATAGGCTTAGTTCAAAAACTTAGGTTTATTAAATAGCCTTATTAAATAGGTTCATTTTAGCAACTTAGACTTATTAAATCGACTAGTTAAATAGACATTTCAGCAACTTAGGCTCATTAAATAGGCTTATGAAATATGCTTATTTCTGCAACTTAGACTTATTAGATAGGCCTATTAAATAGGCTTATTTCAGCAACTTAGGCTTATTAAATAGGCTTATTTCAGCAACTTAGGCTTATTAAATAGGCTTATTTCAGCAACTTAGACTTATTAAATAGGTTTATTTCTGCAACTTAGACTTATTAGATAGGCCTATTAAATAGGCTTATTTCAGCAACTTAGGCTTATTAAATAGGCTTATTTCAGCAACTTAGGCTTATTAAATATGCTTATTTCAGCAACTTAGGCGTATTAAATAGCATTATTAAATAGGTTTATTTCTGCAACTTAGACTTATTAAATATACCTTTTTAAATAGGCTTAGTTCAGAAACTTAGGCTTATAAAATAGGCTTATTTCAGCAACTTAGGCTCATTAAATAGCCTCATTAAATAGGCTTATTTCAGCAACTTAGGTTTATTAAATAGCCTTATTAAATAGGCTTATTTTAGCAACTTAGACTTATTAAATCGACTAGTTAAATAGACATTTCAGCAACTTAGGCTCATTAAATAGGCTTATGAAATATGCTTATTTCTGAAACTTAGACTTATTAGATAGGCCTATTAAATAGGCTTATTTCAGCAACTTAGGCTTATTAAATAGGCTTATTTCAGCAACTTAGGCTTATTAAATAGGCTTATTTCAGCAACTTAGACTTATTAAATAGCCTTATTTCAGCAATTTATGCTTATTAAATAGGCTTATTTCAGCAACTTAGGCTTATTAAATAGCCTTATTAAATAGGCTTATTTCAGCAACTTGGGCTTATTAAATAGGCTTATTTCAGCAACTTAGGCTTATTAAATAGGCTTATTCAGCAACTTAGGCTTATTAAATAGGCTCATTAAATACTTATTACATAGGCTTATTAAACAGGCTTATTAAATAGACTTATTAAATAGGCTCAATAAATAGGCTTATTAAATAGGCTCATTAAATCGGCTTAATAAATAGGCTTATTAAATATGTTTATTAAATAGGCTTATTAAATAGGCTTATTAAATAGACTTATTAAATAGGCTTAATAAATAGGCTTATTAAATAGGCTTAATAAATAGGCTTATTAAATGGACTTATTAAATAGCCTCATTAAATAGGCTTATTTTAGCAACTTAGGCTTATTAAATAGGCTTTTTTCAGCAACTTAGACTTATTAAATAGCCTTATTAAACAGGTTTATTTCAGCAACTTAGTCTTATTAAGTAGCATTTTTAAATAGGTTTATTTCAGCAACTTAAACTTATTAAATATACCTTTTTAAATAGGCTTAGTTCAAAAACTTTGGCTTATTAAATAGGCTTATTTCAGCATCTTAGGCTCATTAAATAGCCTCATTAAATAGGCTTATTTCAGCAACTTAGGTTTATTAAATAGCCTTATTAAATAGGTTCATTTTAGCAACTTAGACTTATTAAATCGACTAGTTAAATAGACATTTCAGCAACTTAGGCTCATTAAATAGGCTTATGAAATATGCTTATTTCTGCAACTTAGACTTATTAGATAGGCCTATTAAATAGGCTTATTTCAGCAACTTAGGCTTATTAAATAGGCTTATTTCAGCAACTTAGGCTTATGAAATAGGCTTTTCAGCAACTTAGGCTTATTAAATAGGCTTATTTCAGCAACTTAGACTTATTAAATAGGCATATTAAATAGGCTTATTAAATAGACTGATTAAATAGGCTCATTAAATAGACTTATTAAATAGGCTCAATAAATAGGCTTATTAAATAGGCTTATTAAACAGGCTTATTAAATAGGCTCAATAAATAGGCTTATTAAATAGGCTTATTAAATAGGCTCATTAAATAGGCTTATTAAATAGGCTTATTAAATAGGCGTATTAAATAGGCCTAGTAAATAGACTTATTAAATAGCCTCATTAAATAGGCTTATTTGAGCAAAGTAGGCTTTTTAAATAGGTTTATTTCAGCAACTTAGACTTATTAAATAGCCTTATTAAATAGGCTTATTTCAGCAACTTAGGCTTATTAAATAGGCTTATTTCAGCAACTTATGCTTATTAAATAGCCTTATTAAACAGGTTTATTTCAGCAACTTAGTCTTATTAAGTAGCATTTTTAAATAGGTTTATTTCAGCAACTTAAACTTATTAAATATACCTTTTTAAATAGGCTTAGTTCAAAAACTTCGGCTTATTAAATAGGCTTATTTCAGCATCTTAGGCTCATTAAATAGCCTCATTAAATAGGCTTATTTCAGCAACTTAGGTTTATTAAATAGCCTTATTAAATAGGTTCATTTTAGCAACTTAGACTTATTAAATCGACTAGTTAAATAGACATTTCAGCAACTTAGGCTCATTAAATAGGCTTATGAAATATGCTTATTTCTGCAACTTAGACTTATTAGATAGGCCTATTAAATAGGCTTATTTCAGCAACTTAGGCTTATTAAATAGGCTTATTTCAGCAACTTAGGCTTATTAAATAGGCTTATTTCAGCAACTTAGACTTATTAAATAGGTTTATTTCTGCAACTTAGACTTATTAGATAGGCCTATTAAATAGGCTTATTTCAGCAACTTAGGCTTATTAAATAGGCTTATTTCAGCAACTTAGGCTTATTAAATAGGCTTATTTCAGCAACTTAGACTTATTAAATATGCTTATTTCAGCAACTTAGGCGTATTAAATAGCATTATTAAATAGGTTTATTTCTGCAACTTAGACTTATTAAATATACCTTTTTAAATAGGCTTAGTTCAGAAACTTAGGCTTATAAAATAGGCTTATTTCAGCAACTTAGGCTCATTAAATAGCCTCATTAAATAGGCTTATTTCAGCAACTTAGGTTTATTAAATAGCCTTATTAAATAGGCTTATTTTAGCAACTTAGACTTATTAAATCGACTAGTTAAATAGACATTTCAGCAACTTAGGCTCATTAAATAGGCTTATGAAATATGCTTATTTCTGAAACTTAGACTTATTAGATAGGCCTATTAAATAGGCTTATTTCAGCAACTTAGGCTTATTAAATAGGCTTATTTCAGCAACTTAGGCTTATTAAATAGGCTTATTTCAGCAACTTAGACTTATTAAATAGCCTTATTTCAGCAATTTATGCTTATTAAATAGGCTTATTTCAGCAACTTAGGCTTATTAAATAGCCTTATTAAATAGGCTTATTTCAGCAACTTGGGCTTATTAAATAGGCTTATTTCAGCAACTTAGGCTTATTAAATAGGCTTATTCAGCAACTTAGGCTTATTAAATAGGCTCATTAAATACTTATTACATAGGCTTATTAAACAGGCTTATTAAATAGACTTATTAAATAGGCTCAATAAATAGGCTTATTAAATAGGCTCATTAAATCGGCTTAATAAATAGGCTTATTAAATATGTTTATTAAATAGGCTTATTAAATAGGCTTATTAAATAGACTTATTAAATAGGCTTAATAAATAGGCTTATTAAATAGGCTTAATAAATAGGCTTATTAAATGGACTTATTAAATAGCCTCATTAAATAGGCTTATTTGAGCAACTTAGGCTTATTAAATAGGCTTTTTTCAGCAACTGAGACTTATTAAATAGCCTTATTAAACAGGTTTATTTCAGCAACTTAGTCTTATTAAGTAGCATTTTTAAATAGGTTTATTTCAGCAACTTAAACTTATTAAATATACCTTTTTAAATAGGCTTAGTTCAAAAACTTCGGCTTATTAAATAGGCTTATTTCAGCATCTTAGGCTCATTAAATAGCCTCATTAAATAGGCTTATTTCAGCAACTTAGGTTTATTAAATAGCCTTATTAAATAGGTTCATTTTAGCAACTTAGACTTATTAAATCGACTAGTTAAATAGACATTTCAGCAACTTAGGCTCATTAAATAGGCTTATGAAATATGCTTATTTCTGCAACTTAGACTTATTAGATAGGCCTATTAAATAGGCTTATTTCAGCAACTTAGGCTTATTAAATAGGCTTATTTCAGCAACTTAGGCTTATTAAATAGGCTTATTTCAGCAACTTAGACTTATTAAATAGGTTTATTTCTGCAACTTAGACTTATTAGATAGGCCTATTAAATAGGCTTATTTCAGCAACTTAGGCTTATTAAATAGGCTTATTTCAGCAACTTAGGCTTATTAAATAGGCTTATTTCAGCAACTTAGACTTATTAAATATGCTTATTTCAGCAACTTAGGCGTATTAAATAGCATTATTAAATAGGTTTATTTCTGCAACTTAGACTTATTAAATATACCTTTTTAAATAGGCTTAGTTCAGAAACTTAGGCTTATAAAATAGGCTTATTTCAGCAACTTAGGCCCATTAAATAGCCTCATTAAATAGGCTTATTTCAGCAACTTAGGTTTATTAAATAGCCTTATTAAATAGGCTTATTTTAGCAACTTAGACTTATTAAATCGACTAGTTAAATAGACATTTCAGCAACTTAGGCTCATTAAATAGGCTTATGAAATATGCTTATTTCTGAAACTTAGACTTATTAGATAGGCCTATTAAATAGGCTTATTTCAGCAACTTAGGCTTATTAAATAGGCTTATTTCAGCAACTTAGACTTATTAAATAGCCTTATTTCAGCAATTTATGCTTATTAAATAGGCTTATTTCAGCAACTTAGGCTTATTAAATAGCCTTATTAAATAGGCTTATTTCAGCAACTTGGGCTTATTAAATAGGCTTATTTCAGCAACTTAGGCTTATTAAATAGGCTTATTCAGCAACTTAGGCTTATTAAATAGGCTCATTAAATACTTATTACATAGGCTTATTAAACAGGCTTATTAAATAGACTTATTAAATAGGCTCAATAAATAGGCTTATTAAATAGGCTCATTAAATCGGCTTAATAAATAGGCTTATTAAATATGTTTATTAAATAGGCTTATTAAATAGGCTTATTAAATAGACTTATTAAATAGGTTTAATAAATAGGCTTATTAAATAGGCTTAATAAATAGGCTTATTAAATGGACTTATTAAATAGCCTCATTAAATAGGCTTATTTGAGCAACTTAGGCTTATTAAATAGGCTTTTTTCAGCAACTTAGACTTATTAAATAGCCTTATTAAACAGGTTTATTTCAGCAACTTAGTCTTATTAAGTAGCATTTTTAAATAGGTTTATTTCAGCAACTTAAACTTATTAAATATACCTTTTTAAATAGGCTTAGTTCAAAAACTTCGGCTTATTAAATAGGCTTATTTCAGCATCTTAGGCTCATTAAATAGCCTCATTAAATAGGCTTATTTCAGCAACTTAGGTTTATTAAATAGCCTTATTAAATAGGTTCATTTTAGCAACTTAGACTTATTAAATCGACTAGTTAAATAGACATTTCAGCAACTTAGGCTCATTAAATAGGCTTATGAAATATGCTTATTTCTGCAACTTAGACTTATTAGATAGGCCTATTAAATAGGCTTATTTCAGCAACTTAGGCTTATTAAATAGGCTTATTTCAGCAACTTAGGCTTATTAAATAGGCTTATTTCAGCAACTTAGACTTATTAAATAGGTTTATTTCTGCAACTTAGACTTATTAGATAGGCCTATTAAATAGGCTTATTTCAGCAACTTAGGCTTATTAAATAGGCTTATTTCAGCAACTTAGGCTTATTAAATAGGCTTATTTCAGCAACTTAGACTTATTAAATATGCTTATTTCAGCAACTTAGGCGTATTAAATAGCATTATTAAATAGGTTTATTTCTGCAACTTAGACTTATTAAATATACCTTTTTAAATAGGCTTAGTTCAGAAACTTAGGCTTATAAAATAGGCTTATTTCAGCAACTTAGGCTCATTAAATAGCCTCATTAAATAGGCTTATTTCAGCAACTTAGTCTTATTAAGTAGCATTTTTAAATAGGTTTATTTCAGCAACTTAAACTTATTAAATATACCTTTTTAAATAGGCTTAGTTCAAAAACTTCGGCTTATTAAATAGGCTTATTTCAGCATCTTAGGCTCATTAAATAGCCTCATTAAATAGGCTTATTTCAGCAACTTAGGTTTATTAAATAGCCTTATTAAATAGGTTCATTTTAGCAACTTAGACTTATTAAATCGACTAGTTAAATAGACATTTCAGCAACTTAGGCTCATTAAATAGGCTTATGAAATATGCTTATTTCTGCAACTTAGACTTATTAGATAGGCCTATTAAATAGGCTTATTTCAGCAACTTAGGCTTATTAAATAGGCTTATTTCAGCAACTTAGGCTTATTAAATAGGCTTATTTCAGCAACTTAGACTTATTAAATAGGTTTATTTCTGCAACTTAGACTTATTAGATAGGCCTATTAAATAGGCTTATTTCAGCAACTTAGGCTTATTAAATAGGCTTATTTCAGCAACTTAGGCTTATTAAATAGGCTTATTTCAGCAACTTAGACTTATTAAATATGCTTATTTCAGCAACTTAGGCGTATTAAATAGCATTATTAAATAGGTTTATTTCTGCAACTTAGACTTATTAAATATACCTTTTTAAATAGGCTTAGTTCAGAAACTTAGGCTTATAAAATAGGCTTATTTCAGCAACTTAGGCTCATTAAATAGCCTCATTAAATAGGCTTATTTCAGCAACTTAGGTTTATTAAATAGCCTTATTAAATAGGCTTATTTTAGCAACTTAGACTTATTAAATCGACTAGTTAAATAGACATTTCAGCAACTTAGGCTCATTAAATAGGCTTATGAAATATGCTTATTTCTGAAACTTAGACTTATTAGATAGGCCTATTAAATAGGCTTATTTCAGCAACTTAGGCTTATTAAATAGGCTTATTTCAGCAACTTAGGCTTATTAAATAGGCTTATTTCAGCAACTTAGACTTATTAAATAGCCTTATTTCAGCAATTTATGCTTATTAAATAGGCTTATTTCAGCAACTTAGGCTTATTGAATAGCCTTATTAAATAGGCTTATTTCAGCAACTTGGGCTTATTAAATAGGCTTATTTCAGCAACTTAGGCTTATTAAATAGGCTTATTCAGCAACTTAGGCTTATTAAATAGGCTCATTAAATACTTATTACATAGGCTTATTAAACAGGCTTATTAAATAGACTTATTAAATAGGCTCAATAAATAGGCTTATTAAATAGGCTCATTAAATCGGCTTAATAAATAGGCTTATTAAATATGTTTATTAAATAGGCTTATTAAATAGGCTTATTAAATAGACTTATTAAATAGGCTTAATAAATAGGCTTATTAAATAGGCTTAATAAATAGGCTTATTAAATGGACTTATTAAATAGCCTCATTAAATAGGCTTATTTTAGCAATTTAGGCTTATTAAATAGGCTTTTTTCAGCAACTTAGACTTATTAAATAGCCTTATTAAACAGGTTTATTTCAGAAACTTAGTCTTATTAAGTAGCATTTTTAAATAGGTTTATTTCAGCAACTTAAACTTATTAAATATACCTTTTTAAATAGGCTTAGTTCAAAAACTTCGGCTTATTAAATAGGCTTATTTCAGCATCTTAGGCTCATTAAATAGCCTCATTAAATAGGCTTATTTCAGCAACTTAGGTTTATTAAATAGCCTTATTAAATAGGTTCATTTTAGCAACTTAGACTTATTAAATCGACTAGTTAAATATACATTTCAGCAACTTAGGCTCATTAAATAGGCTTATGAAATATGCTTATTTCTGCAACTTAGACTTATTAGATAGGCCTATTAAATAGGCTTATTTCAGCAACTTAGGCTTATTAAATAGGCTTATTTCAGCAACTTAGGCTTATTAAATAGGCTTATTTCAGCAACTTAGACTTATTAAATAGGTTTATTTCTGCAACTTAGACTTATTAGATAGGCCTATTAAATAGGCTTATTTCAGCAACTTAGGCTTATTAAATAGGCTTATTTCAGCAACTTAGGCTTATTAAATAGGCTTATTTCAGCAACTTAGACTTATTAAATATGCTTATTTCAGCAACTTAGGCGTATTAAATAGCATTATTAAATAGGTTTATTTCTGCAACTTAGACTTATTAAATATACCTTTTTAAATAGGCTTAGTTCAGAAACTTAGGCTTATAAAATAGGCTTATTTCAGCAACTTAGGCTCATTAAATAGCCTCATTAAATAGGCTTATTTCAGCAACTTAGGTTTATTAAATAGCCTTATTAAATAGGCTTATTTTAGCAACTTAGACTTATTAAATCGACTAGTTAAATAGACATTTCAGCAACTTAGGCTCATTAAATAGGCTTATGAAATATGCTTATTTCTGAAACTTAGACTTATTAGATAGGCCTATTAAATAGGCTTATTTCAGCAACTTAGGCTTATTAAATAGGCTTATTTCAGCAACTTAGGCTTATTAAATAGGCTTATTTCAGCAACTTAGACTTATTAAATAGCCTTATTTCAGCAATTTATGCTTATTAAATAGGCTTATTTCAGCAACTTAGGCTTATTAAATAGCCTTATTAAATAGGCTTATTTCAGCAACTTGGGCTTATTAAATAGGCTTATTTCAGCAACTTAGGCTTATTAAATAGGCTTATTCAGCAACTTAGGCTTATCAAATAGGCTCATTAAATACTTATTACATAGGCTTATTAAACAGGCTTATTAAATAGACTTATTAAATAGGCTCAATAAATAGGCTTATTAAATAGGCTCATTAAATCGGCTTAATAAATAGGCTTATTAAATATGTTTATTAAATAGGCTTATTAAATAGGCTTATTAAATAGACTCATTAAATAGGCTTAATAAATAGGCTTATTAAATAGGCTTAATAAATAGGCTTATTAAATGGACTTATTAAATAGCCTCATTAAATAGGCTTATTTTAGCAACTTAGGCTTATTAAATAGGCTTTTTTCAGCAACTTAGACTTATTAAATAGCCTTATTAAATAGGCTTATTTCAGCAACTTAGACTTATTAAATAGGCGTATTTAATAGGCTTATTAAATAGACTGATTAAATAGGCTCATTAAATAGACTTATTAAATAGGCTCAATAAATAGGCTTATTAAATAGGCTTATTAAATAGGCTTATTAAATAGGCTCAATAAATAGGCTTATTAAATAGGCTTATTAAATAGGCACATTAAATAGGCTTATTAAATAGGCTTATTAAATAGGCGTATTAAATAGGCCTAGTAAATAGACTTATTAAATAGCCTCATTAAATAGGCTTATTTGAGCAAAGTAGGCTTTTTAAATAGGTTTATTTCAGCAACTTAGACTTATTAAATAGCCTTATTAAATAGGCTTATTTCAGCAACTTAGGCTTATTAAATAGGCTTATTTCAGCAACTTATGCTTATTAAATAGCCTTATTAAACAGGTTTATTTCAGCAACTTAGTCTTATTAAGTAGCATTTTTAAATAGGTTTATTTCAGCAACTTAGACTTATTAAATATACCTTTTTAAATAGGCTTAGTTCAAAAACTTCGGCTTATTAAATAGGCTTATTTCAGCAACTTAGGCTCATTAAATAGCCTTATTAAATAGGCTTATTTCAGCAACTTAGGCTTATTAAATAGCTTTATTAAATAGGCTAATTTTAGCAACTTAGACTTATTAAATCGACTTATTAAATAGACATTTCAGCAACTTAGGCTCATTAAATAGGCTTATGAAATATGCTTATTTCTGCAACTTAGACTTATTAGATAGGCCTATTAAATAGGCTTATTTTAGCAACTTAGGCTTATTAGATATGCTCTTTTCAGCAACTTAGGCGTATTAAATAGCATTATTAAATAAGTTTATTTCTGCAACTTAGACTTATTAAATAGCCTTATTAAATAGGCTTATTTCAGCAACTTAGGCTTATTAAATAGGCTTATTTCAGCAACTTATGCTTATTAAATAGACCTTTTTATATAGGCTTAGTTCAGCAACGTAGGCTTATTAAATAGGCTTATTTCAGCAACTTATGCTTATTAAATAGCCTTATTAATCAGGTTTATTTCAGCAACTTAGGCGTATTAAATAGCATTTTAAATAGGTTTATTTCAGCAACTTATACTTATTAAATAGACCTTTTTAAATAGACTTAGTTCAGAAACTTAGGCTTATTAAATATGCTTATTTCAGCAACTTAGGCTTATTAAATAGCCTTATTAAATAGGCTTATTTTAGCAACTTAGACTTATTAAATCGACTTATTAAATATAGATTTCAGCAACTTAGGCTCATTAAATAGGCTTATGAAATATGCTTATTTCTGCAACTTAGACTTATTAGATAGGCATATTAAATAGGCTTATTTCAGCAACTTAGGCTTATTAAATAGGTTTATTTCAGCAACTTAGACTTATTAAATAGCCTTATTTCAGGAACTTAGACTTATTAAATAGGCTCATTTCAGCAACTTAGGCTTATTAAATAGCCTTAGTTCAGCAACTTAGACTTATTAAATAGGCTTATTCAGCAACTTAGGCTTATTAAATAGCCTTATTAAATAGGCTTATTTCAGCAACTTAGGCTTATTAAATAGGCTTATTTCAGCAACTTAGACTTATTAAAAAGGCTTATTTCAGCAACTTAGGCTTATGAAATAGGCTTTTCAGCAACTTAGGCTTATTAAATAGGCTTATTTCAGCAACTTAGACTTATTAAATAGGCGTATTAAATAGGCTTATTAAATAGACTGATTAAATAGGCTCATTAAATAGACTTATTAAATAGGCTCAATAAATAGGCTTATTAAATAGGCTTATTAAATAGGCTTATTAAATAGGCTCAATAAATAGGCTTATTAAATAGGCTTATTAAATAGGCTCATTAAATAGGCTTATTAAATAGGCTTATTAAATAGGCGTATTAAATAGGCCTAGTAAATAGACTTATTAAATAGCCTCATTAAATAGGCTTATTTGAGCAAAGTAGGCTTTTTAAATAGGTTTATTTCAGCAACTTAGACTTATTAAATAGCCTTATTAAATAGGCTTATTTCAGCAACTTAGGCTTATTAAATAGGCTTATTTCAGCAACTTATGCTTATTAAATAGCCTTATTAAACAGGTTTATTTCAGCAACTTAGTCTTATTAAGTAGCATTTTTAAATAGGTTTATTTCAGCAACTTAGACTTATTAAATATACCTTTTTAAATAGGCTTAGTTCAAAAACTTCGGCTTATTAAATAGGCTTATTTCAGCAACTTAGGCTCATTAAATAGCCTTATTAAATAGGCTTATTTCAGCAACTTAGGCTTATTAAATAGCTTTATTAAATAGGCTAATTTTAGCAACTTAGACTTATTAAATCGACTTATTAAATAGACATTTCAGCAACTTAGGCTCATTAAATAGGCTTATGAAATATGCTTATTTCTGCAACTTAGACTTATTAGATAGGCCTATTAAATAGGCTTATTTTAGCAACTTAGGCTTATTAGATATGCTTTTTTCAGCAACTTAGGCGCATTAAATAGCATTATTAAATAAGTTTATTTCTGCAACTTAGACTTATTAAATAGCCTTATTAAATAGGCTTATTTCAGCAACTTAGGCTTATTAAATAGGCTTATTTCAGCAACTTATGCTTATTAAATAGCCTTATTAAACAGGTTTATTTCAGCAATTTGGGCTTATTAAATAGCATTTTTAAATAGGTTTATTTCAGCAACTTAGACTTATTAAATAGACCATTTTATATAGGCTTAGTTCAGCAACGTAGGCTTATTAAATAGGCTTATTTAAGCAACTTATGCTTATTAAATAGCCTTATTAATCAGGTTTATTTCAGCAACTTAGGCGTATTAAATAGCATTTTTAAATAGGTTTATTTCAGCAACTTAGACTTATTAAATAGACCTTTTTAAATAGCCTTAGTTCAGAAACTTAGGCTTATTAAATAGGCTTATTTCAGCAACTTAGGCTCATTAAATAGCCTCATTAAATAGGCTTATTTCAGCAACCTAGGCTTTTTAAATAGCCTTATTAAATAGGCTTATTTTAGCAACTTAGACTTATTAAATCGACTTATTAAATAGACATTTCAGCAACTTAGGCTCATTAAATAGGCTTATGAAATATGCTTATTTCTGCAACTTAGACTTATTAGATAGGCCTATTAAATAGGCTTTTTTAAGCAAATTAGGCTTATTAAATAGGCTTATTTCAGCAACTTAGGCTTATTAAATAGGCTTATTTCAGCAACTTAGACTTATTAAATAGCCTTATTTCAGCAAATTACGCTTATTAAATAGGCTTATTTCAGCAACTTAGGCTTATTAAATAGGCTTATTCAGCAACTTAGGCTTATTAAATAGGCCTATTAAATAGGCTTATTTCAGCAACTTGGGCTTATTAAATAGGCTTATTTCAGCAACTTACGCTGATTAAATAGGCTCATTTCAGCAACTTAGACTTATTAAATAGCCTTATTTCAGCAACTTAGACTTATTAAATAGGTTTATTTCAGCAACTTATGCTCATTAAATATACTTATTTCAGCAACATAGGCTTATTAAATAGGCTTATTTCAGCAACTTAGACTTATTAAATAGCCTTATTTCAGCAACTTAAGCTTATTAAATAGGCTTATTTCAGCAATTTAGGCTTATTAAATAGCCTTATTTCAGCAACTTAGACTTATTAAATAGGCTTATTTCAGCAACTTAGACTTATTAAATAGGCTTATTCAGCAACTTAGGCTTATTAAATAGGCTTATTAAATAGGCTTATTAAATAGGCGTATTAAATAGGCTTATTAAATAGACTTATTAAATAGCCTCATTAAATAGGCTTATTTTAGCAACTTAGGCTTATTAAATAGGTTTATTTCAGCAACTTAGACTTATTAAATAGCCTTATTAAATAGGCTTATTTCAGCAACTTAGGCTTATTAAATAGGCTTATTTCAGCAACTTATGCTTATTAAATAGCCTTATTAAACAGGTTTATTTCAGCAATTTAGGCTTAATAAATAGCATTTTTAAATAGGTTTATTTCAGCAACTTAGACTTATTAAATAGACCTTTTTATATAGGCTTAGTTCAGCAACGTAGGCTTATTATATAGGCTTATTTCAGCAACTTATGCTTATTAAATAGCCTTATTAATCAGGTTTATTTCAGCAACTTAGGCGTATTAAATAGCATTTTTAAATAGGTTTATTTCAGCAACTTAGACTTATTAAATAGACCTTTTTAAATAGGCTTAGTTCAGAAACTTAGGCTTATTAAATAGGCTTATTTCAGCAACTTAGGCTCATTAAATAGCCTCATTAAATAGGCTTATTTCAGCAACTTAGGCTCATTAAATAGCCTTATTAAATAGGCTTATTTTAGCAACTTAGACTTATTAAATAGCCTTATTAAATAGGCTTATTTTAGCAACTTAGACTTATTAAATCGACTTATTAAATAGACATTTCAGCAACTTAGGCTCATTAAATAGGCTTATGAAATATGCTTATTTCTGCAACTTAGACTTATTAGATAGGCCTATTAAATAGGCTTATTTTATCAACTTAGGCTTATTAGATATGCTTATTTCAGCAACTTAGGCGTATTAAATAGCATTATTAAATAGGGTTATTTCTGCAACTTAGACTTATTAAATAGCCTTATTAAATAGGCTTATTTCAGCAACTTAGGCTTATTAAATAGGCTTATTTAAGCAACTTATGCTTATTAAATAGCCTTATTAAACAGGTTTATTTCAGCAACTTAGGCTTATTAAATAGCATTTTTAAATAGGTTTATTTCAGCAACTTAGACTTATTAAATAGACCGTTTTATATAGGCTTAGTTCAGCAACGTAGGCTTATTAAATAGGCTTATTTCAGCAACTTATGCTTATTAAATAGCCTTATTAATCAGGTTTATTTCAGCAACTTAGGCTTATTAAATAGCATTTTTAAATAGGTTTATTTCAGCAACTTAGACTTATTAAATAGACCTTTTTAAATAGCCTTAGTTCAGAAACTTAGGCTTATTAAATAGGCTTATTTCAGCAACTTAGGCTCATTAAATAGCCTCATTAAATAGGCTTATTTCAGCAACTTAGGCTTATTAAATAGCCTTATTAAATAGGCTTATTTTAGCAACTTAGACTTATTAAATCGACTTATTAAATATAGATTTCAGCAACTTAGGCTCATTAAATAGGCTTACGAAATATGCTTATTTCTGCAACTTAGACTTATTAGATAGGCATATTAAATAGGCTTATTTCAGCAACTTAGGCTTATTAAATAGGTTTATTTCAGCAACTGAGACTTATTAAATAGCCTTATTTCAGCAACTTAGGCTTATTAAATAGGCTCATTTCAGCAACTTAGGCTTATTAAATAGCCTTAGTTCAGCAACTTAGACTTATTAAATAGGCTTATTCAGCAACTTAGGCTTATTAAATAGCCTTATTAAATAGGCTTATTTCAGCAACTTAGGCTTATTAAATAGGCTTATTTCAGCAACTTAGACTTATGAAATAGGCTTTTCAGCAACTTAGACTTATTAAATAGGCTTATTTCAGCAACTTAGACTTATTAAATAGGCGTATTAAATAGGCTTATTAAATAGACTGATTAAATAGGCTCATTAAATACTCATTAAATAGGCTTATTAAATAGGCTTATTAAATAGACTTATTAAATAGGCTCACTAAATAAGCTTATTAAATAGGCTTATTAAATAGGCTTATTAAATAGGCTCAATAAATAGCTTATTAAATAGGCTTATTAAATAGGCTCATTAAATAGGCTTATTAAATAGGCTTATTAAATAGGCGTATTAAATAGGCTTATTAAATAGACTTATTAAATAGCCTCATTAAAAAGGCGTATTTGAGCAAAGTAGGCTTTTTAAATAGGTTTATTTCAGCAACTTAGACTTATTAAATAGCCTTATTAAATAGGCTTATTTCAGCAACTTAGGCTTATTAAATAGGCTTATTTCAGCAACTTATGCTTATTAAATAGCCTTATTAAACAGGTTTATTTCAGCAACTTAGGCTTATTAAGTAGCATTTTTAAATAGGTTTATTTCAGCAACTTAGACTTATTAAATATACCTTTTTAAATAGGCTTAGTTCAAAAACTTCGGCTTATTAAATAGGCTTATTTCAGCAACTTAGGCTCATTAAATAGCCTTATTAAATAGGCTTATTTCAGCAACTTAGGCTTATTAAATAGCCTTATTAAATAGGCTTATTTTAGCAACTTAGACTTATTAAATCGACTTAATAAATAGACATTTCAACAACATAGGCTCATTAAATAGGCTTATGAAATATGCTTATTTCTGCAACTTAGACTTATTAGATAGGCCTATTAAATAGGCTTATTTTAGCAACTTAGGCTTATTAGATATGCTTATTTCAGGAACTTAGGCGTATTAAATAGCATTATTAAATAGGTTTATTTCTGCAACTTAGACTAATTAAATAGCCTTATTAAATAGGCTTATTTCAGAAACTTAGGCTTATTAAATAGGCTTATTTCAGCAACTTATGCTTATTAAATAGCCTTATTAAACAGGTTTATTTCACCAATTTAGGCTTATTAAATAGCATTTTTAAATAGGTATATTTCAGCAACTTAGACTTATTAAATAGACCTTTTTAAATAGCCTTAGTTCAGAAACTTAGGCTTATTAAATAGGCTTATTTCAGCAACTTAGGCTCATTAAATAGCCTCATTAAATAGGCTTATTTCAGCAACTTAGGCTTATTAAATAGCCTTATTAAATAGGCTTATTTTAGCAACTTAGACTTATTAAATCGACTTATTAAATAGACATTTCAGCAACTTAGGCTCATTAAATAGGCTTATGAAATATGCTTATTTCTGCAACTTAGACTTATTAGATAGGCCTATTAAATAGGCTTATTTAAGCAAATTAGGTTTATTAAATAGGCTTATTTCAGCAACTTAGGCTTATTAAATAGGCTTATTTCAGCAACTTAGACTTATTAAATAGCCTTATTTCAGCAAATTACGCTTATTAAATAGGCTTATTTCAGCAACTTAGGCTTATTAAATAGGCTTATTCAGCAACTTAGGCTTATTAAATAGGCCTATTAAATAGGCTTATTTCAGCAACTTACGCTGATTAAATAGGCTCATTTTAGCAACTTAGACTTATTAAATAGCCTTATTTCAGCAACTTAGACTTATTAAATAGGTTTATTTCAGCAACTTATGCTCATTAAATATACTTATTTCAGCAACATAGGCTGATGAAATATGCTTATTTCTGCAACTTAGACTTATTAGATAGGCCTATTAAATAGGCTTATTTAAGCAAATTAGGTTTATTAAATAGGCTTATTTCAGCAACTTAGGCTTATTAAATAGGCTTATTTCAGCAACTTAGACTTATTAAATAGCCTTATTTCAGCAAATTACGCTTATTAAATAGGCTTATTTCAGCAACTTAGGCTTATTAAATAGGCTTATTCAGCAACTTAGGCTTATTAAATAGGCCTATTAAATAGGCTTATTTCAGCAACTTACGCTGATTAAATAGGCTCATTTTAGCAACTTAGACTTTTTAAATAGCCTTATTTCAGCAACTTAGGCTTATTAAATAGGCTTATTTCAGCAACTTAGGCTTATTAAATAGCCTTATTTCAGCAACTTAGACTTATTAAATAGGCTTATTTCAGCAACTTAGGCTTATTAAATAGGCTTATTCAGCAACTTAGGCTTATTAAATAGGCTTATTAAATAGGCTTATTAAATAGGCGTATTAAATAGGCTTATTAAATAGACTTATTAAATCGCCTCATTAAATAGGCTTATTTTAGCAACTTAGGCTTATTAAATAGGTTTATTTCAGCAACTTAGACTTATTAAATAGCCTTATTAAATAGGCTTATTTCAGCAACTTAGGCTTATTAAATAGGCTTATTTCAGCAACTTATGCTTATTAAATAGCCTTATTAAACAGGTTTATTTCAGCAATTTAGGCTTATTAAATAGCATTTTTAAATAGGTTTATTTCAGCAACTTAGACTTTTTAAATAGACCTTTTTATATAGGCTTAGTTCAGCAACGTAGCCTTATTATATAGGCTTATTTCAGCAACTTAGGCTCATTAAATAGCCTCATTAAATAGGCTTATTTCAGCAACTTAGGCTTATTAAATAGCCTTATTAAATAGGCTTATTTTAGCAACTTAGACTTATTAAATAGCCTTATTAAATAGACATTTCAGCAACTTAGGCTCATTAAATAGGCTTATGAAATATGCTTATTTCTGCAACTTAGACTTATTAGATAGGCCTATTAAATAGGCTTATTTTATCAACTTAGGCTTATTAGATATGCTTATTTCAGCAACTTAGGCGTATTAAATAGCATTATTAAATAGGTTTATTTCTGCAACTTAGACTTATTAAATAGCCTTATTAAATAGGCTTATTTCAGCAACTTAGGCTTATTAAATAGGCTTATTTCAGCAACTTATGCTTATTAAATAGCCTTATTAAACAGGTTTATTTCAGCAATTTAGGCTTATTAAATAGCATTTTTAAATAGGTTTATTTCAGCAACTTAGACTTATTAAATAGACCGTTTTATATAGGCTTAGTTCAGCAACGTAGGCTTATTAAATAGGCTTATTTCAGCAACTTATGCTTATTAAATAGCCTTATTAATCAGGTTTATTTCAGCAACTTAGGCTTATTAAATAGCATTTTTAAATAGGTTTATTTCAGCAACTTAGACTTATTAAATAGACCTTTTTAAATAGCCTTAGTTCAGAAACTTAGGCTTATTAAATAGGCTTATTTCAGCAACTTAGGCTCATTAAATAGCCTCATTAAATAGGCTTATTTCAGCAACTTAGGCTTATTAAATAGCCTTATTAAATAGGCTTATTTTAGCAACTTAGACTTATTAAATCGACTTATTAAATATAGATTTCAGCAACTTAGGCTCATTAAATAGGCTTATGAAATATGCTTATTTCTGCAACTTAGACTTATTAGATAGGCATATTAAATAGGCTTATTTCAGCAACTTAGGCTTATTAAATCGGTTTATTTCAGCAACTGAGACTTATTAAATAGCCTTATTTCAGCAACTTAGGCTTATTAAATAGGCTCATTTCAGCAACTTAGGCTTATTAAATAGCCTTAGTTCAGCAACTTAGACTTATTAAATAGGCTTATTCAGCAACTTAGGCTTATTAAATAGCCTTATTAAATAGGCTTATTTCAGCAACTTAGGCTTATTAAATAGGCTTATTTCAGCAACTTAGACTTATTAAAAAGGCTTATTTTAGCAACTTAGACTTATGAAATAGGCTTTTCAGCAACTTATGCTTATTAAATAGGCTTATTTCAGCAACTTAGACTTATTAAATAGGCGTATTAAATAGGCTTATTAAATAGACTGATTAAATAGGCTCATTAAATACTCATTAAATAGGCTTATTAAATAGGCTTATTAAATAGACTTATTAAATAGGCTCAATAAATAGGCTTATTAAATAGGCTTATTAAATAGGCTTATTAAATAGGCTCAATAAATAGGCTTATTAAATAGGCTTATTAAATAGGCTCATTAAATAGGCTTATTAAATAGGCTTATTAAATAGGCGTATTAAATAGGCTTATTAAATAGACTTATTAAATAGCCTCATTAAATAGGCGTATTTGAGCAAAGTAGGCTTTTTAAATAGGTTTATTTCAGCAACTTAGACTTATTAAATAGCCTTATTAAATAGGCTTATTTCAGCAACTTAGGCTTATTAAATAGGCTTATTCAGCAACTTAGGCTTATTAAATAGGCCTATTAAATAGGCTTATTTCAGCAACTTACGCTGATTAAATAGGCTCATTTTAGCAACTTAGACTTATTAAATAGCCTTATTTCAGCAACTTAGACTTATTAAATAGGTTTATTTCAGCAACTTATGCTCATTAAATATACTTATTTCAGTAACATAGGCTTATTAAATAGGCTTATTTCAGCAACTTAGACTTTTTAAATAGCCTTATTTCAGCAACTTAGGCTTATTAAATAGGCTTATTTCAGCAACTTAGGCTTATTAAATAGCCTTATTTCAGCAACTTAGACTTATTAAATAGGCTTATTTCAGCAACTTAGGCTTATTAAATAGGCTTATTCAGCAACTTAGGCTTATTAAATAGGCTTATTAAATAGGCTTATTAAATAGGCGTATTAAATAGGCTTATTAAATAGACTTATTAAATCGCCTCATTAAATAGGCTTATTTTAGCAACTTAGGCTTATTAAATAGGTTTATTTCAGCAACTTAGACTTATTAAATAGCCTTATTAAATAGGCTTATTTCAGCAACTTAGGCTTATTAAATAGGCTTATTTCAGCAACTTATGCTTATTAAATAGCCTTATTAAACAGGTTTATTTCAGCAATTTAGGCTTATTAAATAGCATTTTTAAATAGGTTTATTTCAGCAACTTAGACTTATTAAATAGACCTTTTTATATAGGCTTAGTTCAGCAACGTAGCCTTATTATATAGGCTTATTTCAGCAACTTATGCTTATTAAATAGCCTTATTAATCAGGTTTATTTCAGCAACTTAGGCGTAATAAATAGCATTTTTTAAATAGGTTTATTTCAGCAACTTAGACTTATTAAATAGACCTTTTTAAATAGGCTTAGTTCAGAAACTTAGGCTTATTAAATAGGCTTATTTCAGCAACTTAGGCTCATTAAATAGCCTCATTAAATAGGCTTATTTCAGCAACTTAGGCTTATTAAATAGCCTTATTAAATAGGCTTATTTTAGCAACTTAGACTTATTAAATAGCCTTATTAAATAGGCTTATTTTAGCAACTTAGACTTATTAAATCGACTTATTAAATAGACATTTCAGCAACTTAGGCTCATTAAATAGGCTTATGAAATATGCTTATTTCTGCAACTTAGACTTATTAGATAGGCCTATTAAATAGGCTTATTTTATCAACTTAGGCTTATTAGATATGCTTATTTCAGCAACTTAGGCGTATTAAATAGCATTATTAAATAGGTTTATTTCTGCAACTTAGACTTATTAAATAGCCTTATTAAATAGGCTTATTTCAGCAACTTAGGCTTATTAAATAGGCTTATTTCAGCAACTTATGCTTATTAAATAGCCTTATTAAAGAGGTTTATTTCAGCAATTTAGGCTTATTAAATAGCATTTTTAAATAGGTTTATTTCAGCAACTTAGACTTATTAAATAGACCGTTTTATATAGGCTTAGTTCAGCAACGTAGGCTTGTTAAATAGGCTTATTTCAGCAACTTATGCTTATTAAATAGCCTTATTAATCAGGTTTATTTCAGCAACTTAGGCTTATTAAATAGCATTTTTAAATAGGTTTATTTCAGCAACTTAGACTTATTAAATAGACCTTTTTAAATAGCCTTAGTTCAGAAACTTAGGCTTATTAAATAGGCTTATTTCAGCAACTTAGGCTCATTAAATAGCCTCATTAAATAGGCTTATTTTAGCAACTTAGACTTATTAAATCGACTTATTAAATATAGATTTCAGCAACTTAGGCTCATTAAATAGGCTTATGAAATATGCTTATTTCTGCAACTTAGACTTATTAGATAAGCATATTAAATAGGCTTATTTCAGCAACTTAGGCTTATTAAATAGGTTTATTTCAGCAACTGAGACTTATTAAATAGCCTTATTTCAGCAACTTAGGCTTATTAAATAGGCTCATTTCAGCAACTTAGGCTTATTAAATAGCCTTAGTTCAGCAACTTAGACTTATTAAATAGGCTTATTCAGCAACTTAGGCTTATTAAATAGCCTTATTAATTAGGCTTATTTCAGCAACTTAGGCTTATTAAATAGGCTTATTTCAGCAACTTAGACTTATTAAAAAGGCTTATTTTAGCAACTTAGACTTATGAAATAGGCTTTTCAGCAACTTAGGCTTATTAAATAGGCTTATTTCAGCAACTTAGACTTATTAAATAGGCGTATTAAATAGGCTTATTAAATAGACTGATTAAATAGGCTCATTAATACTCATTAAATAGGTTTATTAAATAGGCTTATTAAATAGACTTATTAAATAGGCTCAATAAATAGGCTTATTAAATAGGCTTATTAAATAGGCTCAATAAATAGGCTTATTAAATAGGCTTATTAAATAGGCTCATTAAATAGGCTTATTAAATAGGCTTATTAAATAGGCGTATTAAATAGGCTTATTAAATAGACTTATTAAATAGCCTCATTAAATAGGCGTATTTGAGCAAAGTAGGCTTTTTAAATAGGTTTATTTCAGCAACTTAGACTTATTAAATAGCCTTATTAAATAGGCTTATTTCAGCAACTTAGGCTTATTAAATAGGCTTATTTCAGCAACTTATGCTTATTAAATAGCCTTATTAAACAGGTTTATTTCAGCAACTTAGGCTTATTAAGTAGCATTTTTAAATAGGTTTATTTCAGCAACTTAGACTTATTAAATATACCTTTTTAAATAGGCTTAGTTCAAAAACTTCGGCTTATTAAATAGGCTTATTTCAGCAACTTAGGCTCATTAAATAGCCTTATTAAATAGGCTTATTTCAGCAACTTAGGCTTATTAAATAGCCTTATTAAATAGGCTTATTTTAGCAACTTAGACTTATTAAATCGACTTATTAAATAGACATTTCAGCAACATAGGCTCATTAAATAGGCTTATGAAATATGCTTATTTCTGCAACTTAGACTTATTAGATAGGCCTATTAAATAGGCTTTTTTTAGCAACTTAGGCTTATTAGATATGCTTATTTCAGCAACTTAGGCGTATTAAATAGCATTATTAAATAGGTTTATTTCTGCAACTTAGACTTATTAAATAGCCTTATTAAATAGGCTTATTTCAGCAACTTAGGCTTATTAAATAGGCTTATTTCAGCAACTTATGCTTATTAAATAGCCTTATTAAACAGGTTTATTTCAGCAATTTAGGCTTATTAAATAGCATTTTTAAATAGGTTTATTTCAGCAACTTAGACTTATTAAATAGAACGTTTTATATAGGCTTAGTTCAGCAACGTAGGCTTATTAAATAGGCTTATTTCAGCAACTTATGCTTATTAAATAGCCTTATTAATCAGGTTTATTTCAGCAACTTAGGCGTATTAAATAGCATTTTTAAATAGGTTTATTTCAGCAACTTAGACTTATTAAATAGACCTTTTTAAATAGCCTTAGTTCAGAAACTTAGGCTTATTAAATAGGCTTATTTCAGCAACTTAGGCTCATTAAATAGCCTCATTAAATAGGCTTATTTCAGCAACTTAGGCTTATTAAATAGCCTTATTAAATAGGCTTATTTTAGCAACTTAGACTTATTAAATCGACTTATTAAATAGACATTTCAGCAACTTAGGCTCATTAAATAGGCTTATGAAATATGCTTATTTCTGCAACTTAGACTTATTAGATAGGCCTATTAAATAGGCTTATTTCAGCAACTTAGGCTTATTAAATAGGCTTATTTCAGCAACTTAGGCTTATTAAATAGGCTTATTTCAGCAACTTAGACTTATTAAATAGCCTTATTTCAGCAAATTACGCTTATTAAATAGGCTTATTTCAGCAACTTAGGCTTATTAAATAGGCTTATTCAGCAACTTAGGCTTATTAAATAGGCCTATTAAATAGGCTTATTTCAGCAACTTGGGCTTATGAAATAGGCTTATTTCAGCAACTTACGCTGATTAAATAGGCTTATTTCAGCAACTTAGACTTATTAAATAGCCTTATTTCAGCAACTTAGGCTTATTAAATAGGCTTATTTCAGCAACTTAGGCTTATTAAATAGCCTTATTTCAGCAACTTAGACTTATTAAATAGGCTTATTTCAGCAACTTAGGCTTATTAAATAGGCTTATTCAGCAACTTAGGCTTATTAAATAGGCTTATTAAATAGGCTTATTAAATAGGCGTATTAAATAGGCTTATTAAGTAGACTTATTAAATAGCCTCATTAAATAGGCTTATTTTAGCAACTTAGGCTTATTAAATAGGTTTATTTCAGCAACTTAGACTTATTAAATAGCCTTATTAAATAGGCTTATTTCAGCAACTTAGGCTTATTAAATAGGCTTATTTCAGCAACTTATGCTTATTAAATAGCCTTATTAAACAGGTTTATTTCAGCAATTTAGGCTTATTAAATAGCATTTTTAAATAGGTTTATTTCAGCAACTTAGACTTATTAAATAGACCGTTTTATATAGGCTTAGTTCAGCAACGTAGGCTTATTAAATAGGCTTATTTCAGCAACTTATGCTTATTAAATAGCCTTATTAATCAGGTTTATTTCAGCAACTTAGGCGTATTAAATAGCATTTTTTAAATAGGTTTATTTCAGCAACTTAGACTTATTAAATAGACCTTTTTAAATAGGCTTAGTTCAGAAACTTAGGCTTATTAAATAGGCTTATTTCAGCAACTTAGGCTCATTAAATAGCCTCATTAAATAGGCTTATTTCAGCAACTCAGGCTTATTAAATAGCCTTATTAAATAGGCTTATTTTAGCAACTTAGACTTATTAAATAGCCTTATTAAATAGGCTTATTTTAGCAACTTAGACTTATTAAATCGACTTATTAAATAGACATTTCAGCAACTTAGGCTCATTAAATAGGCTTATGAAATATGCTTATTTCTGCAACTTAGACTTATTAGATAGGCCTATTAAATAGGCTTATTTTATCAACTTAGGCTTATTAGATATGCTTATTTCAGCAACTTAGGCGTATTAAATAGCATTATTAAATAGGTTTATTTCTGCAACTTAGACTTATTAAATAGCCTTATTAAATAGGCTTATTTCAGCAACTTAGGCTTATTAAATAGGCTTATTTCAGCAACTTATGCTTATTAAATAGCCTTATTAAACAGGTTTATTTCAGCAATTTAGGCTTATTAAATAGCATTTTTAAATAGGTTTATTTCAGCAACTTAGACTTATTAAATAGACCGTTTTATATAGGCTTAGTTCAGCAACGTAGGCTTATTAAATAGGCTTATTTCAGCAACTTATGCTTATTAAATAGCCTTATTAATCAGGTTTATTTCAGCAACTTAGGCGTATTAAATAGCATTTTTTAAATAGGTTTATTTCAGCAACTTAGACTTATTAAATAGACCTTTTTAAATAGGCTTAGTTCAGAAACTTAGGCTTATTAAATAGGCTTATTTCAGCAACTTAGGCTCATTAAATAGCCTCATTAAATAGGCTTATTTCAGCAACTTAGGCTTATTAAATAGCCTTATTAAATAGGCTTATTTTAGCAACTTAGACTTATTAAATAGCCTTATTAAATAGGCTTATTTTAGCAACTTAGACTTATTAAATCGACTTATTAAATAGACATTTCAGCAACTTAGGCTCATTAAATAGGCTTATGAAATATGCTTATTTCTGCAACTTAGACTTATTAGATAGGCCTATTAAATAGGCTTATTTTATCAACTTAGGCTTATTAGATATGCTTATTTCAGCAACTTAGGCGTATTAAATAGCATTATTAAATAGGTTTATTTCTGCAACTTAGACTTATTAAATAGCCTTATTAAATAGGCTTATTTCAGCAACTTAGGCTTATTAAATAGGCTTATTTCAGCAACTTATGCTTATTAAATAGCCTTATTAAACAGGTTTATTTCAGCAATTTAGGCTTATTAAATAGCATTTTTAAATAGGTTTATTTCAGCAACTTAGACTTATTAAATAGACCGTTTTATATAGGCTTAGTTCAGCAACGTAGGCTTATTAAATAGGCTTATTTCAGCAACTTATGCTTATTAAATAGCCTTATTAATCAGGTTTATTTCAGCAACTTAGGCTTATTAAATAGGATTTTTAAATAGGTTTATTTCAGCAACTTAGACTTATTAAATAGACCTTTTTAAATAGCCTTAGTTCAGAAACTTAGGCTTATTAAATAGGCTTATTTCAGCAACTTAGGCTCATTAAATAGCCTCATTAAATAGGCTTATTTCAGCAACTTAGGCTTATTAAATAGCCTTATTAAATAGGCTTATTTTAGCAACTTAGACTTATTAAATCGACTTATTAAATATAGATTTAAGCAACTTAGGCTCATTAAATAGGCTTATGAAATATGCTTATTTCTGCAACTTAGACTTATTAGATAGGCATATTAAATAGGCTTATTTCAGCAACTTAGGCTTATTAAATAGGTTTATTTCAGCAACTGAGACTTATTAAATAGCCTTATTTCAGCAACTTAGGCTTATTAAATAGGCTCATTTCAGCAACTTAGTCTTATTAAATAGCCTTAGTTCAGCAACTTAGACTTATTAAATAGGCGTATTCAGCAACTTAGGCTTATTAAATAGCCTTATTAAAAAGGCTTATTTCAGCAACTTAGGCTTATTAAATAGGCTTTTCAGCAACTTAGGCTTATTAAATAGGCTTATTTCAGCAACTTAGACTTATTAAATAGGCGTATTAAATAGGCTTATTAAATAGACTGATTAAATAGGCTCATTAAATACTCATTAAATAGGATTATTAAATAGGCTTATTAAATAGACTTATTAAATAGGCTCAATAAATAGGCTTATTAAATAGGCATATTAAATAGGCTCATTAAATAGGCTCAATAAATAGGCTTATTAAATAGGCTTATTAAATAGGCTCATTAAATAGGCTTATTAAATAGGCTTATTAAATAGGCGTATTAAATAGGCTTATTAAATAGACTTATTAAATAGCCTCATTAAATAGGCTTATTTGAGCAAAGTAGGCTTTTTAAATAGGTTTATTTCAGCAACTTAGACTTATTAAATAGCCTTATTAAATAGGCTTATTTCAGCAACTTAGGCTTATTAAATAGGCTTATTTCAGCAACTTATGCTTATTAAATAGCCTTATTAAACAGGTTTATTTCAGCAACTTAGGCTTATTAAATAGCCTTATTAAATAGGCTTATTTTAGCAACTTAGACTTATTAAATCGACTTAATAAATAGACATTTCAGCAACTTAGGCTCATTAAATAGGCTTATGAAATATGCTTATTTCTGCAACTTAGACTTATTAAATAGACCTTTTTAAATAGCCTTAGTTCAGAAACTTAGGCTTATTAAATAGGCTTATTTCAGCAACTTAGGCTCATTAAATAGTCTCATTAAATAGGCTTATTTCAGCAACTTAGGCTTATTAAATAGCCTTATTAAATAGGCTTATTTTAGCAACTTAGACTTATTAAATCGACTTATTAAATATAGATTTCAGCAACTTAGGCTCATTAAATAGGCTTATGAAATATGCTTATTTCTGCAACTTAGACTTATTAGATAGGCATATTAAATAGGCTTATTTCAGTAACTTAGGCTTATTAAATAGGTTTATTTCAGCAACTGAGACTTATTAAATAGCCTTATTTCAGCAACTTAGGCTTATTAAATAGGCTCATTTCAGCAACTTAGTCTTATTAAATAGCCTTAGTTCAGCAACTTAGACTTATTAAATAGGCTTATTCAGCAACTTAGGCTTATTAAATAGCCTTATTAAAAAGGCTTATTTCAGCAACTTAGGCTTATTAAATAGGCTTTTCAGCAACTTAGGCTTATTAAATAGGCTTATTTCAGCAACTTAGACTTATTAAATAGGCGTATTAAATAGGCTTATTAAATAGACTGATTAAATAGGCTCATTAAATACTCATTAAATAGGATTATTAAATAGGCTTATTAAATAGACTTATTAAATAGGCTCAATAAATAGGCTTATTAAATAGGCTTATTAAATAGGCTCATTAAATAGGCTCAATAAATAGGCTTATTAAATAGGCTTATTAAATAGGCTCATTAAATAGGCTTATTAAATAGGCTTATTAAATAGGCATATTAAATAGGCTTATTAAATAGACTTATTAAATAGCCTCATTAAATAGGCTTATTTGAGCAAAGTAGGCTTTTTAAATAGGTTTATTTCAGCAACTTAGACTTATTAAATAGCCTTATTAAATAGGCTTATTTCAGCAACTTAGGCTTATTAAATAGGCTTATTTCAGCAACTTATGCTTATTAAATAGCCTTATTAAACAGGTTTATTTCAGCAACTTAGGCTTATTAAATAGCCTTATTAAATAGGCTTATTTTAGCAACTTAGACTTATTAAATCGACTTATTAAATAGACATTTCAGCAACTTAGGCTCATTAAATAGGCTTATGAAATATGCTTATTTCTGCAACTTAGACTTATTAGATAGGCCTATTAAATAGGCTTATTTTAGCAACTTAGGCTTATTAGATATGCTTATTTCAGCAACTTAGGCGTATTAAATACCATTATTAAATAGGTTTATTTCTGCAACTTAGACTTATTAAATAGCCTTATTAAATAGGCTTATTTCAGCAACTTAGGCTTATTAAATAGGCTTATTTCAGCAACTTATGCTTATTTAAATAGCCTTATTAAACAGGTTTATTTCACCAATTTAGGCTTATTAAATAGCATTTTTAAATAGGTTTATTTCAGCAACTTAGACTTATTAAATAGACCGTTTTTTGTAGGCTTAGTTCAGCAACGTAGGCCTATTAAATAGGCTTATTTCAGCAACTTATGCTTATTAAATAGCCTTATTAATCAGGTTTATTTCAGCAACTTAGGCGTATTAAATAGCATTTTAAATAGGTTTATTTCAGCAACTTAGACTTATTAAATAGACCTTTTTAAATAGCCTTAGTTCAGAAACTTAGGCTTATTAAATAGGCTTATTTCAGCAACTTAGGCTCATTAAATAGCCTCATTAAATACGCTTATTTCAGCAACTTAGGCTTATTAAATAGCCTTATTAAATAGGCTTATTTTAGCAACTTAGACCTATTAAATCGACTTATTAAATAGACATTTCAGCAACTTAGGCTCATTAAATAGGCTTATGAAATATGCTTATTTCTGCAACTTAGACTTATTAGATAGGCCTATTAAATAGGCTTATTTCAGCAACTTAGGTCTATTAAATAGGCTTATTTCAGCAACTTAGGCTTATTAAATAGGCTTATTTCAGCAACTTAGACTTATTAAATAGCCTTATTTCAGCAAATTACGCTTATTAAATAGGCTTATTTCAGCAACTTAGGCTTATTAAATAGGCTTATTCAGCAACTTAGGCTTATTAAATAGGCCTATTAAATAGGCTTATTTCAGCAACTTGGGCTTATTAAAAAGGCTTATTTCAGCAACTTATGCTGATTAAATAGGCTCATTTCAGCAACTTAGACTTATTAAATAGCCTTATTTCAGCAACTTAGACTTATTAAATAGGTTTATTTCGGCAACTTATGCTCATTAAATATACTTATTTCAGCAACATAGGCTTATTAAATAGGCTTATTTCAGCAACTTAGACTTATTAAATAGCCTTATTTCAGCAACTTAGGCTTATTAAATAGGCTTATTTCAGCAACTTAGGCTTATTAAATAGCCTTATTTCAGCAACTTAGACTTATTAAATAGGCTTATTTCAGCAACTTAGGCTTATTAAATAGGCTTATTCAGCAACTTAGGCTTATTAAATAGGCTTATTAAATAGGCTTATTAAATAGGCGTATTAAATAGGCTTATTAAATAGACTGATTAAATAGCCTCATTAAATAGGCTTATTTTAGCAACTTAGGCTTATTAAATAGGTTTATTTCAGCAACTTAGACTCATTAAATAGCCTTATTAAATAGGCTTATTTCAGCAACTTAGGCTTATTAAATAGGCTTATTTAAGCAACTTATGCTTATTAAATAGCCTTATTAAACAGGTTTATTTCAGCAATTTAGTCTTATTAAATAGCATTTTTAAATAGGTTTATTTCAGCAACTTAGACTTATTAAATAGACCTTTTTATATAGGCTTAGTTCAGCAACGTAGGCTTATTAAATAGGCTTATTTCAGCAACTTATGCTTATTAAATAGCCTTATTAATCAGGTTTATTTCAGCAACTTAGGCGTATTAAATAGCATTTTTAAATAGGTTTATTTCAGCAACTTAGACTTATTAAATAGACCTTTTTAAATAGGCTTAGTTCAGAAACTTAGGCTTATTAAATAGGCTTATTTCAGCAACTTAGGCTCCTTAAATAGCCTCATTAAATAGGCTTATTTCAGCAACTTAGGCTTATTAAATAGCCTTATTAAATAGGCTTATTTTAGCAACTTAGACTTATTAAATCGACTTATTAAATAGACATTTCAGCAACTTAGGATCATTAAATAGGCTTATGAAATATGCTTATTTCTGCAACTTAGACTTATTAGATAGGCCTATTAAATAGGCTTATTTCAGCAACTTAGGCTTATTAAATAGGCTTATTTCAGCAACTTAGGCTTATTAAATAGGCTTATTTCAGCAACTTAGACTTATTAAGTAGCCTTATTTCAGCAAATTACGCTTATTAAATAGGCTTATTTCAGCAACTTAGGCTTATTAAATAGCCTTATTAAATAGGCTTATTTCAGCAACTTGGGCTTATTAAATAGGCTTATTTCAGCAACTTACGCTGATTAAATAGGCTCATTTCAGCAACATAGACTTATTAAATAGCCTTATTTCAGCAACTTAGACTTATTCAATAGGTTTATTTCAGCAACTTATGCTCATTAAATATACTTATTTCAGCAACATAGGCTTATTAAATAGGCTTATTTCAGCAACTTAGACTTATTAAATAGCTTTATTTCAGCAACTTAGGCTTATTAAATAGGCTTATTTCAGCAACTTAGGCTTATTAAATAGCCTTATTTCAGCAACTTAGATTTATTAAATTGGCTTATTTCAGCAACTTAGGCTTATTAAATAGGCATATTCAGCAACTTAGGCTTATTAAATAGGCTTATTAAATAGGCTTATTAAATAGGCTTATTAAATAGACTTATTAAATAGCCTCATTAAATAGGCTTATTTTAGCAACTTAGGCTTATTAAATAGGTTTATTTCAGCAACTTAGACTTATTAAATAGCCTTATTAAATAGGCTTATTTCAGCAGCTTAGGCTTATTAAATAGGCTTATTTCAGCAACTTATGCTTATTAAATAGCCTTATTAAACAGGTTTATTTCAGCAATTTAGGCTTATTAAATAGCATTTTTAAATAGGTTTATTTCAGCAACTTAGACTTATTAAATAGACTTTTTTATATAGGCTTAGTTCAGCAACGTAGTCTTATTAAATAGGCTTATTTCAGCAACTTATGCTTATTAAATAGCCTTATTAATCAGGTTTATTACAGCAACTTAAGCGTATTAAATAGCATTTTTAAATAGGTTTATTTCAGCAACTTAGACTTATTAAATAGACCTTTTTATATAGGCTTAGTTCAGCAACGTAGGCTTATTAAATAGGCTTATTTCAGCAACTTATGCTTATTAAATAGCCTTATTAATCAGGTTTATTTCAGCAACTTAGGCGTATTAAATAGCATTTTTAAATAGGTTTATTTCAGCAACTTAGACTTATTAAATAGACCTTTTTAAATAGGCTTATTTCAGAAACTTAGGCTTATTAAATAGGCTTATTTCAGCAACTTAGGCTCATTAAATAGCCTCATTAAATAGGCTTATTTCAGCAACTTAGGCTTATTAAATAGCCTTATTAAATAGGCTTATTTGAGCAACTTAGACTTATTAAATCGACTTATTAAATAGACATTTCAGCAACTTAGGATCATTAAATAGGCTTATGAAATATGCTTATTTCTGCAACTTAGACTTATTAGATAAGCCTATTAAATAGGCTTATTTCAGCAACTTAGGCTTATTAAATAGGCTTATTTCAGCAACTTAGGCTTATTAAATAGGCTTATTTCAGCAACTTAGACTTATTAAGTAGCCTTATTTCAGCAAATTACGCTTATTAAATAGGCTTATTTCAGCAACTTAGGCTTATTAAATAGCCTTATTAAATAGGCTTATTTCAGCAACTTGGGCTTATTAAATAGGCTTATTTCAGCAACTTACGCTGATTAAATAGGCTCATTTCAGCAACATAGACTTATTAAATAGCCTTATTTCAGCAACTTAGACTTATTCAATAGGTTTATTTCAGCAACTTATGCTCATTAAATATACTTATTTCAGCAACATAGGCTTATTAAATAGGCTTATTTCAGCAACTTAGACTTATTAAATAGCCTTATTTCAGCAACTTAGGCTTATTAAATAGGCTTATTTCAGCAACTTAGGCTTATTAAATAGCCTTATTTCAGCAACTTAGATTTATTAAATTGGCTTATTTCAGCAACTTAGGCTTATTAAATAGGCATATTCAGCAACTTAGGCTTATTAAATAGGCTTATTAAATAGGCTTATTAAATAGGCTTATTAAATAGACTTATTAAATAGCCTCATTAAATAGGCTTATTTTAGCAACTTAGGCTTATTAAATAGGTTTATTTCAGCAACTTAGACTTATTAAATAGCCTTATTAAATAGGCTTATTTCAGCAGCTTAGGCTTATTAAATAGGCTTATTTCAGCAACTTATGCTTATTAAATAGCCTTATTAAACAGGTTTATTTCAGCAATTTAGGCTTATTAAATAGCATTTTTAAATAGGTTTATTTCAGCAACTTAGACTTATTAAATAGACTTTTTTTATATAGGCTTAGTTCAGCAACGTAGTCTTATTAAATAGGCTTATTTCAGCAACTTATGCTTATTAAATAGCCTTATTAATCAGGTTTATTTCAGCAACTTAAGCGTATTAAATAGCATTTTTAAATAGGTTTATTTCAGCAACTTAGACTTATTAAATAGACCTTTTTAAATAGGCTTAGTTCAGAAACTTAGGCTTATTAAATAGGCTTATTTCAGCAACTTAGGCTCATTAAATAGCCTCATTAAATAGACTTATTTCAGCAACTTAGGTTTATTAAATAGCCTTATTAAATAGGCTTATTTTAGCAACTTAGACTTATTAAATCGACTAGTTAAATAGACATTTCAGCAACTTAGGCTCATTAAATAGGCTTATGAAATATGCTTATTTCTGCAACTTAGACTTATTAGATAGGCCTGCTAAATAGGCTTTTTTCAGCAACTTAGGCTTATTAAATAGGCTTATTTCAGCAACTTAGGCTTATTAAATAGGCTTATTTCAGCAACTTAGACTTATTAAATAGCCTTATTTCAGCAACTTACGCTTATTAAATAGGCTTATTTCAGCAACTTAGGCTTATTAAATAGCCTTATTAAATAGGCTTATTTCAGCAACTTGGGCTTATTAAATAGGCTTATTTCAGCAACTTAGGCTTAATAAAAATAGGCTTATTCAGCAACTTAGGCTTATTAAATAGGCTTATTAAATATACTTATTTCAGCAACGTAGGCTTATTAAATAGGCTTATTCAGCAACTTAGGCTTCTTAAATAGGCTCATTAAATACTTTATAAATAGGCTTATTAAACAGGCTTATTAAATAAACTTATTAAATAGGCTCAATAAATAGGCTTATTAAATAGGCTCATTAAATCGGCTTAATAAATAGGCTTATTAAATATGTGTATTAAATAGGCTTATTAAATAGGCTTATTAAATAGGCTTAATAAATAGGCTTATTAAATAGGCTCAATAAATAGGCTTAATAAATAGGCTCATTGAATACTCTTTAAATAGGCTTATTAAATAGACTTATTAAATAGACTTATTAAATAGGCTTATTAAATAGGCTTATTAAATAGGCTTATTAAATAGGCTTATTAAATGGACTTATTAAATAGCCTCATTAAATAGGCTCATTTTAGCAACTTAGGTTTATTAAATAGGCTTATTTCAGCAACTTAGACTTATTAAATAGCCTTATTAAATAGGCTTAGTTCAGAAACTTCGGCTTATTAAATAGGCTTATTTCAGCAACTTAGGCTCATTAAATAGGCTTATGAAATATGCTTATTTCTGCAACTTAGACTTATTAGATAGGCCTATTAAATAGGCTTATTTTAGCAACTTATGCTTATTAAATATGCTTATTTCAGCAACTTAGGCATATTAAATAGCATTATTAAATAGGCTTATTTCAGCAACTTAGGCTTATTAAATAGGCTTATTTCAGCAACTTATGCTTATTAAATAGCCTTATTAAACAGGTTTATTTCAGCAATTTAGGCTTATTAAATAGCATTTTTAAATAGGTTTATTTCAGCAACTTAGACTTATTAAATAGACCGTTTTATATAGGCTTAGTTCAGCAACGTAGGCTTATTAAATAGGCTTATTTCAGCAACTTATGCTTATTAAATAGCCTTATTAATCAGGTTTATTTCAGCAACTTAGACTTATTAATTAGACCTTTTTAAATAGGCTTAGTTCAGAAACTTAGGCTTATTAAATAGGCTTATTTCAGCAACTTAGGCTCATTAAATAGCCTCATTAAATAGGCTTATTTCAGCAACTTAGGCTTATTAAATAGCCTTATTAAATAGGCTTATTTTAGCAACTTAGACTTATTAAATCGACTTATTAAATATAGATTTCAGCAACTTAGGCTCATTAAATAGGCTTATGAAATATGCTTATTTCTGCAACTTAGACTTATTAAATAGGTTTATTTTCAGCAACTTAGACTTATTAACTAGCCTTATTTCAGCAACTTAGGCTTATTAAATAAGCTCATTTCAGCAACTTAGGCTTATTAAATAGCCTTAGTTCAGCAACTTAGACTTATTAAATAGGCTTATTCAGCAACTTAGGCTTATTAAATAGCCTTATTAAATAGGCTTAGTTAATAAACTTAGGCTTATAAAATAGGCTTATTTCAGCAACTTAGGCTCATTAAATAGCCTCATTAAATAGGCTTATTTCAGCAACTTAGGTTTATTAAATAGCCTTATTAAATAGGCTTATTTTAGCAACTTAGACTTATTAAAGCGACTAGTTAAATAGACATTTCAGCAACTTAGGCTCATTAAATAGGCTTATGAAATATGCTTATTTCTGCAACTTAGACTTATTAGATAGGCCTGTTAAATAGGCTTTTTTCAGCAACTTTGGCTTATTAAATAGGCTTATTTCAGCAACTTAGGCTTATTAAATAGGCTTATTTCAGCAACTTAGACTTATTAAATAGCCTTATTTCAGCAACTTACGCTTATTAAATAGGCTTATTTCAGCAACTTAGGCTTATTAAATAGCCTTATTAAATAGGCTTATTTCAGCAACTTGGGCTTATTAAATATGCTTATTTCAGCAACTTAGGCTTAATAAAAATAGGTTTATTCAGCAACTTAGGCTTATTACATAGGCTTATTAAATAGACTTATTTCAGCAACGTAGGCTTATTAAATAGGCTTATTCAGCAACTTAGGCTTCTTAAATAGGCTCATTAAATACTTTTTAAATAGTCTTATTAAACAGGCTTATTAAATAGACTTATTAAATAGGCTCAATAAATAGGCTTATTAAATAGGCTCATTAAATCGGCTTAATAAATAGGCTTATTAAATATGTGTATTAAATAGGCTTATTAAATAGGCTTATTAAATAGACTTATTAAATAGGCTTATTAAATAGGCGTATTAAATAGGCTTAATAAATAGGCTTATTAAGTAGGCTCAATAAATAGGCTTAATAAATAGGCTCATTGAATACTCTTTAAATAGGCTTATTAAATAGACTTATTAAATAGACTTATTAAATAGGCTTATTAAATAGGCTTATTAAATAGGCTTATTAAATAGGCTTATTAAATGGACTTATTAAATAGCCTCATTAAATAGGCTTATTTTAGCAACTTAGGCTTATTAAATAGGCTTATTTCAGCAACTTAGACTTATTAAATAGCCTTATTAAATAGGCTTAGTTCAGAAACTTCGGCTTATTAAATAGGCTTATTTCAGCAACTTAGGCTCATTAAATAGCCTTATTAAATAGGCTTATTTCAGCAACTTAGGCTTATTAAATAGCCGTATTAAATAGGCTTATTTTAGCAACTTAGACTTATTAAATCGACTTATTAAATAGACATTTCAGCAACTTAGGCTCATTAAATAGGCTTATGAAATATGCTTATTTCTGCAACTTAGACTTATTAGATAGGCCTATTAAATAGGCTTATTTCAGCAACTTAGGCGTATTAAATAGCATTATTAAATAGGTTTATTTCTGCAACTTAGACTTATTAAATAGCCTTATTAAATAGGCTTATTTCAGCAACTTAGGCTTATTAAATAGGCTTATTTCAGCAACTTATGCTTATTAAATAGCCTTATTAAACAGGTTTATTTCAGCAATTTAGGCTTATTAAATAGCATTTTTTAATAAGTTTATTTCAGCAACTTAGACTTATTAAATAGACCTTTTTAAATAGGCTTAGTTCAGAAACTTAGGCTTATTAAATAGGCTTATTTCAGCAACTTAGGCTCATTAAATAGCCTCATTAAATAGGCTTATTTCAGCAACTTAGGCTTATTAAATAGCCTTTTTAAATAGGCTTATTTTAGCAACTTAGACTTATTAAATCGACTTATTAAATAGACATTTCAGCAACTTAGGCTCATTAAATAGGCTTATGAAATATGCTTATTTCTGCAACTTAGACTTATTAGATAGGCCTATTAAATAGGCTTATTTCAGCAACTTAGGCTTATTAAATAGGTTTATTTCAGCAACTTAGGCTTATTAAATAGGCTTATTTCAGCAACTTAGACTTATTAAATGGCCTTATTTCAGCAAATTACGCTTATTAAATAGGCTTATTTCAGCAACTTAGGCTTATTAAATAGCCTTATTAAATAGGCTTATTTCAGCAACTTGGGCTTATTAAATAGGCTTATTTCAGCAACTTACGCTGATTAAATAGGCTCATTTCAGCAACTTAGACTTATTAAATAGCCTTATTTCAGCAACTTAGACTTATTAAATAGGCTTATTTCAGCAACTTATGCTCATTAAATATACTTATTTCAGCAACATAGGCTTATTAAATAGGCTTATTTCAGCAACTTAGACTTATTAAATAGCCTTATTTCAGCAACTTAGGCTTATTAAATAGGCTTATTTCAGCAACTTAGGCTTATTAAATAGCCTTATTTCAGCAACTTAGACTTATTAAATAGGCTTATTTCAGCAACTTAGGCTTATAAAATAGGCTTATTCAGCAACTTAGGCTTATTAAATAGGCTTATTAAATAGGCTTATTAAATAGGCGTATTAAATAGGCTTATTAAATAGACTTATTAAATAGCCTCATTAAATAGGCTTATTTTAGCAACTTAGGCTTATTAAATAGGTTTATTTCAGCAACTTAGACTTATTAAATAGCCTTATTAAATAGGCTTATTTCAGCAGCTTAGGCTTATTAAATAGGCTTATTTCAGCAACTTATGCTTATTAAATAGCCTTATTAAACAGGTTTATTTCAGCAATTTAGGCTTATTAAATAGCATTTTTAAATAGGTTTATTTCAGCAACTTAGACTTATTAAATAGACATTTTTAAATAGGCTTAGTTCAGAAACTTAGGTTTATTAAATAGGCTTGTTTCAGCAACTTAGGCTCATTAAATAGCCTCATTAAATAGGCTTATTTCAGCAACTTAGGTTTATTAAATAGCCTTATTAAATAGGCTTATTTTAGCAACTTAGACTTATTAAATCGACTAGTTAAATAGACATTGCAGCAACTTAGGCTCATTAAATTGGCTTATGAAATATGCTTATTTCTGCAACTTAGACTTATTAGATAGGCCTATTAAGTAGGCTTATTTCAGCAACTTAGGCTTATTAAATAGGCTCATTTCAGCAACTTAGGCTTATTAAATAGGCTTATTTCAGCAACTTAGACTTATTAAATAGCCTTATTTCAGCAACTTACGCTTATTAAGTAGGCTTATTTCAGCAACTTAGGCTTATTAAATAGCCTTATTAAACAGGCTTATTTCAGCAACTTGGGCTTATTAAATAGGCTTATTTCAGCAACTTAGGCTTAATAAAAATAGGCTTATTCAGCAACTTAGGCTTATTAAATAGGAATATTAAATAGACTTATTTCAGAAACTTAGGCTTATTAAATAGGCTTATTCAGCAACTTAGGCTTATTAAATAGGCTCATTAAATACTTATTAAATAGGCTTATTAAACAGGCTTATTGAAAAGACACTTATTAAATAGGCTCAATAAATAGGCTTATTAAATAGGCTCATTAAATCGGCTTAATAAATAGGCTTATTAAATATGTTCATTAAATAGGCTTATTAAGTAGGCTTATTAAATAGACTTATTAAATAGGCCTATTAAATAGGCTTATTAAATAGGCTTAATAAATAGGCTTATTAAATAGGCTCAATAAATAGGCTTAATAAATAGGCTCATTGAATACTCTTTAAATAGGCTTATTAAATAGACTTATTAAATAGACTTATTAAATAGGCTTATTAAATAGGCTTATTAATAAGGCTTATTAAATGGACTTATTAAATAGCCTAATTAAATAGGCTTATTTTAGCAACTTAGGCTTATTAAATAGGCTTATTTCAGCAACTTAGACTTATTAAATAGCCTTATTAAATAGGCTTATTTCAGCAACTTAGGCTTATTAAATAGGCTTATTTCAGCAACTTACGCTTATTAAATAGCCTTATTAAACAGGGTTATTTCAGCAACTTAGGCTTATTAAATAGCATTTTTAAATAGGTTTATTTCAGCAACTTAGACTTATTAAATATACCTTTTTAAATAGGCTTAGTTCAGAAACTTAGGCTTTTAAAATAGGCTTATTTCAGCAACTTAGGCTCATTAAATAGCCTTATTAAATAGGCTTATTTTAGCAACTTAGACTTATTAAATCGACTTATTAAATAGACATTTCAGCAACTTAGGCTCATTAAATATGCTTATGAAATATGCTTATTTCTGCAACTTAGACTTATTAGATAGGCCTATTAAATAGGCATATTTTAGCAACTTAGGCGTATTAAATAGCATTAATAAATAGGTTTATTTCTGCAACTTAGACTTATTAAATAGCCTTATTAAATAGGCTTATTTCAGCAACTTCGGCTTATTAAATAGGCTTATTTCAGCAACTTATGCTTATTAAATAGCCTTATTAAACAGGTTTATTTCAGCAACTTAGGCGTATTAAATAGCATTTTTAAATAGGTTTATTTCAGCAACTTAGACTTATTAAATAGACCTTTTTAAATAGGCTTAGTTCAGAAACTTAGGCTTATTAAATAGGCTTATTTCAGCAACTTAGGCTCATTAAATAGCCTCATTAAATAGGCTTATTTCAGCAACTTAGGCTTATTAAATAGCCTTATTAAATAGGCTTATTTTAGCAACTTAGACTTATTAAATCGACTTATTAAATAGACATTTCAGCAACTTAGGCTCATTAAATAGGCTTATGAAATATGCTTATTTCTGCAACTTAGACTTATTAGATAGGCCTATTAAATAGGCTTATTTCAGCAACTTAGGCTTATTAAATAGGTTTATTTCAGCAACTTAGACTTATTAAATAGCCTTATTTCAGCAACTTAGGCTTATGAAATAGGCTCATTTCAGCAACTTAGGCTTATTAAATAGCCTTAGTTCAGCAACTTAGACTTATTAAATAGGCTTATTCAGCAACTTAGGCTTATTAAATAGCCTTATTAACTAGGCTTATTTCAGCAACTTAGGTTTATTAAATAGGCTTATTTCAGCAACTTAGACTTATTAAAATGCTTATTTCAGCAACTTAGGCTTATGAAATAGGCTTTTCAGCAACTTTGGCTTATTAAATAGGCTTATTTCAGCAACTTAGACTTATTAAATAGGCCTATTAAATAGGCTTATTAAATAGACCGCTTAAATAGGCTCATTAAATACTCATTAAATAGGCCTATTAAATAGGCTTATTAAATAGACTTATTAAATAGGCTCAATAAATAGGCTTATTAAATAGTCTTATTAAATAGGCTTATAAAATAGGCTCAATAAATAGGCTTATTAAATAGGCTTATTAAATAGGCTAATTAAATAGGCTCATTAAATAGGCTTATTAAATAGATGTATTAAATAGCCTCATTAAATAGGCTTATTTGAGCAACTTAGGCTTTTTAAATAGGTTTATTTCAGCAACTTAGACTTATTAAATAGCCTTATTAAACAGGTTTATTTCAGCAACTTAGGCTTATTAAGTAGCATTTCTAAATAGGTTTATTTCAGCAACTTAGACTTATTAAATATACCTTTTTAAATAGGCTTAGTTCAGAAACTTCGGCTCATTAAATATGCTTATTTCAGCAACTTAGGCTCATTAAATAGCCTTATTAAATAGGCTTATTTCAGCAACTTAGGCTTATTAAATAGCCTTATTAAATAGGCTTATTTTAGCAACTTAGACTTATTAAATCGACTTATTAAATAGACATTTCAGCAACTTAGGCTCATTAAATAGACTTATGAAATATGCTTATTTCTGCAACTTAGACTTATTAGATAGGCCTATTAAATAGGCTTATTTTAGCAACTTAGGCTTATTAAATATGCTTATTTCAGCAACTTAGGCGTATTAAATAGCATTATTAAATAGGTTTATTTCTGCAACTTAGACTTATTAAATAGCCTTATTAAATAGGCTTATTTCAGCAACTTAGGCTTATTAAATAGGCTTATTTCAGCAACTTATGCTTATTAAATAGCCTTATTAAACAGGTTTATTTCAGCAATTTAGGCTTATTAAATAGCATTTTTAAATAGGTTTATTTCAGCAACTTAGACTTATTAAATAGACCTTTTTATATAGGCTTAGTTCAGCAACGTAGGCTTATTAAATAGGCTTATTTCAGCAACTTATGCTTATTAAATAGCCTTATTAATCAGGTTTATTTCAGCAACTTAGGCGTATTAAATAGCATTTTTAAATAGGTTTATTTCAGCAACTTAGACTTATTAAATAGCCCTTTTTAAATAGGCTTAGTTCAGAAACTTAGGCTTATTAAATAGGCTTATTTCAGCAACTTAGGCTCATTAAATAGCCTCATTAAATAGGCTTATTTCAGGAACTTAGGCTTATTAAATAGCCTTATTAAATAGGCTTATTTTAGCAACTTAGACTTATTAGATAGGCCTATTAAATATGCTTATTTCAGCAACTTAGGCTTATTAAATAGGCTTATTTCAGCAAATTACGCTTATTAAATAGGCTTATTTCAGCAACTTAGGCTTATTAAATAGCCATATTAAATAGGCTTATTTCAGCAACTTGGGCTTATGAAATAGGCTTATTTCAGCAACTTACGCTGATTAAATAGGCTCATTTCAGCAACTTAGACTTATTAAATAGCCTTATTTAAGCAACTTAGACTTATTAAATAGGCTTATTTCAGCAAATTACGCTTATTAAATAGGCTTATTTCAGCAACTTAGGCTTATTAAATAGCCATATTAAATAGGCTTATTTCAGCAACTTGGGCTTATGAAATAGGCTTATTTCAGCAACTTACGCTGATTAAATAGGCTCATTTCAGCAACTTAGACTTATTAAATAGCCTTATTTAAGCAACTTAGACTTATTAAATAGGCTTATTTCAGCAACTTAGACTTATTAAATAGCCTTATTTCAGCAACTTAGGCTTATTAAATAGGCTTATTTCAGCAACTTAGGCTTATTAAATAGCCTTATTTTAGCAACTTAGACTTATTAAATAGGCTTATTTCAGCAACTTAGGCTTATTAAATAGGCTTATTCAGCAACTTAGGCTTATTAAATAGGCTTATTAAATAGGCTTATTAAATAGGCTTATTAAATAGGCTTATTAAATAGAATTATTAAATAGCCTCATTAAAAAGGCTTATTTTAGCAACTTAGGCTTATTTAATAGGTTTATTTCAGCAACTTAGACTTATTAAATAGCCTTATTAAATAGGCTTATTTCAGCAACTTAGGCTTATTAAATAGGCTTATTTCAGCAACTTATGCTTATTAAATAGCCTTATTAAACAGGTTTATTTCAGCAATTTAGGCTTATTAAATAGCATTTTTAAATAGGTTTATTTCAGCAACTTAGACTTATTAAATAGACCTTTTTAAATAGGCTTAGTTCAGAAACTTAGGCTTATTAAATAGGCTTATTTCAGCAACTTAGGCTCATTAAATAGCCTCATTAAATAGGCTTATTTCAGCAACTTAGGTGTATTAAATAGCCTTATTAAATAGGCTTATTTTAGCAACTTAGACTTATTAAATCGACTAGTTAAATAGACATTTCAGCAACTTAGGCTCATTAAATAGGCTTATGAAATATGCTTACTTCTGCAACTTAGACTTATTAGATAGGCCTATTAAATAGGCTTATTTCAGCAACTTAGGCTTATTAAATAGGCTTATTTCAGCAACTTAGGCTTATTAAATAGGATTATTTCAGCAACTTAGACTTATTAAATAGCTTTATTTCAGCAACTTATGCTTATTAAATAGGCTTATTTCAGCAATTTAGTCTTATTAAATAGGCCTATTAAATAGGCTTATTAAATAGACTTATTAAATAGGGTTATTAAATACTTATTAAATAGGCTTATTAAATAGGCTTATTAAATAGACTTATTAAATAGGCTCAATAAATAGGCTTATTAAATAGGCTCATTAAATCGGCTTAATAAATAGGCTTATTAAATATGTTTATTAAATAGGCTTATTAAATAGGCTTATTAAATAGACTTATTAAATAGGCTCATTAAATAGGCTTATTAGATAGGCTTAATAAATAGGCTTATTAAATAGGCTCAATAAATAGGCTTAATAAATAGGCTCATTGAATACTCTTTAAATAGGCTTATTAAATAGACTTATTAAATAGACTTATTAAATAGGCTTATTAAATAGGCTTATTAAATAGGCTTATTAAATAGGCGTATTAAATATATTTATTAAATAGCCTCATTAAATAGGCTTATTTTAGCAACTTAGGCTTATTAAATATGCTTATTTCAGCAACTTAGACTTATTAAATAGCCTTATTTCAGCAACTTAGGCTTATTAAATAGCCTTATTAAATAGCCTTATTTCAGCAACTTAGACTTATTAAATAGGCTAATTTCAACAACTTAGGCTTATTAAATAGGCTTATTTCAGCAACTTAGGCTTATTAAATAGCCTTATTAAATAGGCTTATTTTTAGCAACTTGGGCTTATTAAATAGGCTTATTTCAGCAACTTACGCTGATTAAATAGGCTCATTTCAGCAACTTAGACTTATTAAATAGGCTTATTAAATAGGCTTATTTCTGCAACTCAGGCTTATTAAATAGGCTTATTCAGCAACTTAGGCTTATTAAATAGGCTAATTAAATACCTATTAAATAGGCTTATTAAACAGGCTTATTAAATAGACTTATTAAATAGCCTCATTAAATAGGCTTATTTTAGCAACTTAGGCTTATTAAATAGGCTTATTCAGCAACTTAGGCTTATTAAATAGGCTTATTTCAGCAACTTAGACTTATTAAATAGGCTTATTTCAGCAACTTAAGCTTATTAAATAGCCTTATTAAATAGGCTTATTTCAGCAACTTGGGCTTATTAAATAGGCTTATTTCAGCAACTCAGGCTTATTAAATAGGCTTATTCTGCAACTTAGGCTTATTAAATAGGCTTATTTCAGCAACTCAGGCTTATTAAATAGGCTTATTCAGCAACTTAGGCTTATTAAATAGGCTCATTAAATACTTATTAAATAGGCTTATTAAACAGGCTTATTAAATAGACTTATTAAATAGGCTCAATAAATAGGCTTATAAATAGGCTCATCAAATATGCTTAATAAATAGGCTTATTAAATAGGCTTATTAAATAGGCTTATTAAATAGGTTTATTAAATAGACTTATTAAATAGCCTTATTAAATAGACTTATTAAAGAGGCTTAATAAATAGGCTTATTAAATAGGCTCAATAAATAGGCTTATTAAATAGGCTCATTGAATACTTATTAAATAGGCGTATTAAATAGACTTATTAAATAGACTTATTAAATAGGCATATTAAATAGGCTTATTAAACAGGCTTATTAAATAGGCTTATTAAATAGACTTATTAAATAGCCTCATTAAATAGGCTTATTTTAGCAACTTAGGCTTTTTAAATATGCTTATTTCAGCAACTTAGACTTATTAAATAGCCTTATTTCAGCAACTTCGGCTTATTAAATAGGCTTATGTCAGCAACTTAGACTTATTAAATAGGCATATTAAATAGGCGTATTAAATAGACTTATTAAATAGGCGTATGAAATGGGCTCAATAAATAGGCTTATTAAATAGGCTCACCAAATAGGCTTATTAAATAGGCTCAATAAATAGGCTCATTAAATAGGCTCAATAAATAGGCTTATTAAATAGGCTCATTAAATACTTATTAAATAGGCTTATTAATTAGACTTATTAAATAGACTTATTAAATAGGCTTATTAATAGACTTATTAAATAGGCTTATTAAAAATGCTTATTAAATAGACTTATTAAATAGGCTCATTAAATACTTATTAAATAGGTTTATTAAATAGGCGTATTAAATAGGCTCATTAAATAGGCTTATTAAATAGGCTTATTAAATAGGCTTATTAAATAGACTTATTAAATAGCCTCATTAAATAGGCTTATTTTAGCAACTTAGGCTTATTAAATAGGCTTAATTCAGCAACTTATGCTTATTAAATAGCCTTATTATATAGGCTTATTTCAGCAACTTAGGCTTATTAAATAAGCTTATTTCAGCAACTTAGACTTATTAAATAGGCCTATTAAATAGGCTTATTAAATAGACTTATTAAATAGGCTCATTAAATACTTATTAAATAGGCTTATTAAATAGGCTTATTAAATAGACTTATAAAATAGGCTCAATAAATAGGCTTATTAAATAGGCTTATTAAATAGGCTTATTAAATAGGCTCAATAAATAGGCTCAATAAATAGGCTTACTAAATAGGCTTATTAAATAGGCTCAATAAATAGGCTTATTAAATAGGCTCAATAAATAGGCTTATTAAATAGGCTCATTAAATACTCATTAAATAGGCTTATTAAATAGACTTATTAAATAGACTTATTAAATAGGCTTATTAAAAAGGCTTATTAAATAGACTTAATAAATAGGCTCATTAAATACTTATTAAATAGGTTTATTAATTAGACTTATTAAATAGACTTATTAAATAGACTTATTTAATAAGTCTATTTAATAAGTCTAATTAATAAACCTATTTAAATAGACTTTATTAAATAGGCTTATTAAAAATGCTTATTAAATAGACTTTATAAATAGGCTTATTAAATAGGCTTATTAAATGGACTTATTAAATAGCCTCATTAAATAGGCTTATTTTAGCAACTTAGGCTTATTAAATAGGTTTATTTCAGCAACTTAGACTTATTAAATAGCCTTATTAAATAGGCTTATTTCAGCAACTTAGGCTTATTAAATAAGCTTATTTCAGCAACTTATGCTTATTAAATAGCCTTATTAAACAGGTTTATTTCAGCAACTTAGGCTTATTAAATAGCATTTTTAAATAGGTTTATTTCAGAAACTTAGACTTATTAAATATACCTTTTTAAATAGGCTTAGTTCAGAAACTTAGGCTTTTTAAATAGGCTTCTTTCAGCAACTTAGGCTTATTAAATAGCCTTATTAAATAGGCTTATTTTAGCAACTTAGACTTATTAAATCGACTAATTAAATAGACATTTCAGCAACTTTGGCTCATTAAATAGGCTTATGAAATATGCTTATTTCTGCAACTTAGACTTATTAGATAGGCCTATTAAATAGGCTTATTTCAGCAACTTAGACTTATTAAATAGCCTTATTTCAGCAACTTAGGCTTATTAAAAAGGCTCATTTCAGCAACTTAGGCTTATTAAATAGCCTTATTTCAGCAACGTAGACTTATTAAATAGGCTTATTCAGCAACTTAGGCTTATTAAATAGCCTTATTAAATAGGCTTATTTTAGCAACTTAGGCTTATTAAATAGGCTTATTTCAGCAACTTAGACTTATTAAATAGGCTTATTTCAGCAACTTAGGCTTATGAAATAGGCTTATTTCAGCAACTTAGGCTTATTAAACAGCCTCATTAAATAGGCTTATTTCAGCAACTTGGGCTTATTAAATAGGCTTATTTCAGCAACTTAGACTGATTAAATAGGCTTATTAAATAGGCTTATTAAATAGACTTATTAAATAGGCGTATGAAATGGGCTCAATAAATAGGCTTATTAAATAGGCTCAATAAATAGGCGTATTAAATAGGCTCATTAAATAGGCTTATTAAATAGGCTTATTAAATAGACTTATTAAATAGCCTCATTAAATAGGCATATTTTAGCAACTTAGGCTTATTAAATAGGCTTAATTCAGCAACTTATGCTAATTAAATAGCCTTATTATATAGGCTTATTTCAGCAACTTAGGCTTATTAAATAAGCTTATTTCAGCAACTTAGACTTATTAAATAGGCCTATTAAATAGGCTTATTAAATAGACTTATTAAATAGGCTCATTAAATACTTATTAAATAGGCTTATTAAATAGGCTTATTAAATAGACTTATAAAATAGGCTCAATAAATAGGCTTATTAAATAGGCTTATTAAATAGGCTTATTAAATAGGCTCAATAAATAGGCTCAATAAATAGGCTTACTAAATAGGCTTATTAAATAGGCTCAATAAATAGGCTTATTAAATAGGCTCAATAAATAGGCTTATTAAATAGGCTCATTAAATACTCATTAAATAGGCTTATTAAATAGACTTATTAAATAGACTTATTAAATAGGCTTATTAAAAAGGCTTATTAAATAGACTTAATAAATAGGCTCATTAAATACTTATTAAATAGGTTTATTAATTAGACTTATTAAATAGACTTATTAAATAGACTTATTTAATAAGTCTATTTAATAAGTCTAATTAATAAACCTATTTAAATAGACTTTATTAAATAGGCTTATTAAAAATGCTTATTAAATAGACTTTATAAATAGGCTTATTAAATAGGCTTATTAAATGGACTTATTAAATAGCCTCATTAAATAGGCTTATTTTAGCAACTTAGGCTTATTAAATAGGTTTATTTCAGCAACTTAGACTTATTAAATAGCCTTATTAAATAGGCTTATTTCAGCAACTTAGGCTTATTAAATAAGCTTATTTCAGCAACTTATGCTTATTAAATAGCCTTATTAAACAGGTTTATTTCAGCAACTTAGGCTTATTAAATAGCATTTTTAAATAGGTTTATTTCAGAAACTTAGACTTATTAAATATACCTTTTTAAATAGGCTTAGTTCAGAAACTTAGGCTTTTTAAATAGGCTTCTTTCAGCAACTTAGGCTTATTAAATAGCCTTATTAAATAGGCTTATTTTAGCAACTTAGACTTATTAAATCGACTAATTAAATAGACATTTCAGCAACTTTGGCTCATTAAATAGGCTTATGAAATATGCTTATTTCTGCAACTTAGACTTATTAGATAGGCCTATTAAATAGGCTTATTTCAGCAACTTAGACTTATTAAATAGCCTTATTTCAGCAACTTAGGCTTATTAAAAAGGCTCATTTCAGCAACTTAGGCTTATTAAATAGCCTTATTTCAGCAACGTAGACTTATTAAATAGGCTTATTCAGCAACTTAGGCTTATTAAATAGCCTTATTAAATAGGCTTATTTTAGCAACTTAGGCTTATTAAATAGGCTTATTTCAGCAACTTAGACTTATTAAATAGGCTTATTTCAGCAACTTAGGCTTATGAAATAGGCTTATTTCAGCAACTTAGGCTTATTAAACAGCCTCATTAAATAGGCTTATTTCAGCAACTTGGGCTTATTAAATAGGCTTATTTCAGCAACTTAGACTGATTAAATAGGCTTATTAAATAGGCTTATTAAATAGACTTATTAAATAGGCGTATGAAATGGGCTCAATAAATAGGCTTATTAAATAGGCTCAATAAATAGGCGTATTAAATAGGCTCATTAAATAGGCTTATTAAATAGGCTTATTAAATAGACTTATTAAATAGCCTCATTAAATAGGCATATTTTAGCAACTTAGGCTTATTAAATAGGCTTAATTCAGCAACTTATGCTTATTAAATAGCCTTATTATATAGGCTTATTTCAGCAACTTAGGCTTATTAAATAAGCTTATTTCAGCAACTTAGACTTATTAAATAGGCCTATTAAATAGGCTTATTAAATAGACTTATTAAATAGGCTCATTAAATACTTATTAAATAGGCTTATTAAATAGGCTTATTAAATAGACTTATTAAATAGACTCAATAAATAGGCTTATTAAATAGGCTTATTAAATAGGCGTATTAAATAGGCTTATTTCAGCAACTTAGGCTTATTAAATAGGCTCATTAAATACTTATTAAATAGGCTTATTAAACAGGCTTATTAAATAGACTTATTAAATAGGCTCAATAAATAGGCTTATAAATAGGCTCATCAAATATGCTTAATAAATAGGCTTATTAAATAGGCTTATTAAATAGGCTTATTAAATAGGTTTATTAAATAGACTTATTAAATAGGTTTATTAAATAGACTTATTAAATAGCCTTATTAAATAGATTTATTAAATAGGCTTAATAAATAGGCTTATTAAATAGGTTTATTAAATAGACTTATTAAATAGCCTTATTAAATAGACTTATTAAATAGGCTTAATAAATAGGCTTATTAAATAGGCTCAATAAATAGGCTTATTAAATAGGCTCATTAAATACTTATTAAATAGGCGTATTAAATAGACTTATTAAATAGACTTATTAAATAGGCATATTAAATAGGCTTATTAAATAGGCTTATTAAATAGGCTTATTAAATAGACTTATTAAATAGCCTCATTAAATAGCCTTATTTTAGCAACTTAGGCTTTTTAAATATGCTTATTTCAGCAACTTAGACTTATTAAATAGCCTTATTTCAGCAACTTGGGCTTATTAAATAGGCTTATGTCAGCAACTTAGACTTATTAAATAGGCATATTAAATAGGCGTATTAAATAGACTTATTAAATAGGCGTATGAAATGGGCTCAATAAATAGGCTTATTAAATAGGCTCAATAAATAGGCTTATTAAATAGGCTCAATAAATAGGCTCATTAAATAGGCTCAATAAATAGGCTTAGTAAATAGGCTCATTAAATAGGCTTATTAAATAGGCTTATTAAATAGGCATATTAAATAGGCTTATTAAATAGGCTTATTAAATAGGCTTATTAAATAGACTTATTAAATAGCCTCATTAAATAGCCTTATTTTAGCAACTTAGGCTTTTTAAATATGCTTATTTCAGCAACTTAGACTTATTAAATAGCCTTATTTCAGCAACTTGGGTTTATTAAATAGGCTTATGTCAGCAACTTAGACTTATTAAATAGGCATATTAAATAGGCGTATTAAATAGACTTATTAAATAGGCGTATGAAATGGGCTCAATAAATAGGCTTATTAAATAGGCTCAATAAATAGGCTTATTAAATAGGCTCAATAAATAGGCTCATTAAATAGGCTCAATAAATAGGCTTATTAAATAAGCTCATTAAATACTTATTAAATAGGCTTATTAATTAGACTTATTAAATAGACTTATTAAATAGCCTTATTAAATAGACTTATTAAATAGGCTTATTAAAAATGCTTATTAAATAGACTTATTAAATAGGCTCATTAAATACTTATTAAATAGGTTTATTAAATAGGCGTATTAAATAGGCTCATTATATAGGCTTATTAAATAGGCTTATTAAATAGGCTTATTAAATAGACTTATTAAATAGCCTCATTAAAGAGGCTTATTTTAGCAACTTAGGCTAATTAAATAGGCTTAATTCAGCAACTTATGGTTATTAAATAGCCTTATTATATAGGCTTATTTCAGCAACTTAGGCTTATTAAATAAGCTTATTTCAGCAACTTAGACTTATTAAATAGGCCTATTAAATAGGCTTATTAAATAGACTTATTAAATAGGCTCATTAAATACTTATTAAATAGGCTTATTAAATAGGCTTATTAAATAGACTTATAAAATAGGCTCAATAAATAGGCTTATTAAATAGGTTTATTAAATAGGCTTATTAAATAGGCTTATTAAATAGGCTCAATAAATAGGCTCAATAAATAGGCTTACTAAATAGGCTTATTAAATAGGCTCAATAAATAGGCTTATTAAATAGGCTCAATAAATAGGCTTATTAAATAGGCTCATTAAATACTTATTAAATAGGCTTATTAAATAGACTTATTAAATAGACTTATTAAATAGTCTTATTAAAAAGGCTTATTAAATAGACTTAATAAATAGGCTCATTAAATACTTATTAAATAGGTTTATTAATTAGACTTATTAAATAGACTTATTAAATAGACTTATTAAATAGGCTTATTAAATAGACTTTATTAAATAGGCTTATTAAAAAGGCTTATTAAATAGACTTTATTAAATAGGCTTATTAAATAGGCTTATTAAATGGACTTATTAAATAGCCTCATTAAATAGGCTTATTTTAGCAACTTAGGCTTATTAAATAGGTTTATTTCAGCAACTTAGACTTATTAAATAGCCTTATTAAATAGGCTTATTTCAGCAACTTAGGCTTATTAAATAAGCTTATTTCAGCAACTTATGCTTATTAAATAGCCTTATTAAACAGGTTTATTTCAGCAACTTAGGCTTATTAAATAGCATTTTTAAATAGGTTTATTTCAGAAACTTAGACTTATTAAATATACCTTTTTAAATAGGCTTAGTTCAGAAACTTAGGCTTATTAAATAGGCTTATTTCAGCAACTTAGACTTATTAAAAGCCTTATTTCAGCAACTTAGGCTTATGAAATAGGCTTATTTCATCAACTTAGGCTTATTAAACAGCCTAATTAAATAGGCTTATTTCAGCAACTTGGGCTTATTAAATAGGCTTATTTCAGCAACTTAGACTTATTAAATAGGCTTATTAAGTAGGCTTATTAAATAGGCTTATTAAATAGGCGTATGAAATGGGCTCAATAATTAGGCTTATTAAATAGGCTCAATAAATAGGCGTATTAAATAGGCTCAATAAATGGGCTCATTAAATAGGCTCAATAAATAGGCTTATTAAATAGGCTCATTAAATACTTATTAAATAGGCTTATTAATTAGACTTATTAAATAGACTTATTAAATAGGCTTAATAAAAAGGCTTATTAAATAGACTTATTAAATAGGCTCATTAAATACTTATTAAATAGGTTAATTAAATAGGCGTATTAAATAGGCTCATTAAATAGGCTTATTAAATAGGCTTATTAAATAGGCTTATTAAATAGACTTATTAAAAAGCCTCATTAAATAGGCTTATTTCAGCAACTTAGGCTTATTAAATAGGCTTATTTCAGCAACTTAGACGTATTAAATAGCCTTATTTCAGCAACTTAGGCTTATTTAATAGGCTCATTTCAGCAACTTAGGCTTATTAAATAGCCTTAGTTCATGCAACTTAGACTTATTAAATAGGCTTATTCAGCAAATTAGGCGTATTAAATAGCCTTATTAAATAGGCTTATTTCAGCAACTTAGGCTTATTAAATAGCCTTATTTCAGCAACTTAGACTTATTAAAAAGGCTTATTTCAGCAACTTAGGCTTATGAAATAGGCTTTTCAGCAACTTAGGCTTATTAAATAGGCTTATTTCAGCAACTTAGACTTATTAAATAGGTCTATTAAATAGGCTTATTAAATAGACTGATTAAATAGGCTCATTAAATACTCATTAAATAAGCTTATTAAATAGGCTTATTAAATAGACTTATTAAATTGGCTCAATAAATAGGCTTATTAAATAGGCTTATTAAATAGGCTTATTAAATAGGCTAAATAAATAGGCTTATTAAATAGGCGTGTTAAATAGGCTTATTAAATAGGCGTATTAAATAGGCTTATTAAATAGGCTTATTAAATGGACTTATTAAATAGCCTCATTAAATAGGCTTATTTTAGCAACTTAGGCTTATTAAATAGGTTTATTTCAGCAACTTAGACTTATTAAATAGCCTTATTAAATAGGCTTACTTCAGCAACTTAGGCTTATTAAATAGGCTTATTCCAGCAACTTACGCTTATTAAATAGCCTTATTAAACAGGTTTATTTCAGCAACTTAGGCTTATTAAATAGCATTTTTAAATAGGTTTATTTCAGCAACTTAGACTTATTAAATATACCTTTTTAAATAGGCTTAGTTCAGAAACTTAGGCTTTTTAAATAGGCTTATTTCAGCAACTTAGGCTCATTAAATAGCCTTATTAAATAGGCTTATTTCAGCAACTTAGGCTTATTAAATAGCCTTATTAAATAGGCTCATTTTAGCAACTTAGACTTATTAAATCGACTTATTAAATAGACATTTCAGCAACTTAGGCTCATTAAATATGCTTATGAAATATGCTTATTTCTGCAACTTAGACTTATTAGATAGGCCTATTAAATAGGCTTATTTCAGCAACTTAGGCTTATTAAATAGCGTTATTTCAGCAACTTAGACTTATTAAATAGGCTTATTTCAGCAACTTAGGCTTATTAAATAGGCTTATTCAGCAACTTAGGCTTATCAAAAAGCTTATTAAATAGGCTTATTTCAACAACTCAGGCTTATTAAATAGGCTTATTCAGCAACTTAGGCTTATTAAATAGGCTCATTAAATACTTATTAAATAGGCTTATTAAACAGGCTTATCAAATATACTTATTAAATAGGCTCAATAAATAGGCTTATTAAATAGGCTCATCAAATATGCTTAATAAATAGGCTTATTAAATAGGCTTATTAAATAGGCTTATTAAGTAGGCTTATTAAATAGACTCATTAAATAGGCTTATTAAATAGGCTTATTAAATAGGCTTATTAAATAGGCTTAATAAATAGGCTTATTAAATAGGCTCAATAAATAGGCTTATTAAATAGGCTCATTAAATATTTATTAAATAGGCGTATTAAATAGATTTATTAAATATACTTATTAAATAGGCATATTAAATAGGCTTATTAAATAGGCTTATTAAATAGGCCTATTAAATAGACTTATTAAATAGCCTCATTAAATAGGCTTATTTTAGCAACTTAGGCTTATTAAATAGGCTTATTTCAGCAACTTAGACTTATTAAATAGCCTTATTTCAGCAACATAGGCTTATTAAAAAGGCTCATTTCAGCAACTTAGGCTTATTAAATAGCCTTATTTCAGCAACGTAGACTTATTAAATAGGCTTATTCAGCAACTTAGGCTTATTAAATAGCCTTATTAAATAGGCTTATTTTAGCAACTTAGGCTTATTAAATAGGCTTATTTCAGCAACTTAGACTTATTAAAAAGCCTTATTTCAGCAACTTAGGCTTATGAAATAGGCTTATTTCAGCAACTTAGGCTTATTAAACAGCCTTATTAAATAGGCTTATTTCAGCAACTTGGGCTTATTAAATAGGCTTATTTCAGCAACTTAGACTTATTAAATAGGCTTATTAAGTAGGCTTATTAAATAGACTTATTAAATAGGCGTATGAAATGGGCTCAATAATTAGGCTTATTAAATAGGCTCAATAAATAGGCATATTAAATAGGCTCAATAAATAGGCTCATTAAATAGGCTCAATAAATAGGCTTATTAAATAGGCTCATTAAATACTTATTAAATAGGCTTATTAATTAGACTTATTAAATAGACTTATTAAATAGGCTTAATAAAAAGGCTTATTAAATAGACTTATTAAATAGCCTCATTAAATACTTATTAAATAGGTTTATTAAATAGGCATATTAAATAGGCTCATTAAATAGGCTTATTAAATAGGCTTATTAAATAGGCTTATTAAATAGACTTATTAAATAGCCTCATTAAATAGGCTTATTTTAGCAACTTAGGCTTATTAAATAGGCTTAATTCAGCAACTTATGCTTATTAAATAGCCTTCTTATATAGGCTTATTTCAGCAACTTAGGCTTATTAAATAAGCTTATTTCAGCAACTTAGACTTATTAAATAGGCCTACTAAAAAGGCTTATTAAATAGACTTATTAAATAGGCTCATTAAATACTTATTAAATAGGCTTATTAAATAGGCTTATTAAATAGACTTATTATATAGGCTCAATAAATAGGCTTATTAAATAGGTTTATTAAATAGGCTTATTAAATAGGCTTATTAAATAGGCTTATTAAATAGGCTTATTAAATAGGCTCAATAAATAGGCTTACTAAATAGGCTCAATAAATAGGCTTATTAAATAGGCTCAATAAATAGGCGTATTAAATAGGCTCAATAAATAGGCTTATTAAATAGGCTCATTAAATACTTATTAAATAGGCGTATTAAATAGACTTATTAAATAGACTTATTAAATAGGCTTATTAAATAGACTTTATTAAATAGGCTTATTAAAAAGGCTTATTGAATAGACTTAATATATAGGCACATTAAATACTTATTAAATAGGTTTATTAAATAGGCGTAATAAATAGTCTTATTGAATAGGCGTATTAAATAGGCTTATTAAATAGTCTAATTAAATGGACTTATTAAATAGCCTCATTAAATAGGCTTATTTTAGCAACTTAGGCTTATTAAATAGGTTTATTTCAGCAACTTAGACTTATTAAATAGCCTTATTAAATAGGCTTATTTCAGCAACTTAGGCTTATTAAATAAGCTTATTTCAGCAACTTACGCTTATTAAATAGCCTTATTAAACAGGTTTATTTCAGCAACTTAGGCTAATTAAATAGCATTTTTATATAGGTTTATTTCAGCAACTTAGACTTATTAAATATACCTTTTTAAATAGGCTTAGTTCAGAAACTTAGGCTTTTTAAATAGGCTTATTTCAGCAACTTAGGCTCATTAAATAGCCTTATTAAATAGGCTTATTTCAGCAACTTAGGCTTATTAAAAAGCCTTATTAAATAGTCTTATTTTATCAACTTAGACTTATTAAATCGACTTATTAAATAGACATTTCAGCAACTTAGGCTCATTAAATATGCTTATGAAATATGCTTATTTCTGCAACTTAGACTTATTAGATAGGCCTATTAAATAGGCTTATTTTAGCAACTTAGGCTTATTAAATATGCTTATTTCAGCAACTTAGGCGTTTTAAATAGCATTATTAAATAGGTTTATTTCTGCAACTTAGACTTATTAAATAGCCTTATTAAATAGGCTTATTTCAGCAACTTAGTCTTATTAAATAGCATTTTTAAATAGGTTTATTTCAGCAACTTAGACTTATTAAATAGACTTTTTTTATATAGGCTTAGTTCAGCAACATAGGCTTATTAAATAGGCTTATTCAGCAACTTAGGCTTATTAAATAGGCTCATTAAATACTTATTAAATAGGCTTATTAATTAGACTTATTAAATAGACTTATTAAATAGGCTTAATAAAAAGGCTTATTAAATAGACTTATTAAATAGGCTCATTAAATACTTATTAAATAGGTTTATTAAATAGGCATATTAAATAGGCTCATTAAATAGGCTTATTAAATAGGCTTATTAAATAGGCTTATTAAATAGACTTATTAAATAGCCTCATTAAATAGGCTTATTTTAGCAACTTAGGCTTATTAAATAGGCTTAATTCAGCAACTTATGCTTATTAAATAGCCTTCTTATATAGGCTTATTTCAGCAACTTAGGCTTATTAAATAAGCTTATTTCAGCAACTTAGACTTATTAAATAGGCCTACTAAAAAGGCTTATTAAATAGACTTATTAAATAGGCTCATTAAATACTTATTAAATAGGCTTATTAAATAGGCTTATTAAATAGACTTATTATATAGGCTCAATAAATAGGCTTATTAAATAGGTTTATTAAATAGGCTTATTAAATAGGCTTATTAAATAGGCTTATTAAATAGGCTTATTAAATAGGCTCAATAAATAGGCTTACTAAATAGGCTCAATAAATAGGCTTATTAAATAGGCTCAATAAATAGGCGTATTAAATAGGCTCAATAAATAGGCTTATTAAATAGGCTCATTAAATACTTATTAAATAGGCGTATTAAATAGACTTATTAAATAGACTTATTAAATAGGCTTATTAAATAGACTTTATTAAATAGGCTTATTAAAAAGGCTTATTGAATAGACTTAATATATAGGCACATTAAATACTTATTAAATAGGTTTATTAAATAGGCGTAATAAATAGTCTTATTGAATAGGCGTATTAAATAGGCTTATTAAATAGTCTAATTAAATGGACTTATTAAATAGCCTCATTAAATAGGCTTATTTTAGCAACTTAGGCTTATTAAATAGGTTTATTTCAGCAACTTAGACTTATTAAATAGCCTTATTAAATAGGCTTATTTCAGCAACTTAGGCTTATTAAATAAGCTTATTTCAGCAACTTACGCTTATTAAATAGCCTTATTAAACAGGTTTATTTCAGCAACTTAGGCTAATTAAATAGCATTTTTATATAGGTTTATTTCAGCAACTTAGACTTATTAAATATACCTTTTTAAATAGGCTTAGTTCAGAAACTTAGGCTTTTTAAATAGGCTTATTTCAGCAACTTAGGCTCATTAAATAGCCTTATTAAATAGGCTTATTTCAGCAACTTAGGCTTATTAAAAAGCCTTATTAAATAGTCTTATTTTATCAACTTAGACTTATTAAATCGACTTATTAAATAGACATTTCAGCAACTTAGGCTCATTAAATATGCTTATGAAATATGCTTATTTCTGCAACTTAGACTTATTAGATAGGCCTATTAAATAGGCTTATTTTAGCAACTTAGGCTTATTAAATATGCTTATTTCAGCAACTTAGGCGTTTTAAATAGCATTATTAAATAGGTTTATTTCTGCAACTTAGACTTATTAAATAGCCTTATTAAATAGGCTTATTTCAGCAACTTAGTCTTATTAAATAGGCTTATTTCAGCAACTTATGCTTATTAAATAGCCTTATTAAACAGGTTTATTTCAGCAATTTACGCTTATTAAATAGCATTTTAAATAGGTTTATTTCAGCAACTTAGACTTATTAAATAGACCTTTTTATATAGGCTTAGTTCAGCAACGTAGGCTTATTAAATAGGCTTATTTCAGCAACTTATGCTTATTAAATAGCCTTATTAATCAGGTTTATTTCAGCAACTTAGGCGTATTAAATAGCACTTTTAAATAGGTTTATTTCAGCAACTTAGACTTATTAAATAGACCTTTTTAAATAGGCTTAGTTCAGAAACTTAGGCTTATTAAATAGGCTTATTTCAGCAACTTAGGTTCATTAAATAGCCTCATTAAATAGGCTTATTTCAGCAACTTAGGCTTATTAAATAGCCTTATTAAATAGGCTTATTTTAGCACCTTAGACTTATTAGATAGGCCTATTAAATAGGCTTATTTCAGCAACTTAGGCTTATTAAATAGGCTTATTTCAGCAACTTAGACTTATTAAATAGCCTTATTTCAGCAACTTAGGCTTATTAAATAGGCTCATTTCAGCAACTTAGGCTTATTAAATAGCCTTAGTTCAGCAACTTAGACTTATTAAATAGGCTTATTCAGCAACTTAGGCGTATTAAATTGCCTTATTAAATAGGCTTATTTCAGCAACTTAGGCTTATTAAATAGGCTTATTTCAGCAACTTAGACTTATTAAAAAGGCTTATGTCAGCAACTTAGGCTTATGAAATAGGCTTTTCAGCAACTTAGGCTTATTAATTAGGCTTATTTCAGCAACTTAGACTTATTAAATATGCCTATTAAATAGGCTTATTAAATAGACTGATTAAATAGGCTCATTAAATACTCATTAAATAGGCTTATTAAATAGGCTTATTAAATAGACTTATTAAATAGGCTCAATAAATAGGCTTATTAAATAGGCTTATTAAATAGGCTTATTAAATAGGCTCAATAAATAGGTTTATTAAATAGGCGTATTAAATAGGCTTATTAAATAGGCATATTAAATAGGCTTATTAAATAGGCTTATTAAATGGACTTATTAAATAGCCTCATTAAATAGGCTTATTTTAGCAACTTAGGCTTATTAAATAGGTTTATTTCAGCAACTTAGACTTATTAAATAGCCTTATTAAATAGGTTTATTTCAGCAACTTAGACTTATTAAATATACCTTTTTAAATAGGCTTAGTTCAGAAACTTAGGCTTTTTACATAGGCTTATTTCAGCAACTTAGGCTCATTAAATAGCCTTATTAAATAGGCTTATTTCAGCAACTTAGGCTTATTAAATAGCCTTATTAAATAGGCTTATTTTAGCAACTTAGACTTATTAAATCGACTAGTTAAATAGACATTTCAGCAACTTAGGCTCATTAAATAGGCTTATGAAATATGCTTATTTCTGCAACTTAGACTTATTAGATAGGCCTATTAAATAGGCTTATTTCTGCAACTTAGGCTTATTAAATAGCCTTATTTCAGCAACTTAGGCTTATTAAATAGGCTTATTTCAGCAACTTAGACTTATTAGATAGGCCTATTAAATAGGCTTATTTCAGCAACTTAGGCTTATTAAATAGGCTTATTTCAGCAACTTAGACTTATTAAATAGCCTTATTTCAGCAACTTAGGCTTATTAAATAGGCTCATTTCAGCAACTTAGGCTTATTAAATAGCCTTAGTTCAGCAACTTAGACTTATTAAATAGGCTTATTCAGCAACTTAGGCGTATTAAATAGCCTTATTAAATAGGCTTATTTCAGCAACTTAGGCTTATTAAATAGGCTTATTTCAGCAACTTAGACTTATTAAAGGCTTATTTTAGCAACTTAGGCTTATGAAATAGGCTTTTCAGCAACTTAGGCTTATTAAATAGGCTTATTTCAGCAACTTAGACTTATTAAATAGGCCTATTAAATAGGCTTATTAAATAGACTGATTAAATAGGCTCATTAAATACTCATTAAATAGGCTTATTAAATAGGCTTATTAAATAGACTTATTAAATAGGCTCAATAAATAGGCTCAATAAATAGGCTTATTAAATAGGCTCATTAAATACTTATTAAATAGGCGTATTAAATAGACTTATTAAATAGACTTATTAAATAGGCATTTTAAATAGGCTTATTAAATAGGCTTATTAAATAGGCCTATTAAATAGACTTATTAAATAGCCTCATTAAATAGGCTTATTTTAGCAACTTAGGCTTATTAAATAGGCTTATTTCTGCAACTTAGACTTATTAAATAGCCTTATTTCAGCAACATAGGCTTATTAAAAAGGCTCATTTCAGCAACTTAGGCTTATTAAATAGCCTTATTTCAGCAACGTAAACTTATTAAATAGGCTTATTCAGCAACTTAGGCTTATTAAATAGCCTTATTAAATAGGCTTATTTTAGCAACTTAGGCTTATTAAATAGGCTTATTTCAGCAACTTAGACTTATTAAAAAGCCTTATTTCAGCAACTTAGGCTTATTAAACAGCCTCATTAAATAGGCTCATTTCAGCAACTTAGGCTTATTAAATAGCCTTAGTTCAGCAACTTAGACTTATTAAATAGGCTTATTCAGCAAATTAGGCGTATTAAATAGCCTTATTAAATAGGCTTATTTCAGCAACTTAGGCTCATTAAATAGACTTATTTCAGCAACTTAGACTTATTAAAAAGGCTTATTTCAGCAACTTAGGCTTATGAAATAGGCTTTTCAGCAACTTAGGCTTATTAAATAGGCTTATTTCAGCAACCTAGACTTATTAAATAGGTCTATGAAATAGGCTTATTAAATAGACTTATTAAATAGGCTCAATAAATAGGCTTATTAAATAGGCTTATTAAATAGGCTTATTAAATAGGCTCAATAAATAGGCTTATTAAATAGGCGTATTAAATAGGCTTATTAAATAGGCGTATTAAATAGGCTTATTAAATAGGCTTATTAAATGGACTTATTAAATAGCCTCATTAAATAGGCTTATTTTAGCAACTTAGGCTTATTAAATAGGTTTATTTCAGCAACTTAGACTTATTAAATAGCCTTATTAAATAGGCTTATTTCAGCAACTTAGGCTTATTAAATAGGCTTATTCCAGCAACTTACGCTTATTAAATAGCCTTATTAAACAGGTTTATTTCAGCAACTTAGGCTTATTAAATAGCATTTTTAAATAGGTTTATTTCAGCAACTTAGACTTATTAAATATACCTTTTTAAATAGGCTTAGTTCAGAAACTTAGGCTTTTTAAATAGGCTTATTTCAGCAACTTAGGCTCATTAAATAGCCTTATTAAATAGGCTTATTTCAGCAACTTAGGCTTATTAAATAGCCTTATTAAATAGGCTTATTTTAGCAACTTAGACTTATTAAATCGACTTATTAAATAGACATTTCAGCAACTTAGGCTCATTAAATATGCTTATGAAATATGCTTATTTCTGCAACTTAGACTTATTAGATAGGCCTATTAAATAGGCTTATTTCAGCAACTTAGGCTTATTAAATAGCGTTATTTCAGCAACTTAGACTTATTAAATAGGCTTATTTCAGCAACTTAGGCTTATTAAATAGGCTTATTCAGCAACTTAGGCTTATCAAATAGGCTTATTAAATAGGCTTATTTCAACAACTCAGGCTAATTAAATAGGCTTATTCAGCAACTTAGGCTTATTAAATAGGCTCATTAAATACTTATTAAATAGGCTTATTAAACAGGCTTATTAAATAGACTTATTAAATAGGCTCAATAAATAGGCTTATTAAATAGGCTCATCAAATATGCTTAATAAATAGGCTTGTTAAATAGGCTTATTAAATAGGCTTATTAAATAGGCTTATTAAATAGACTCATTAAATAGGCTTATTAAATAGGCTCATTAAATAGGCTTAATAAATAGGCTTATTAAATAGGCTCAATAAATAGGCTTATTAAATAGGCTCATTAAATATTTATTAAATAGGCGTATTAAATAGACTTATTAAATAGGCATATTAAATAGGCTTATTAAATAGGCTTATTAAATAGGCCTATTAAATAGACTTATTAAATAGCCTCATTAAATAGGCTTATTTTAGCAACTTAGGCTTATTAAATAGGCTTATTTCAGCAACTTAGACTTAGTAAATAGCCTTATTTCAGCAACATAGACTTATTAAAAAGGCTCATTTCAGCAACTTAGGCTTATTAAATAGCCTTATTTCAGCAACGTAGACTTATTAAATAGGCTTATTCAGCAACTTAGGCTTATTAAATAGCCTTATTAAATAGGCTTATTTTAGCAACTTAGGCTTATTAAATAGGCTTATTTCAGCAACTTAGGCTTATGAAATAGGCTTATTTCAGCAACTTAGGCATATTAAACAGCCTTATTAAATAGGCTTATTTCAGCAACTTGGGCTTATTAAATAGGCTTATTTCAGCAACTTAGACTTATTAAATAGGCTTATTAAGTAGGCTTATTAAATAGACTTATTAAATAGGCGTATGAAATGGGCTCAATAATTAGGCTTATTAAATAGGCTCAATAAATAGGCGTATTAAATAGGCTCAATAAATAGGCTCATTAAATAGGCTCAATAAATAGGCTTATTAAATAGGCTCATTAAATACTTATTAAATAGGCTTATTAATTAGACTTATTAAATAGACTTATTAAATAGGCTTAAAAAAAGGCTTATTAAATAGACTTATTAAATAGGCTCATTAAATACTTATTAAATAGGTTTATTAAATAGGCGTATTAAATAGGCTCATTAAATAGGCTTATTAAATAGGCTTATTAAATAGGCTTATTAAATAGACTTATTAAATAGCCTCATTAAATAGGCTTATTTCAGCAACTTAGGCTTATTAAATAGGCTTATTTCAGCAACTTAGACGTATTAAATAGCCTTATTTCAGCAACTTAGGCTTATTTAATAGGCTCATTTCAGCAACTTAGGCTTATTAAATAGCCTTAGTTCAGCAACTTAGACTTATTAAATAGGCTTATTCAGCAAATTAGGCGTATTAAATAGCCTTATTAAATAGGCTTATTTCAGCAACTTAGGCTTATTAAATAGACTTATTTTAGCAACTTAGGCTTATTAAATAGGCTTATTTCAGCAACTTAGACGTATTAAATAGCCTTATTTCAGCAACTTAGGCTTATTTAATAGGCTCATTTCAGCAACTTAGGCTTATTAAATAGCCTTAGTTCAGCAACTTAGACTTATTAAATAGGCTTATTCAGCAAATTAGGCGTATTAAATAGCCTTATTAAATAGGCTTATTTCAGCAACTTAGGCTCATTAAATAGACTTATTTCAGCAACTTAGACTTATTAAAAAGGCTTATTTCAGCAACTTAGGCTTATGAAATAGGCTTTTCAGCAACTTAGGCTTATTAAATAGGCTTATTTCAGCAACTTAGACTTATTAAATAGGTCTATTAAATAGGCTTATTAAATAGACTGATTAAATAGGCTCATTAAATACTCATTAAATAAGCTTATTAAATAGGCTTATTAAATAGACTTATTAAATAGGCTCAATAAATAGGCTTATTAAATAGGCTTATTAAATAGGCTTATTAAATAGGCTCAATAAATAGGCTTATTAAATAGGCGTATTAAATAGGCTTATTAAATAGGCTTATTAAATAGGCTTATTAAATGGACTTATTAAATAGCCTCATTAAATAGGCTTATTTTAGCAACTTAGGCTTATTAAATAGGCTTATTCCAGCAAATTACGCTTATTAAATAGCCTTATTAAACAGGTTTATTTCAGCAACTTAGGCTTATTAAATAGCATTTTTAAATAGGTTTATTTCAGCAACTTAGACTTATTAAATATACCTTTTTAAATAGGCTTAGTTCAGAAACTTAGGCTTTTTAAATAGGCTTATTTCAGCAACTTAGGCTCATTAAATAGCCTTATTAAATAGGCTTATTTCAGCAACTTAGGCTTATTAAATAGCCTTATTAAATAGGCTTATTTTAGCAACTTAGACTTATTAAATCGACTTATTAAATAGACATTTCAGCAACTTAGGCTCATTAAATATGCTTATGAAATATGCTTATTTCTGCAACTTAGACTTATTAGATAGGCCTATTAAATAGGCTTATTTCAGCAACTTAGGCTTATTAAATAGCGTTATTTCAGCAACTTAGACTTATTAAATAGGCTTATTTCAGCAACTTAGGCTTACTAAATAGGCTTATTCAGCAACTTAGGCTTATCAAATAGGCTTATTAAATAGGCTTATTTCAACAACTCAGGCTTATTAAATAGGCTTATTCAGCAACTTAGGCTTATTAAATAGGCTCATTAAATACTTATTAAATAGGCTTATTAAACAGGCTTATTAAATAGACTTATTAAATAGGCTCAATAAATAGGCTTATTAAATAGGCTCATCAAATATGCTTAATAAATAGGCTTGTTAAATAGGCTTATTAAATAGGCTTATTAAATAGGCTTATTAAATAGACTCATTAAATAGGCTTATTAAATAGGCTTATTAAATAGGCTTAATAAATAGGCTTATTAAATAGGCTCAATAAATAGGCTTATTAAATAGGCTCATTAAATATTTATTAAATAGGCGTATTAAATAGACTTATTAAATAGACTTATTAAATAGGCATATTAAATAGGCTTATTAAATAGGCTTATTAAATAGGCCTATTAAATAGACTTATTAAATAGCCTCATTAAATAGGCTTATTTTAGCAACTTAGGCTTATTAAATAGGCTTATTTCAGCAACTTAGACTTATTAAATAGCCTTATTTCAGCAACATAGGCTTATTAAAAAGGCTCATTTCAGCAACTTAGGCTTATTAAATAGCCTTATTTCAGCAACGTAGACTTATTAAATAGGCTTATTCAGCAACTTAGGCTTATTAAATAGCCTTATTAAATAGGCTTATTTTAGCAACTTAGGCTTATTAAATAGGTTTATTTCAGCAACTTAGACTTATTAAATAGCCTTATTAAATAGGCTTATTTCAGCAACTTAGGCTTATTAAATGGGCTTATTCCAGCAACTTACGCTTATTAAATAGACTTATTAAACAGGTTTATTTCAGCAACTTAGGCTTATTAAATAGCATTTTTAAATAGGTTTATTTCAGCAACTTATACTTATTAAATATACCTTTTTAAATAGGCTTAGTTCAGAAACTTAGGCTTTTTAAATAGGCTTATTTCAGCAACTTAGGCTCATTAAATAGCCTTATTAAATAGGCTTATTTCAGCAACTTAGGCTTATTAAATAGCCTTATTAAATAGGCTTATTTTAGCAACTTAGACTTATTAAATCGACTTATTAAATAGACATTTCAGCAACTTAGGCTCATTAAATATGCTTATGAAATATGCTTATTTCTGCAACTTAGACTTATTAGATAGGCCTATTAAATAGGCTTATTTCAGCAACTTAGACTTATTAAATAGGCTTATTTCAGCAACTTAGGCTTATTAAATAGGCTTATTCAGCAACTTAGGCTTATCAAATAGGCTTATTAAATAGGCTTATTTCAACAACTCAGGCTTATTAAATAGGCTTATTCAGCAACTTAGGCTTATTAAATAGGCTCATTAAATACTTATTAAATAGGCTTATTAAACAGGCTTATTAAATAGACTTATTAAATAGGCTCAATAAATAGGCTTATTAAATAGGCTCATCAAATATGCTTAATAAATAGGCTTATTAAATAGGCTTATTAAATAGGCTTATTAAATAGGCTTATTAAATAGACTCATTAAATAGGCTTATTAAATAGGCTTATTAAATAGGCTTAATAAATAGGCTTATTAAATAGGCTCAATAAATAGGCTTATTAAATAGGCTCATTAAATATTTATTAAATAGGCGTATTAAATAGACTTATTAAATAGACTTATTAAATAGGCATATTAAATAGGCTTATTAAATAGGCTTATTAAATAGGCCTATTAAATAGACTTATTAAATAGCCTCATTAAATAGGCTTATTTTAGCAACTTAGTCTTATTAAATAGGCTTATTTTAGCAACTTAGACTTATTAAATAGCCTTATTTCAGCAACATAGGCTTATTAAAAAGGCTCATTTCAGCAACTTAGGCTTATTAAATAGCCTTATTTCAGCAACATAGACTTATTAAATAGGCTTATTCAGCAACTTAGGTTTATTAAATAGCCTTATTAAATAGGCTTATTTTAGCAACTTAGGCTTATTAAATAGGCTTATTTCAGCAACTTAGACTTATTAAAAAGCCTTATTTCAGCAACTTAGGCTTATGAAATATGCTTATTTCAGCAACTTAGGCATATTAAACAGCCTTATTAAATAGGCTTCTTTCAGCAACTTGGGCTTATTAAATAGGCTTATTTCAGCAACTTAGACTTATTAAATAGGCGTATGAAATGGGCTCCATAATTAGGCTTATTAAATAGGCTCAATAAATAGGCGTATTAAATAGGCTCAATAAATAGGCTCATTAAATAGGCTCAATAAATAGGCTTATTAAATAGGCTCATTAAATACTTATTAAATAGGCTTATTAATTAGACTTATTAAATAGACTTATTAAATAGGCTTAATAAAAAGGCTTATTAAATAGACTTATTAAATAGGCTCATTAAATACTTATTAAATAGGTTTATTAAATAGGCGTATTAAATAGGCTCATTAAATAGGCTTATTAAATAGGCTTATTAAATAGGCTTATTAAATAGACTTATTAAATAGCCTCATTAAATAGGCTTATTTTAGCAACTTAGGCTTATTAAATAGGCTTAATTCAGCAACTTATGCTTATTAAATAGCCTTCTTATATAGGCTTATTTCAGCAACTTAGGCTTATTAAATAAGCTTATTTCAGCAACTTAGACTTAATAAATAGGCCTATTAAATAGGATTATTAAATAGACTTATTAAATAGGCTCATTAAATACTTATTAAATAGGCTTATTAAATAGGCTTATTAAATAGACTTATTATATAGGCTCAATAAATAGGCTTATTAAATAGGCTTATTAAATAGGCTTATTAAATAGGCTTATTAAATAGGCTTATTAAATAGGCTCAATAAATAGGCTTACTAAATAGGCTCAATAAATAGGCTTATTAAATAGGCTCAATAAATAGGCGTATTAAATAGGCTCAATAAATAGGCTTATTAAATAGGCTCATTAAATACTTATTAAATAGGCGTATTAAATAGACTTATTAAATAGACTTATTAAATAGGCTTATTAAATAGACTGTATTAAATAGGCTTATTAAAAAGGCTTATTGAATAGACTTAATATATAGGCACATTAAATACTTATTAAATAGGTTTATTAAATAGGCGTATTAAATAGGCTTATTAAATAGGCGTATTAAATAGGCTTATTAAATAGTCTAATTAAATGGACTTATTAAATAGCCTCATTAAATAGGCTTATTTTAGCAAATTAGGCTTATTAAATAGGTTTATTTCAGCAACTTAGACTTATTAAATAGCCTTATTAAATAGGCTTATTTCAGCAACTTAGGCTTATTAAATAAGCTTATTTCAGCAACTTACGCTTATTAAATAGCCTTATTAAACAGGTTTATTTCAGCAACTTAGGCTTATTAAATAGCATTTTTAAATAGGTTTATTTCAGCAACTTAGACTTATTAAATATACCTTTTTAAATAGGCTTAGTTCAGAAACTTAGGCTTTTTAAATAGGCTTATTTCAGCAACTTAGGCTCATTAAATAGCCTTATTAAATAGTCTTATTTCAGCAACTTAGGCTTATTAAAAAGCCTTATTAAATAGGCTTATTTTATCAACTTAGACTTATTAAATCGACTTATTAAATAGACATTTGAGCAACTTAGGCTCATTAAATATGCTTATGAAATATGCTTATTTCTGCAACTTAGACTTATTAGATAGGCCTATTAAATAGGCTTATTTTAGCAACTTAGGCTTATTAAATATGCTTATTTCAGCAACTTAGGCGTTTTAAATAGCATTATTAAATAAGTTTCTTTCTGCAACTTAGACTTATTAAATAGCCTTATTAAATAGGCTTATTTCAGCAACTTAGTCTTATTAAATAGGCTTATTTCAGTTCTTATGCTTATTAAATAGCCTTATTAAACAGGTTTATTTCAGCAATTTACGCTTATTAAATAGCATTTTAAATAGGTTTATTTCAGCAACTTAGGCTTATTAAATAGACCTTTTTATATAGGCTTAGTTCAGCAACGTAGGTTTATTAAATAGGCTTATTTCAGCAACTTATGCTTATTAAATAGCCTTATTAATCAGGTTTATTTCAGCAACTTAGGCGTATTAAATAGCATTTTAAATAGGTTTATTTCAGCAACTTAGACTTATTAAATAGACCTTTTTAAATAGGCTTAGTTCAGAAACTTAGGCTTATTAAATAGGCTTATTTCAGCAACTTAGGTTCATTAAATAGCCTCATTAAATAGGCTTATTTCAGCAACTTAGGCTTATTAAATAGCCTTATTAAATAGGCTTATTTTAGCACCTTAGACTTATTAGATAGGCCTATTAAATAGGCTTATTTCAGCAACTTAGGCTTATTAAATAGGCTTATTTCAGCAACTTAGACTTATTAAATAGCCTTATTTCAGCAACTTAGGCTTATTAAATAGGCTCATTTCAGCAACTTAGGCTTATTAAATAGCCTTAGTTCAGCAACTTAGACTTATTAAATAGGCTTATTCAGCAACTTAGGCGTATTAAATTGCCTTATTAAATAGGCTTATTTCAGCAACTAAGGCTTATTAAATAGGCTTATTTCAGCAACTTAGACTTATTAAAAAGGCTTATTTCAGCAACTTAGGCTTATGAAATAGGCTTTTCAGCAACTTAGGCTTATTAATTAGGCTTATTTCAGCAACTTAGACTTATTAAATATGCCTATTAAATAGGCTTATTAAATAGACTGATTAAATAGGCTCATTAAATACTCATTAAATAGGCTTATTAAATAGGCTTATTAAATAGACTTATTAAATAGGCTCAATAAATAGGCTTATTAAATAGGCTTATTAAATAGGCTTATTAAATAGGCTCAATAAATAGGTTTATTAAATAGGCGTATTAAATAGGCTTATTAAATAGGCATATTAAATAGGCTTATTAAATAGGCTTATTAAATGGACTTATTAAATAGCCTCATTAAATAGGCTTATTTTAGCAACTTAGGCTTATTAAATAGGTTTATTTCAGCAACTTAGACTTATTAAATAGCCTTATTAAATAGGTTTATTTCAGCAACTTAGACTTATTAAATATACCTTTTTAAATAGGCTTAGTTCAGAAACTTAGGCTTTTTACATAGGCTTATTTCAGCAACTTAGGCTCATTAAATAGCCTTATTAAATAGGCTTATTTCAGCAACTTAGGCTTAGTAAATAGCCTTATTAAATAGGCTTATTTTAGCAACTTAGACTTATTAAATCGACTAGTTAAATAGACATTTCAGCAACTTAGGCTCATTAAATAGGCTTATGAAATATGCTTATTTCTGCAACTTAGACTTATTAGATAGGCCTATTAAATAGGCTTATTTCTGCAACTTAGGCTTATTAAATAGCCTTATTTCAGCAACTTAGGCTTATTAAATAGGCTTATTTCAGCAACTTAGACTTATTAGATAGGCCTATTAAATAAGCTTATTTCAGCAACTTAGGCTTATTAAATAGGCTTATTTCAGCAACTTAGACTTATTAAATAGCCTTATTTCAGCAACTTAGGCTTATTAAATAGGCTCATTTCAGCAACTTAGGCTTATTAAATAGCCTTAGTTCAGCAACTTAGACTTATTAAATAGGCTTATTCAGCAACTTAGGCGTATTAAATAGCCTTATTAAATAGGCTTATTTCAGCAACTTAGGCTTATTAAATAGGCTTATTTCAGCAACTTAGACTTATTAAAGGCTTATTTTAGCAACTTAGGCTTATGAAATAGGCTTTTCAGCAACTTAGGCTTATTAAATAGGCTTATTTCAGCAACTTAGACTTATTAAATAGGCCTATTAAATAGGCTTATTAAATAGACTGATTAAATAGGCTCATTAAATACTCATTAAATCGGCTTATTAAATAGGCTTATTAAATAGACTTATTAAATAGGCTCAATAAATAGGCTCAATAAATAGGCTTATTAAATAGGCTCATTAAATACTTATTAAATAGGCGTATTAAATAGACTTATTAAATAGACTTATTAAATAGGCATATTAAATAGGCTTATTAAATAGGCTTATTAAATAGGCCTATTAAATAGACTTATTAAATAGCCTCATTAAATAGGCTTATTTTAGCAACTTAGGCTTATTAAATAGGCTTATTTCTGCAACTTAGACTTATTAAATAGCCTTATTTCAGCAACATAGGCTTATTAAAAAGGCTCATTTCAGCAACTTAGGCTTATTAAATAGCCTTATTTCAGCAACGTAGACTTATTAAATAGGCTTATTCAGCAACTTAGGCTTATTAAATAGCCTTATTAAATAGGCTTATTTTAGCAACTTAGGCTTATTAAATAGGCTTATTTCAGCAACTTAGACTTATTAAAAAGCCTTATTTCAGCAACTTAGGCTTATTAAACAGCCTCATTAAATAGGCTCATTTCAGCAACTTAGGCTTATTAAATAGCCTTAGTTCAGCAACTTAGACTTATTAAATAGGCTTATTCAGCAAATTAGGCGTATTAAATAGCCTTATTAAATAGGCTTATTTCAGCAACTTAGGCTCATTAAATAGACTTATTTCAGCAACTTAGACTTATTAAAAAGGCTTATTTCAGCAACTTAGGCTTATGAAATAGGCTTTTCAGCAACTTAGGCTTATTAAATAGGCTTATTTCAGCAACCTAGACTTATTAAATAGGTCTATTAAATAGGCTTATTAAATAGACTTATTAAATAGGCTCAATAAATAGGCTTATTAAATAGGCTTATTAAATAGGCTTATTAAATAGGCTCAATAAATAGGCTTATTAAATAGGCGTATTAAATAGGCTTATTAAATAGGCGTATTAAATAGGCTTATTAAATAGGCTTATTAAATGGACTTATTAAATAGCCTCATTAAATAGGCTTATTTTAGCAACTTAGGCTTATTAAATAGGTTTATTTCAGCAACTTAGACTTATTAAATAGCCTTATTAAATAGGCTTATTTCAGCAACTTAGGCTTATTAAATAGGCTTATTCCAGCAACTTACGCTTATTAAATAGCCTTATTAAACAGGTTTATTTCAGCAACTTAGGCTTATTAAATAGCATTTTTAAATAGGTTTATTTCAGCAACTTAGACTTATTAAATATACCTTTTTAAATAGGCTTAGTTCAGAAACTTAGGCTTTTTAAATAGGCTTATTTCAGCAACTTAGGCTCATTAAATAGCCTTATTAAATAGGCTTATTTCAGCAACTTAGGCTTATTAAATAGCCTTATTAAATAGGCTTATTTTAGCAACTTAGACTTATTAAATCGACTTATTAAATAGACATTTCAGCAACTTAGGCTCATTAAATATGCTTATGAAATATGCTTATTTCTGCAACTTAGACTTATTAGATAGGCCTATTAAATAGGCTTATTTCAGCAACTTAGGCTTATTAAATAGCGTTATTTCAGCAACTTAGACTTATTAAATAGGCTTATTTCAGCAACTTAGGCTTATTAAATAGGCTTATTCAGCAACTTAGGCTTATCAAATAGGCTTATTAAATAGGCTTATTTCAACAACTCAGGCTAATTAAATAGGCTTATTCAGCAACTTAGGCTTATTAAATAGGCTCATTAAATATTTATTAAATAGGCGTATTAAATAGACTTATTAAATAGACTTATTAAATAGGCATATTAAATAGGCTTATTAAATAGGCTTATTAAATAGGCCTATTAAATAGACTTATTAAATAGCCTCATTAAATAGGCTTATTTTAGCAACTTAGGCTTATTAAATAGGCTTATTTCAGCAACTTAGACTTAGTAAATAGCCTTATTTCAGCAACATAGGCTTATTAAAAAGGCTCATTTCAGCAACTTAGGCTTATTAAATAGCCTTATTTCAGCAACGTAGACTTATTAAATAGGCTTATTCAGCAACTTAGGCTTATTAAATAGCCTTATTAAATAGGCTTATTTTAGCAACTTAGGCTTATTAAATAGGCTTATTTCAGCAACTTAGGCTTATGAAATAGGCTTATTTCAGCAACTTAGGCATATTAAACAGCCTTATTAAATAGGCTTATTTCAGCAACTTGGGCTTATTAAATAGGCTTATTTCAGCAACTTAGACTTATTAAATAGGCTTATTAAGTAGGCTTATTAAATAGACTTATTAAATAGGCGTATGAAATGGGCTCAATAATTAGGCTTATTAAATAGGCTCAATAAATAGGCGTATTAAATAGGCTCAATAAATAGGCTCATTAAATAGGCTCAATAAATAGGCTTATTAAATAGGCTCATTAAATACTTATTAAATAGGCTTATTAATTAGACTTATTAAATAGACTTATTAAATAGGCTTAAAAAAAGGCTTATTAAATAGACTTATTAAATAGGCTCATTAAATACTTATTAAATAGGTTTATTAAATAGGCGTATTAAATAGGCTCATTAAATAGGCTTATTAAATAGGCTTATTAAATAGGCTTATTAAATAGACTTATTAAATAGCCTCATTAAATAGGCTTATTTCAGCAACTTAGGCTTATTAAATAGGCTTATTTCAGCAACTTAGACGTATTAAATAGCCTTATTTCATCAACTTAGGCTTATTTAATAGGCTCATTTCAGCAACTTAGGCTTATTAAATAGCCTTAGTTCAGCAACTTAGACTTATTAAATAGGCTTATTCAGCAAATTAGGCGTATTAAATAGCCTTATTAAATAGGCTTATTTCAGCAACTTAGGCTTATTAAATAGACTTATTTTAGCAACTTAGGCTTATTAAATAGGCTTATTTCAGCAACTTAGACGTATTAAATAGCCTTATTTCAGCAACTTAGGCTTATTTAATAGGCTCATTTCAGCAACTTAGGCTTATTAAATAGCCTTAGTTCAGCAACTTAGACTTATTAAATAGGCTTATTCAGCAAATTAGGCGTATTAAATAGCCTTATTAAATAGGCTTATTTCAGCAACTTAGGCTCATTAAATAGACTTATTTCAGCAACTTAGACTTATTAAAAAGGCTTATTTCAGCAACTTAGGCTTATGAAATAGGCTTTTCAGCAACTTAGGCTTATTAAATAGGCTTATTTCAGCAACTTAGACTTATTAAATAGGTCTATTAAATAGGCTTATTAAATAGACTGATTAAATAGGCTCATTAAATACTCATTAAATAAGCTTATTAAATAGGCTTATTAAATAGACTTATTAAATAGGCTCAATAAATAGGCTTATTAAATAGGCTTATTAAATAGGCTTATTAAATAGGCTCAATAAATAGGCTTATTAAATAGGCGTATTAAATAGGCTTATTAAATAGGCTTATTAAATAGGCTTATTAAATGGACTTATTAAATAGCCTCATTAAATAGGCTTATTTTAGCAACTTAGGCTTATTAAATAGGCTTATTCCAGCAACTTACGCTTATTAAATAGCCTTATTAAACAGGTTTATTTCAGCAACTTAGGCTTATTAAATAGCATTTTTAAATAGGTTTATTTCAGCAACTTAGACTTATTAAATATACCTTTTTAAATAGGCTTAGTTCAGAAACTTAGGCTTTTTAAATAGGCTTATTTCAGCAACTTAGGCTCATTAAATAGCCTTATTAAATAGGCTTATTTCAGCAACTTAGGCTTATTAAATAGCCTTATTAAATAGGCTTATTTTAGCAACTTAGACTTATTAAATCGACTTATTAAATAGACATTTCAGCAACTTAGGCTCATTAAATATGCTTATGAAATATGCTTATTTCTGCAACTTAGACTTATTAGATAGGCCTATTAAATAGGCTTATTTCAGCAACTTAGGCTTATTAAATAGCGTTATTTCAGCAACTTAGACTTATTAAATAGGCTTATTTCAGCAACTTAGGCTTACTAAATAGGCTTATTCAGCAACTTAGGCTTATCAAATAGGCTTATTAAATAGGCTTATTTCAACAACTCAGGCTTATTAAATAGGCTTATTCAGCAACTTAGGCTTATTAAATAGGCTCATTAAATACTTATTAAATAGGCTTATTAAACAGGCTTATTAAATAGACTTATTAAATAGGCTCAATAAATAGGCTTATTAAATAGGCTCATCAAATATGCTTAATAAATAGGCTTATTAAATAGGCTTATTAAATAGGCTTATTAAATAGGCTTATTAAATAGACTCATTGAATAGGCTTATTAAATAGGCTTATTAAATAGGCTTAATAAATAGGCTCATTAAATAGGCTCAATAAATAGGCTTATTAAATAGGCTCATTAAATATTTATTAAATAGGCGTATTAAATAGACTTATTAAATAGACTTATTAAATAGGCATATTAAATAGGCTTATTAAATAGGCTTATTAAATAGGCCTATTAAATAGACTTATTAAATAGCCTCATTAAATAGGCTTATTTTAGCAACTTAGGCTTATTAAATAGGCTTATTTCAGCAACTTAGACTTATTAAATAGCCTTATTTCAGCAACATAGGCTTATTAAAAAGGCTCATTTCAGCAACTTAGGCTTATTAAATAGCCTTATTTCAGCAACGTAGACTTATTAAATAGGCTTATTCAGCAACTTAGGCTTATTAAATAGCCTTATTAAATAGGCTTATTTTAGCAACTTAGGCTTATTAAATAGGTTTATTTCAGCAACTTAGACTTATTAAATAGCCTTATTAAATAGGCTTATTTCAGCAACTTAGGCTTATTAAATAGGCTTATTCCAGCAACTTACGCTTATTAAATAGCCTTATTAAACAGGTTTATTTCAGCAACTTAGGCTTATTAAATAGCATTTTTAAATAGGTTTATTTCAGCAACTTATACTTATTAAATATACCTTTTTAAATAGGCTTAGTTCAGAAACTTAGGCTTTTTAAATAGGCTTATTTCAGCAACTTAGGCTCATTAAATAGCCTTATTAAATAGGCTTATTTCAGCAACTTAGGCTTATTAAATAGCCTTATTAAATAGGCTTATTTTAGCAACTTAGACTTATTAAATCGACTTATTAAATAGACATTTCAGCAACTTAGGCTCATTAAATATGCTTATGAAATATGCTTATTTCTGCAACTTAGACTTATTAGATAGGCCTATTAAATAGGCTTATTTCAGCAACTTAGACTTATTAAATAGGCTTATTTCAGCAACTTAGGCTTATTAAATAGGCTTATTCAGCAACTTAGGCTTATCAAATAGGCTTATTAAATAGGCTTATTTCAACAACTCAGGCTTATTAAATAGGCTTATTCAGCAACTTAGGCTTATTAAATAGGCTCATTAAATACTTATTAAATAGGCTTATTAAACAGGCTTATTAAATAGACTTATTAAATAGGCTCAATAAATAGGCTTATTAAATAGGCTCATCAAATATGCTTAATAAATAGGCTTATTAAATAGGCTTATTAAATAGGCTTATTAAATAGGCTTATTAAATAGACTCATTAAATAGGCTTATTAAATAGGCTTATTAAATAGGCTTAATAAATAGGCTTATTAAATAGGCTCAATAAATAGGCTTATTAAATAGGCTCATTAAATATTTATTAAATAGGCGTATTAAATAGACTTATTAAATAGACGTATTAAATAGGCATATTAAATAGGCTTATTAAATAGGCTTATTAAATAGGCCTATTAAATAGACTTATTAAATAGCCTCATTAAATAGGCTTATTTTAGCAACTTAGTCTTATTAAATAGGCTTATTTCAGCAACTTAGACTTATTAAATAGCCTTATTTCAGCAACATAGGCTTATTAAAAAGGCTCATTTCAGCAACTTAGGCTTATTAAATAGCCTTATATCAGCAACGTAGACTTATTAAATAGGCTTATTCAGCAACTTAGGCTTATTAAATAGCCTTATTAAATAGGCTTATTTTAGCAACTTAGGCTTATTAAATAGGCTTATTTCAGCAACTTAGACTTATTAAATAGGCTTATTTCAGCAACTTAGGCTCATTAAATAGCCTTATTAAATAGGCTTATTTCAGCAACTTAGGCTTATTAAATAGCCTTATTAAATAGGCTTATTTTAGCAACTTAGACTTATTAAATCGACTTATTAAATAGACATTTCAGCAACTTAGGCTCATTAAATATGCTTATGAAATATGCTTATTTCTGCAACTTAGACTTATTAGATAGGCCTATTAAATAGGCTTATTTCAGCAACTTAGGCTTATTAAATAGCGTTATTTCAGCAACGTAGACTTATTAAATAGGCTTATTCAGCAACTTAGGCTTATTAAATAGCCTTATTAAATAGGCTTATTTTAGCAACTTAGGCTTATTAAATAGGTTTATTTCAGCAACTTAGACTTATTAAATAGCCTTATTAAATAGGCTTATTTCAGCAACTTAGGCTTATTAAATAGGCTTATTCCAGCAACTTACGCTTATTAAATAGCCTTATTAAACAGGTTTATTTCAGCAACTTAGGCTTATTAAATAGCATTTTTAAATAGGTTTATTTCAGCAACTTATACTTATTAAATATACCTTTTTAAATAGGCTTAGTTCAGAAACTTAGGCTTTTTAAATAGGCTTATTTCAGCAACTTAGGCTCATTAAATAGCCTTATTAAATAGGCTTATTTCAGCAACTTAGGCTTATTAAATAGCCTTATTAAATAGGCTTATTTTAGCAACTTAGACTTATTAAATCGACTTATTAAATAGACATTTCAGCAACTTAGGCTCATTAAATATGCTTATGAAATATGCTTATTTCTGCAACTTAGACTTATTAGATAGGCCTATTAAATAGGCTTATTTCAGCAACTTAGACTTATTAAATAGGCTTATTTCAGCAACTTAGGCTTATTAAATAGGCTTATTCAGCAACTTAGGCTTATCAAATAGGCTTATTAAATAGGCTTATTTCAACAACTCAGGCTTATTAAATAGGCTTATTCAGCAACTTAGGCTTATTAAATAGGCTCATTAAATACTTATTAAATAGGCTTATTAAACAGGCTTATTAAATAGACTTATTAAATAGGCTCAATAAATAGGCTTATTAAATAGGCTCATCAAATATGCTTAATAAATAGGCTTATTAAATAGGCTTATTAAATAGGCTTATTAAATAGGCTTATTAAATAGACTCATTAAATAGGCTTATTAAATAGGCTTATTAAATAGGCTTAATAAATAGGCTTATTAAATAGGCTCAATAAATAGGCTTATTAAATAGGCTCATTAAATATTTATTAAATAGGCGTATTAAATAGACTTATTAAATAGACTTATTAAATAGGCATATTAAATAGGCTTATTAAATAGGCTTATTAAATAGGCCTATTAAATAGACTTATTAAATAGCCTCATTAAATAGGCTTATTTTAGCAACTTAGTCTTATTAAATAGGCTTATTTCAGCAACTTAGACTTATTAAATAGCCTTATTTCAGCAACATAGGCTTATTAAAAAGGCTCATTTCAGCAACTTAGGCTTATTAAATAGCCTTATATCAGCAACGTAGACTTATTAAATAGGCTTATTCAGCAACTTAGGCTTATTAAATAGCCTTATTAAATAGGTTTATTTTAGCAACTTAGGCTTATTAAATAGGCTTATTTCAGCAACTTAGACTTATTAAATAGGCTTATTTCAGCAACTTAGGCTCATTAAATAGCCTTATTAAATAGGCTTATTTCAGCAACTTAGGCTTATTAAATAGCCTTATTAAATAGGCTTATTTTAGCAACTTAGACTTATTAAATCGACTTATTAAATAGACATTTCAGCAACTTAGGCTCATTAAATATGCTTATGAAATATGCTTATTTCTGCAACTTAGACTTATTAGATAGGCCTATTAAATAGGCTTATTTCAGCAACTTAGGCTTATTAAATAGCGTTATTTCAGCAACTTAGACTTATTAAATAGGCTTATTTCAGCAACTTAGGCTTATTAAATAGGCTTATTCAGCAACTTAGGCTTATCAAATAGGCTTATTAAATAGGCTTATTTCAACAACTCAGGCTTATTAAATAGGCTTATTCAGCAACTTAGGCTTATTAAATAGGCTCATTAAATACTTATTAAATAGGCTTATTAAACAGGCTTATTAAATAGACTTATTAAATAGGCTCAATAAATAGGCTTATTAAATAGGCTCATCAAATATGCTTAATAAATAGGCTTATTAAATAGGCTTATTAAATAGGCTTATTAAATAGGCTTATTAAATAGACTCATTAAATAGGCTTATTAAATAGGCTTATTAAATAGGCTTAATAAATAGGCTTATTAAATAGGCTCAATAAACAGGCTTATTAAATAGGCTCATTAAATATTTATTAAATAGGCGTATTAAATAGACTTATTAAATAGGCATATTAAATAGGCTTATTAAATAGGCTTATTAAATAGGCCTATTAAATAGACTTATTAAATAGCCTCATTAAATAGGCTTATTTGAGCAACTTAGGCTTATTAAATAGGCTTATTTTAGCAACTTAGACTTATTAAATAGCCTTATTTCAGCAACATAGGCTTATTAAAAAGGCTCATTTCAGCAACTTAGGCTTATTAAATAGCCTTATTTCAGCAACATAGACTTATTAAATAGGCTTATTCAGCAACTTAGGCTTATTAAATAGCCTTATTAAATAGGCTTATTTTAGCAACTTAGGCTTATTAAATAGGCTTATTTCAGCAACTTAGACTTATTAAAAAGCCTTATTTCAGCAACTTAGGCTTATGAAATATGCTTATTTCAGCAACTTAGGCATATTAAACAGCCTTATTAAATAGGCTTATTTCAGCAACTTGGGCTTATTAAATAGGCTTATTTCAGCAACTTAGACTTATTAAATAGGCGTATGAAATGGGCTCAATAATTAGGCTTATTAAATAGGCTCAATAAATAGGCGTATTAAATAGGCTCAATAAATAGGCTCATTAAATAGGCTCAATAAATAGGCTTATTAAATAGGCTCATTAAATACTTATTAAATAGGCTTATTAATTAGACTTATTAAATAGACTTATTAAATAGGCTTAATAAAAAGGCTTATTAAATAGACTTATTAAATAGGCTCATTAAATACTTATTAAATAGGTTTATTAAATAGGCGTATTAAATAGGCTCATTAAATAGGCTTATTAAATAGGCTTATTAAATAGGCTTATTAAATAGACTTATTAAATAACCTCATTAAATAGGCTTATTTTAGCAACTTAGGCTTATTAAATAGGCTTAATTCAGCAACTTATGCTTATTAAATAGCCTTCTTATATAGGCTTATTTCAGCAACTTAGGCTTATTAAATAAGCTTATTTCAGCAACTTAGACTTATTAAATAGGCCTATTAAATAGGATTATTAAATAGACTTATTAAATAGGCTCATTAAATACTTATTAAATAGGCTTATTAAATAGGCTTATTAAATAGACTTATTATATAGGCTCAATAAATAGGCTTATTAAATAGGCTTATTAAATAGGCTTATTAAATAGGCTTATTAAATAGGCTTATTAAATAGGCTCAATAAATAGGCTTACTAAATAGGCTCAATAAATAGGCTTATTAAATAGGCTCAATAAATAGGCGTATTAAATAGGCTCAATAAATAGGCTTATTAAATAGGCTCATTAAATACTTATTAAATAGGCGTATTAAATAGACTTATTAAATAGACTTATTAAATAGGCTTATTAAATAGACTGTATTAAATAGGCTTATTAAAAAGGCTTATTGAATAGACTTAATATATAGGCACATTAAATACTTATTAAATAGGTTTATTAAATAGGCGTATTAAATAGGCTTATTAAATAGGCGTATTAAATAGGCTTATTAAATAGTCTAATTAAATGGACTTATTAAATAGCCTCATTAAATAGGCTTATTTTAGCAAATTAGGCTTATTAAATAGGTTTTTTTTAGCAACTTAGACTTATTAAATAGCCTTATTAAATAGGCTTATTTCAGCAACTTAGGCTTATTAAATAAGCTTATTTCAGCAACTTACGCTTATTAAATAGCCTTATTAAACAGGTTTATTTCAGCAACTTAGGCTTATTAAATAGCATTTTTAAATAGGTTTATTTCAGCAACTTAGACTTATTAAATATACCTTTTTAAATAGGCTTAGTTCAGAAACTTAGGCTTTTTAAATAGGCTTATTTCAGCAACTTAGGCTCATTAAATAGCCTTATTAAATAGGCTTATTTCAGCAACTTAGGCTTATTAAAAAGCCTTATTAAATAGGCTTATTTTATCAACTTAGACTTATTAAATCGACTTATTAAATAGACATTTGAGCAACTTAGGCTCATTAAATATGCTTATGAAATATGCTTATTTCTGCAACTTAGACTTATTAGATAGGCCTATTAAATAGGCTTATTTTAGCAACTTAGGCTTATTAAATATGCTTATTTCAGCAACTTAGGCGTTTTAAATAGCATTATTAAATAAGTTTCTTTCTGCAACTTAGACTTATTTAATAGCCTTATTAAATAGGCTTATTTCAGCAACTTAGTCTTATTAAATAGGCTTATTTCAGCTACTTATGCTTATTAAATAGCCTTATTAAACAGGTTTATTTCAGCAATTTACGCTTATTAAATATTATTTTAAATAGGTTTATTTCAGCAACTTAGGCTTATTAAATAGACCTTTTTATATAGGCTTAGTTCAGCAACGTAGGTTTATTAAATAGGCTTATTTCAGCAACTTATGCTTATTAAATAGCCTTATTAATCAGGTTTATTTCAGCAACTTAGGCGTATTAAATAGCATTTTAAATAGGTTTATTTCAGCAACTTAGACTTATTAAATAGACCTTTTTAAATAGGCTTAGTTCAGAAACTTAGGCTTATTAAATAGGCTTATTTCAGCAACTTAGGTTCATTAAATAGCCTCATTAAATAGGCTTATTTCAGCAACTTAGGCTTATTAAATAGCCTTATTAAATAGGCTTATTTTAGCACCTTATACTTATTAAATCGACTTATTAAATAGACATTTCAGCAACTTAGGCTCATTAAATAGGCTTATGAAATATGCTTATTTCTGCAACTTAGACTTATTAGATAGGCCTATTAAATAGGCTTATTTCAGCAACTTAGGCTTATTAAATAGGCTTATTTCAGCAACTTAGACTTATTAAATAGCCTTATTTCAGCAACTTAGGCTTATTAAATAGGCTCATTTCAGCAACTTAGGCTTATTAAATAGCCTTAGTTCAGCAACTTAGACTTATTAAATAGGCTTATTCAGCAACTTAGGCGTATTAAATAGCCTTATTAAATAGGCTTATTTCAGCAACTTAGGCTTATTAAATAGGCTTTTCAGCAACTTAGGCTTATTAAATAGGCTTATTTCAGCAACTTAGACTTATTAAATAGGCCTATTAAATAGGCTTATTTCAGCAACTTATGCTTATTAAATAGGCTTTTCAGCAACTTAGGCTTATTAAATAGGCTTATTTCAGCAACTTAGACTTATTAAAAAGGCTTATTTCAGCAACTTAGGCTTATGAAATAGGCTTTTCAGCAACTTAGGCTTATTAAATAGGCTTATTTCAGCAACTTAGACTTATTAAATAGGCCTATTAAATAGGCTTATTAAATAGACTGATTAAATAGGCTCATTAAATACTCATTAAATAGGCTTATTAAATAGGCTTATTAAATAGACTTATTAAATAGGCTCAATAAATAGGCTTATTAAATAGGCTTATTAAATAGGCTTATTAAATAGGCTCAATAAATAGGCTTATTAAATAGGCGTATTAAATAGGCTTATTAAATAGGCGTATTAAATAGGCTTATTAAATAGGCTTATTAAATGGACTTATTAAATAGCCTCATTAAATAGGCTTATTTTAGCAACTTAGCCTTATTAAATAGGTTTATTTCAGCAACTTAGACTTATTAAATAGCCTTATTTCAGCAACATAGGCTTATTAAAAAGGCTCATTTCAGCAACTTAGGCTTATTAAATAGCCTTATTTCAGCAATGTAGACTTATTAAATAGGCTTATTCAGCAACTTAGGCTTATTAAATAGCCTTATTAAATAGGCTTATTTTAGCAACTTAGGCTTATTAAATAGGCTTATTTCAGCAACTTAGACTTATTAAAAAGCCTTATTTCAGCAACTTAGGCTTATGAAATAGGCTTATTTCAGCAACTTAGGCATATTAAACAGCCTTATTAAATAGGCTTATTTCAGCAACTTGGGCTTATTAAATAGGCTTATTTCAGCAACTTAGACTTATTAAATAGGCTTATTAAGTAGGCTTATTAAATAGACTTATTAAATAGGCGTATGAAATGGGCTCAATAATTAGGCTTATTAAATAGGCTCAATAAATAGGCGTATTAAATAGGCTCAATAAATAGGCTCATTAAATAGGCTCAATAAATAGGCTTATTAAATAGGCTCATTAAATACTTATTAAATAGGCTTATTAATTAGACTTATTAAATAGACTTATTAAATAGGCTTAATAAAAAGGCTTATTAAATAGACTTATTAAATAGGCTCATTAAATACTTATTAAATAGGTTTATTAAATAGGCGTATTAAATAGGCTCATTAAATATGCTTATTAAATAGGCTTATTAAATAGGCTTATTAAATAGACTTATTAAATAGCCTCATTAAATAGGCTTATTTTAGCAACTTAGGCTTATTAAATAGGCTTAATTCAGCAACTTATGCTTATTAAATAGCCTTTTTATATAGGCTTATTTCAGCAACTTAGGCTTATTAAATAAGCTTATTTCAGCAACTTAGACTTATTAAATAGGCCTATTAAATAGGCTTATTAAATAGACGTATTAAATAGGCTCATTAAATACTTATTAAATAGGCTTATTAAATAGGCTTATTAAATAGACTTATTATATAGGCTCAATAAATAGGCTTATTAAATAGGCTTATTAAATAGGCTTATTAAATAGTCTTATTAAATAGGCTTATTAAATAGGCTTATTAAATAGGCTCAATAAATAGGCTTACTAAAAAGGCTCAATAAATAGGCTTATTAAATAGGCTCAATAAATAGGCGTATTAAATAGGCTCAATAAACAGGCTTATTAAATAGCCTCATTAAATACTTATTAAATAGGCATATTAAATAGACTTATTAAATAGACTTATTAAATAGGCTTATTAAATACACTGTATTAAATAGGCTTATTAAAAAGGCTTATTGAATAGACTTAATATATAGGCACATTAAATACTTATTAAATAGGTTTATTAAATAGGCGTATTAAATAGGCTTATTAAATAGGCGTATTAAATAGGCTCATTAAATAGTCTAATTAAATGGACTTATTAAATAGCCTCATTAAATAGGCTTATTTTAGCAACTTAGGCTTATTAAATAGGTTTATTTCAGCAACTTAGACTTATTAAATAGCCTTATTAAATAGGCTTATTTCAGCAACTTAGGCTTATTAAAGATGCTTATTTCAGCAACTTACGCTTATTAAATAGCCTTATTAAACAGGTTTATTTCAGCAACTTAGGCTTATTAAATAGCATTTTTAAATAGGTTTATTTCAGCAACTTAGACTTATTAAATACACCTTTTAAAATAGGCTTAGTTCAGAAACTTAGGCTTTTAAAATAGGCTTATTTCAGCAACTTAGGCTCATTAAATAGCCTTATTAAATAGGCTTATTTCAGCAACTTAGGCTTATTAAAAAGCCTTATTAAATAGGCTTATTTTATCAACTTAGACTTATTAAATCGACTTATTAAATAGACATTTGAGCAACTTAGGCTCATTAAATATGCTTATGAAATATGCTTATTTCTGCAACTTAGACTTATTAGATAGGCCTATTAAATAGGCTTATTTTAGCAACTTAGGCTTATTAAATATGCTTATTTCAGCAACTTAGGCGTTTTAAATAGCATTATTAAATAGGTTTATTTCTGCAACTTAGACTTATTAAATAGCCTTATTAAATAGGCTTATTTCAGCAACTTAGTCTTATTAAATAGGCTTATTTCAGCAACTTATGCTTATTAAATAGCCTTATTAAACAGGTTTATTTCAGCAATTTACGCTTATTAAATAGCATTTTAAATAGGTTTATTTCAGCAACTTAGACTTATTAAATAGACCTTTTTATATAGGCTTAGTTCAGCAACGTAGGCTTATTAAATAGGCTTATTTCAGCAACTTATTCTTATTAAATAGCCTTATTAATCAGGTTTATTTCAGCAACTTAGGCGTATTAAATAGCATTTTTAAATAGGTTTATTTCAGCAACTTAGACTTATTAAATAGACCTTTTTAAATAGGCTTAGTTCAGAAACTTAGGCTTATTAAATAGGCTTATTTCAGCAACTTAGGTTCATTAAATAGCCTCATTAAATAGGCTTATTTCAGCAACTTAGGCTTATTAAATAGCCTTATTAAATAGGCTTATTTTAGCACCTTAGACTTATTAAATCGACTTATTAAATAGACATTTCAGCAACTTAGGCTCATTAAATAGGCTTATGAAATATGCTTATTTCTGCAACTTAGACTTATTAGATAGGCCTATTACATAGGCTTATTTCAGGAACTTAGGCTTATTAAATAGGCTTATTTCAGCAACTTAGACTTATTAAATAGCCTTATTTCAGCAACTTAGGCTTATTAAATAGGCTCATTTCAGCAACTTAGGCTTATTAAATAGCCTTAGTTCAGCAACTTAGACTTATTAAATAGGCTTATTCAGCAACTTAGGCGTATTAAATAGCCTTATTAAATAGGCTTATTTCAGCAACTTAGGCTTATTAAATAGGCTTATTTCAGCAACTTAGACTTATTAAAAAGGCTTATTTCAGCAACTTAGGCTTATGAAATAGGCATTTCAGCAACTTAGGCTTATTAAATAGGCTTATTTCAGCAACTTAGACTTATTAAATAGGCCTATTAAATAGGCTTATTAAATAGACTGATTAAATAGGCTCATTAAATACTCATTAAATAGGCTTATTAAATAGGCTTATTAAATAGACTTATTAAATAGGCTCAATAAATAGGCTTATTAAATAGGCTTATTAAATAGGCTTATTAAATAGGCTCAATAAATAGGCTTATTAAATAGGCGTATTAAATAGGCTTATTAAATAGGCGTATTAAATAGGCTTATTAAATAGGCTTATTAAATGGACTTATTAAATAGCCTCATTAAATAGGCTTATTTTAGCAACTTAGGCTTATTAAATAGGTTTATTTCAGCAACTTAGACTTATTAAATAGCCTTATTAAATAGGTTTATTTCAGCAACTTAGACTTATTAAATATACCTTTTTAAATAGGCTTAGTTCAGAAACTTAGGCTTTTTACATAGGCTTATTTCAGCAACTTAGGCTCATTAAATAGCCTTATTAAATAGGCTTATTTCAGCAACTTAGGCTTATTAAATAGCCTTATTAAATAGGCTTATTTTAGCAACTTAGACTTATTAAATCGACTAGTTAAATAGACATTTCAGCAACTTAGGCTCATTAAATAGGCTTATGAAATATGCTTATTTCTGCAACTTAGACTTATTAGATAGGCCTATTAAATAGGCTTATTTCAGCAACTTAGGCTTATTAAATAGCCTTATTTCAGCAACTTGGGCTTATTAAATAGGCTTATTTCAACAACTTAGACTTATTAAATAGCCTTATTTCAGCAACTTACGCTTATTAAATAGGCTTATTTCAGAAACTTGGGCTTATTAAATAGGCTTATTTCAGCAACTTAGGCTTAATAAAAATAGGCTTATTCAGCAACTTAGGCTTATTAAATAGGCTTATTAAATAGACTTATTTCAGCAACTTAGGCTTATTAAATAGGCTTATTAAATAGGCTCAATAAATAGGCGTATTAAATAGGCTCAATAAATAGGCTTATTAAATAGGCTTATTAAATAGACTTATTAAATAGGCTCAATAAATAGGCTTCTTAAATAGGCTCATTAAATCGGCTTAATAAATAGGCTTATTAAATATGTTTATTAAATAGGCTTATTAAATTGGCTTAATAAATAAACTTATTAAATAGGCTCATTAAATAGGCTTATTAAATAGGCTTATTAAATAGGCTCAATAAATAGGCTTAATAAATAGGCTCATTGAATACTCTTTAAATAGGCTTATTAAATAGACTTATTAAATAGAGTTATTAAATAGGCTTATTAAATAGGCTTATTAAATAGGCATATTAAATAGGCTTATTAAATAGACTTATTAAATAGCCTCATTAAATAGGCTTATTTTTGCAACTTAGGCTTATTAAATAGGCTTATTTCAGCAACTTAGACTTATTAAATAGCCTTATTTCAGCAACTTAGGCTTATTAAATAGGCTCATTTCAGCAACTTAAGCTTATTACATAGACTTATTTCAGCAACTTAGACTTATTAAATAGGCTTATTTCAGCAACTTAGACCTATTAAATAGGCTTATTTCAGCAACTTAGGCTTATTAAATAGCCTTATTAAATAGGCTTATTTCAGCAACTTGGGCTTATTAAATAGGCTTATTTCAGCAACTTACGCTGATTAAATAGGCTCATTTCAGCAACTTAGACTTATTAAATAGCCTTATTTCAGCAACTTAGACTTATTAAATAGGCTTATTTCAGCAACTTATGATTATTAAATATACTTATTTCAGCAACTTAGGCTTATTAAATAGGCTTATTTCAGCAACTTAGACTTATTAAATAGCCTTATTTCAGCAACTTAGGCTTATTAAATAGGATTATTTCAGCAACTTAGGCTTATTAAATAGCATTATTTCAGCAACTTAGACTTATTAAATAGGCTTATTTCAGCAACTTAGGCTTATTAAATAGGCTTATTCAGCAACTTAGGCTTATCAAATAGGCTTATTAAATAGGCTTATTTCAACAACTCAGGCTTATTAAATAGGCTTATTCAGCAACTTAGGCTTATTAAATAGGCTCATTAAATACTTATTAAATAATCTTATTAAACAGGCTTATTAAATAGACTTATTAAATAGGCTCAATAAATAGGCTTGTTAAATAGGCTCATCAAATATGCTTAATAAATAGGCTTATTAAATAGGCTTATTAAATAGGCTTATTAAATAGGTTTATTAAATAGACTCATTAAATAGGCTTATTAAATAGGCTTATTAAATAGGCTTAATAAATAGGCTTATTAAATAGGCTCAATAAATAGGCTTATTAAATAGGCTCATTAAATACTTATTAAATAGGCGTATTAAATAGACTTATTAAATAGACTTATTAAATAGCCTCATTAAATAGGCTTATTTTAGCAACTTAGGCTTATTAAATAGGCTTATTTCAGCAACTTAGACTTATTAAATAGCCTTATTTCAGCAACGTAGACTTATTAAATAGGCTTATTCAGCAACTTAGGCTTATTAAATAGCCTTATTAAATAGGCTTATTTTAGCAACTTAAGCTCATTAAATAGGCTTATTTCAGCAACTTAGACTTATTAAAAAGCCTTATTTCAGCAACTTAGGCTTATGAAATAGGCTTATTTCAGCAACTTAGGCTTATTAAACAGCCTTATTAAATAGGCTTATTTCAGCAACTTGGGCTTATTAAATAGGCTTATTTCAGCAACTTAGACTTATTAAATAGGCTTATTAAGTAGGCGTATTAAATAGACTTATTAAATAGGCGTATGAAATGGGCTCAATAAATAGGCTTATTAAATAGGCTCAACAAATAGGCGTATTAAATAGGCTCAATAAATAGGCTCATTAAATAGGCTCAATAAATAGGCTTACTAAATAGGCTCATTAAATACTTATTAAATAGGCTTATTAAATAGACTTATTAAATAGGCTTATTAAAAAGGCTTATTAAATAGACTTATTAAATAGGCTCATTAAATACTTATTAAATAGGTTTATTAAATAGGCGTATTAAATAGGCTCATTAAATAGGCTTATTAAATAGGCTTATTAAATAGGCTTATTAAATAGACTTATTAAATAGCCTCATTAAATAGGCTTATTTTAGCAACTTAGGCTTATTAAATAGGCTTAATTCAGCAACTTATGCTTATTAAATAGCCTTATTATATAGGCTTATTTCAGCAACTTAGGCTTATTAAATAAGCTTATTTCAGCAACTTAGACTTATTAAATAGGCCTATTAAATAGGCTTATTAAATAGACTTATTAAATAGGCTCATTAAATACTTATTAAATAGGCTTATTAAATAGGCGTATTAAATAGACTTATTAAATAGGCGTATTAAATAGGCTTATTAAATAGGCTTATTAAATAGGCTTATTAAATAGGCTTATTAAATAGGCTTATTAAATAGGCTCAATAAATAGGCTTACTAAATAGGCTCAATAAATAGGCTTATTAAATAGGCTCAATAAATAGGCGTATTAAATAGGCTCAATAAATAGGCTTATTAAATAGGCTCATTAAATACTTATTAAATAGGCGTATTAAATAGACTTATTAAATAGACTTATTAAATAGGCTTATTAAATAGACGTTATTAAATAGGCTTATTAAAAAGGCTTATTAAATAGACTTAATAAATAGGCTCATTAAATACTTATTAAATAGGTTTATTAAATAGGCGTATTAAATAGGCTTATTAAATAGGCATATTAAATAGGCTTATTAAATAGGCTAATTAAATGGACTTATTAAATAGCCTCATTAAATAGGCTAATTTGAGCAACTTAGGCTTATTAAATAGGTTTATTTCAGCAACTTAGACTTATTAAATAGCCTTATTAAATAGGCTTATTTCAGCAACTTAGGCTTATTAAATAAGCTTATTTCAGCAACTTACGCTTATTAAATAGTCTTATTAAACAGGTTTATTTCAGCAACTTAGGCTTATTAAATAGCATTTTTAAATAGGTTTATTTCAGCAACTTAGACTTATTAAATATACCTTTTTAAATAGGCTTAGTTCAGAAACTTAGGCTTTTTAAATAGGCTTATTTCAGCAACTTAGGCTCATTAAATAGCCTTATTAAATAGGCTTATTTCAGCAACTTAGGCTTATTAAAAAGCCTTATTAAATAGGCTTATTTTATCAACTTAGACTTATTAAATCGACTTATTAAATAGACATTTCAGCAACTTAGGCTCATTAAATATGCTTATGAAATATGCTTATTTCTGCAACTTAGACTTATTAGATAGGCCTATAAATAGGCTTATTTTAGCAACTTAGGCTTATTAAATATGCTTATTTCAGCAACTTAGGCGTATTAAATAGCATTATTAAATAGGTTTATTTCTGCAACTTAGACTTATTAAATAGCCTTATTAAACAGGTTTATTTCAGCAATTTAGGCTTATTAAATAGCATTTTAAATAGGTTTATTTCAGCAACTTAGACTTATTAAATAGACCTTTTTATATAGGCTTAGTTCAGCAACGTAGGCTTATTAAATAGGCTTATTTCAGCAACTTATGCATATTAAATAGCCTTATTAATCAGGTTTATTTCAGCAACTTAGGCGTATTAAATAGCATTTTTAAATAGGTTTATTTCAGCAACTTAGACTTATTAAATAGACCTTTTTAAATATGCTTAGTTCAGAAACTTAGGCTTATTAAATAGGCTTATTTCAGCAACTTAGGTTCATTAAATAGCCTCATTAAATAGGCTTATTTCAGCAACTTAGGCTCATTAAATAGCCTTATTAAATAGGCTTATTCTAGCAACTTAGACTTATTAAATCGACTTATTAAATAGACATTTCAGCAACTTAGGCTCATTAAATAGGCTTATGAAATATGCTTATTTCTGCAACTTAGACTTATTAGATAGGCCTATTAAATAGGCTTATTTCAGCAACTTAGTCTTATTAAATAGGCTTATTTCAGCAACTTATACTTATTAAAAAGCCTTATTTCAGCAACTTAGGCTTATGAAATAGGCTTATTTCAGCAAATTAGGCTTATTAAACAGCCTTATTAAATAGGCTTATTTTAGCAACTTGGGCTTATTAAATAGGCTTATTTCAGCAACTTAGACTTATTAAATAGGCTTATTAAGTAGGCTTATTAAATAGACTTATTAAATAGGCGTATGAAATGGGCTCAATAAATAGGCTTACTAAATAGGCTCAATAAATAGGCTTATGAAATAGGCTCATTAAATACTTATTAAATAGGCGTATTAAATAGACTTATTAAATAGACTTATTAAATAGGCTAAAAAAATAGACTAGATTAAATAGGCTTATTAAAAAGGCTTATTAAATAGACTTAATAAATAGGCTCATTAAATACTTATTAAATAGGTTTATTAAATAGCCGTATTAAATAGGCTTATTAAATAGGCGTATTAAATAGCCTTATTAAATAGGCTTATTTCAGCAACTTAGGCTTAATAAATAAGCTTATTTCAGCAACTTACGCTTATTAAATAGCCTTATTAAACAGGTTTATTTCAGCAACTTAGGCTCATTAAATAGCCTTATTAAATAGGCTTATTTTATCAACTTAGACTTATTAAATCGACTTATTAAATAGACATTAAAGCAACTTAGGCTCATTAAATATGCTTATGAAATATGCTTATTTCTGCAACTTAGATTTATTAGATAGGCCTATTAAATAGGCTTATTTTAGCAACTTAGGCTTATTAAATATGCTTATTTCAGCAACTTAGGCGTATTAAATAGCATTATTAAATAGGTTTATTTCTGCAACTTAGACTTATTAAATAGCCTTATTAAATAGGCTTATTTCAGCAACTTAGGCTTATTAAATAGGCTTATTTCAGCAACTTATGCTTATTAAATAGCCTTATTAAACAGGTTTTATTTCAGCAATTTAGGCTTATTAAATAGCATTTTAAATAGGTTTATTTCAGCAACTTAGACTTATTAAATAGACCTTTTTATATAGGCTTAGTTCAGCAATGTAGGCTTATTAAACAGGCTTATTTCAGCAACTTATGCTTATTAAATAGCCTTATTAATCAGGTTTATTTCAGCAACTTAGGCGTATTAAATAGCATTTTTAAATAGGTTTATTTCAGCAACTTAGACTTATTAAATAGCCTTATTTCAGCAACTTAGGCTTATTAAATAGGCTCATTTCAGCAACTTAAGCTTATTACATAGACTTATTTCAGCAACTTAGACTTATTAAATAGGCTTATTTCAGTAACTTAGGCTTATTAAATAGGCTTATTTCAGCAACTTAGACTTATTAAATAGGCTTATTTCAGCAACTTAGGCTTATTAAATAGCCTTATTAAATAGGCTTATTTCAGCAACTTGGGCTTATTAAATAGGCTTATTTCAGCAACTTACGCTGATTAAATAGGCTCATTTCAGCAACTTAGACTTATTAAATAGCCTTATTTCAGCAACTTAGACTTATTAAATAGGCTTATTTCAGCAACTTATGATTATTAAATATACTTATTTCAGCAACTTAGGATTATTAAATAGGCTTATTTCAGCAACTTAGACTTATTAAATAGCCTTATTTCAGCAACTTAGGCTTATTAAATAGGCTTATTTCAGCAACTTAGGCTTATTAAATAGCATTATTTCAGCAACTTAGACTTATTAAATAGGCTTATTTCAGCAACTTAGGCTTATTAAATAGGCTTATTCAGCAACTTAGGCTTATCAAATAGGCTTATTAAATAGGCTTATTTCAACAACTCAGGCTTATTAAATAGGCTTATTCAGCAACTTAGGCTTATTAAATAGGCTCATTAAATACTTATTAAATAATCTTATTAAACAGGCTTATTAAATAGACTTATTAAATAGGCTCAATAAATAGGCTTGTTAAATAGGCTCATCAAATATGCTTAATAAATAGGCTTATTAAATAGGCTCATTAAATAGGCTTATTAAATAGGCTTATTAAATAGACTCATTAAATAGGCTTATTAAATAGGCTTATTAAATAGGCTTAATAAATAGGCTTATTAAATAGGCTCAATAAATAGGCTTATTAAATAGGCTCATTAAATACTTATTAAATAGGCGTATTAAATAGACTTATTAAATAGACTTATTAAATAGCCTCATTAAATAGGCTTATTTTAGCAACTTAGGCTTATTAAATAGGCTTATTTCAGCAACTTAGACTTATTAAATAGCCTTATTTCAGCAACTTAGGCTTATTAAAAAGGCTCATTTAAGCAACTTAGGCTTATTAAATAGCCTTATTTCAGCAACGGAGACTTATTAAATAGGCTTATTCAGCAACTTAGGCTTATTAAATAGCCTTATTAAATAGGCTTATTTTAGCAACTTAGGCTCATTAAATAGGCTTATTTCAGCAACTTAGACTTATTAAAAAGCCTTATTTCAGCAACTTAGGTTTATGAAATAGGCTTATTTCAGCAACTTAGGCTTATTAAACAGCCTTATTAAATAGGCTTATTTCAGCAACTTGGGCTTATTAAATAGGCTTATTTCAGCAACTTAGACTTATTAAATAGGCTTATTAAGTAGGCGTATTAAATAGACTTATTAAATAGGCGTATGAAATGGGCTCAATAAATAGGCTTATTAAATAGGCTCAATAAATAGGCGTATTAAATAGGCTCAATAAATAGGCTCATTAAATAGGCTCAATAAATAGGCTTATTAAATAGGCTCATTAAATACTTATTAAATAGGCTTATTAATTAGACTTATTAAATAGACTTATTAAATAGGCTTATTAAATAGACTTATTAAATAGGCTTATTAAAAAGGCTTATTAAATAGACTTATTAAATAGGCTCATTAAATACTTATTAAATAGGTTTATTAAATAGGCGTATTAAATAGGCTCATTAAATAGGCTTATTAAATAGGCTTATTAAATAGGCTTATTAAATAGACTTATTAAATAGCCTCATTAAATAGGCTTATTTTAGCAACTTAGGCTTATTAAATAGGCTTAATTCAGCAACTTATGCTTATTAAATAGCCTTATTATATAGGCTTATTTCAGCAACTTAGGCTTATTAAATAAGCTTATTTCAGCAACTTAGACTTATTAAATAGGCCTATTAAATAGGCTTATTAAATAGACTTATTAAATAGGCTCATTAAATACTTATTAAATAGGCTTATTAAATAGGCTTATTAAATAGACTTATTAAATAGGCATATTAAATAGGCTTATTAAATAGGCTTATTAAATAGGCTTATTAAATAGGCTTATTAAATAGGCTTATTAAATAGGCTCAATAAATAGGCTTACTAAATAGGCTCAATAAATAGGCTTATTAAATAGGCTCAATAAATAGGCGTATTAAATAGGCTCAATAAATAGGCTTATTAAATAGGCTCATTAAATACTTATTAAATAGGCGTATTAAATAGACTTATTAAATAGACTTATTAAATAGGCTTATTAAATAGACGTTATTAAATAGGCTTATTAAAAAGGCTTATTAAATAGACTTAATAAATAGGCTCATTAAATACTTATTAAATAGGTTTATTAAATAGGCGTATTAAATAGGCTTATTAAATAGGCATATTAAATAGGCTTATTAAATAGGCTAATTAAATGGACTTATTAAATAGCCTCATTAAATAGGCTAATTTTAGCAACTTAGGCTTATTAAATAGGTTTATTTCAGCAACTTAGACTTATTAAATAGCCTTATTAAATAGGCTTATTTCAGCAACTTAGGCTTATTAAATAAGCTTATTTCAGCAACTTACGCTTATTAAATAGTCTTATTAAACAGGTTTATTTCAGCAACTTAGACTTATTAAATATACCTTTTTAAATAGGCTTAGTTCAGAAACTTAGGCTTTTTAAATAGGCTTATTTCAGCAACTTAGGCTCATTAAATAGCCTTATTAAATAGGCTTATTTCAGCAACTTAGGCTTATTAAAAAGCCTTATTAAATAGGCTTATTTTATCAACTTAGACTTATTAAATCGACTTATTAAATAGACATTTCAGCAACTTAGGCTCATTAAATATGCTTATGAAATATGCTTATTTCTGCAACTTAGACTTATTAGATAGGCCTATTAAATAGGCTTATTTTAGCAACTTAGGCTTATTAAATATGCTTATTTCAGCAACTTAGGCGTATTAAATAGCATTATTAAATAGGTTTATTTCTGCAACTTAGACTTATTAAATAGCCTTATTAAACAGGTTTATTTCAGCAATTTAGGCTTATTAAATAGCATTTTAAATAGGTTTATTTCAGCAACTTAGACTTATTAAATAGACCTTTTTATATAGGCTTAGTTCAGCAACGTAGGCTTATTAAATAGGCTTATTTCAGCAACTTATGCTTATTAAATAGCCTTATTAATCAGGTTTATTTCAGCAACTTAGGCGTATTAAATAGCATTTTTAAATAGGTTTATTTCAGCAACTTAGACTTATTAAATAGACCTTTTTAAATATGCTTAGTTCAGAAACTTAGGCTTATTAAATAGGCTTATTTCAGCAACTTAGGTTCATTAAATAGCCTCATTAAATAGGCTTATTTCAGCAACTTAGGCTCATTAAATAGCCTTATTAAATAGGCTTATTTTAGCAACTTAGACTTATTAAATCGACTTATTAAATAGACATTTCAGCAACTTAGGCTCATTAAATAGGCTTATGAAATATGCTTATTTCTGCAACTTAGACTTATTAGATAGGCCTATTAAATAGGCTTATTTCAGCAACTTAGTCTTATTAAATAGGCTTATTTCAGCAACTTATACTTATTAAAAAGCCTTATTTCAGCAACTTAGGCTTATGAAATAGGCTTATTTCAGCAAATTAGGCTTATTAAACAGCCTTATTAAATAGGCTTATTTCAGCAACTTGGGCTTATTAAATAGGCTTATTTCAGCAACTTAGACTTATTAAATAGGCTTATTAAGTAGGCTTAATAAATAGGCTTATTAAATAGACTTATTAAATAGCCTCATTAAATAGGCTTATTTTAGCAACTTAGGCTTATTAAATAGGCTTAATTCAGCAACTTATGCTTATTCAATAGCCTTATTATATAGGCTTATTTCAGCAACTTAGGCTTATTAAATAAGCTTATTTCAGCAACTTAGACTTATTAAATAGGCCTATTAAATAGACTTATTAAATAGACTTATTAAATAGGCTCATTAAATACTTATTAAATAAGCTTATTAAATAGGCTTATTAAATAGACTTATTAAATAGGCATATTAAATAGGCTTATTAAATAGGCTTATTAAATAGGCTTATTAAATAGGCTTATTAAATAGGCTTATTAAATAGGCTCAATAAATAGGCTTACTAAATAGGCTCAATAAATAGGCTTATTAAATAGGCACAATAAATAGGCGTATTAAATAGGCTCAATAAATAGGCTTATTAAATAGGCTCATTAAATACTTATTAAATAGGCGTATTAAATAGACTTATTAAATAGACTTATTAAATAGGCTTATTAAATAGACGTTATTAAATAGGCTTATTAAAAAGGCTTATTAAATAGACTTAATAAATAGGCTCATTAAATACTTATTAAATAGGTTTATTAAATAGGCGTATTAAATAGGCTTATTAAATAGGCATATTAAATAGGCTTATTAAATAGGCTAATTAAATGGACTTATTAAATAGCCTCATTAAATAGGCTAATTTTAGCAACTTAGGCTTATTAAATAGGTTTATTTCAGCAACTTAGACTTATTAAATAGCCTTATTAAATAGGCTTATTTCAGCAACTTAGGCTTATTAAATAAGCTTATTTCAGCAACTTACGCTTATTAAATAGTCTTATTAAACAGGTTTATTTCAGCAACTTAGACTTATTAAATATACCTTTTTAAATAGGCTTAGTTCAGAAACTTAGGCTTTTTAAATAGGCTTATTTCAGCAACTTAGGCTCATTAAATAGCCTTATTAAATAGGCTTATTTCAGCAACTTAGGCTTATTAAAAAGCCTTATTAAATAGGCTTATTTTATCAACTTAGACTTATTAAATCGACTTATTAAATAGACATTTCAGCAACTTAGGCTCATTAAATATGCTTATGAAATATGCTTATTTCTGCAACTTAGACTTATTAGATAGGCCTATTAAATAGGCTTATTTTAGCAACTTAGGCTTATTAAATATGCTTATTTCAGCAACTTAGGCGTATTAAATAGCATTATTAAATAGGTTTATTTCTGCAACTTAGACTTATTAAATAGCCTTATTAAACAGGTTTATTTCAGCAATTTAGGCTTATTAAATAGCATTTTAAATAGGTTTATTTCAGCAACTTAGACTTATTAAATAGACCTTTTTATATAGGCTTAGTTCAGCAACGTAGGCTTATTAAATAGGCTTATTTCAGCAACTTATGCTTATTAAATAGCCTTATTAATCAGGTTTATTTCAGCAACTTAGGCGTATTAAATAGCATTTTTAAATAGGTTTATTTCAGCAACTTAGACTTATTAAATAGACCTTTTTAAATATGCTTAGTTCAGAAACTTAGGCTTATTAAATAGGCTTATTTCAGCAACTTAGGTTCATTAAATAGCCTCATTAAATAGGCTTATTTCAGCAACTTAGGCTCATTAAATAGCCTTATTAAATAGGCTTATTTTAGCAACTTAGACTTATTAAATCGACTTATTAAATAGACATTTCAGCAACTTAGGCTCATTAAATAGGCTTATGAAATATGCTTATTTCTGCAACTTAGACTTATTAGATAGGCCTATTAAATAGGCTTATTTCAGCAACTTAGTCTTATTAAATAGGCTTATTTCAGCAACTTATATTTATTAAAAAGCCTTATTTCAGCAACTTAGGCTTATGAAATAGGCTTATTTCAGCAAATTAGGCTTATTAAACAGCCTTATTAAATAGGCTTATTTCAGCAACTTGGGCTTATTAAATAGGCTTATTTCAGCAACTTAGACTTATTAAATAGGCTTATTAAGTAGGCTTATTAAATAGACTTATTAAATAGGCGTATGAAATGGGCTCAATAAATAGGCTTACTAAATAGGCTCAATAAATAGGCTTATGAAATAGGCTCATTAAATACTTATTAAATAGGCGTATTAAATAGACTTATTAAATAGACTTATTAAATAGGCTAAAAAAATAGACTAGATTAAATAGGCTTATTAAAAAGGCTTATTAAATAGACTTAATAAATAGGCTCATTAAATACTTATTAAATAGGTTTATTAAATAGGCGTATTAAATAGGCTTATTAAATAGGCGTATTAAATAGCCTTATTAAATAGGCTTATTTCAGCAACTTAGGCTTAATAAATAAGCTTATTTCAGCAACTTACGCTTATTAAATAGCCTTATTAAACAGGTTTATTTCAGCAACTTAGGCTCATTAAATAGCCTTATTAAATAGGCTTATTTTATCAACTTAGACTTATTAAATCGACTTATTAAATAGACATTAAAGCAACTTAGGCTCATTAAATATGCTTATGAAATATGCTTATTTCTGCAACTTAGATTTATTAGATAGGCCTATTAAATAGGCATATTTTAGCAACTTAGGCTTATTAAATATGCTTATTTCAGCAACTTAGGCGTATTAAATAGCATTATTAAATAGGTTTATTTCTGCAACTTAGACTTATTAAATAGCCTTATTAAATAGGCTTATTTCAGCAACTTAGGCTTATTAAATAGGCTTATTTCAGCAACTTATGCTTATTAAATAGCCTTATTAAACACGTTTTATTTCAGCAATTTAGGCTTATTAAATAGCATTTTAAATAGGTTTATTTCAGCAACTTAGACTTATTAAATAGACCTTTTTATATAGGCTTAGTTCAGCAATGTAGGCTTATTAAACAGGCTTATTTCAGCAACTTATGCTTATTAAATAGCCTTATTAATCAGGTTTATTTCAGCAACTTAGGCGTATTAAATAGCATTTTTAAATAGGTTTATTTCAGCAACTTAGACTTATTAAATAGACCTTTTTAAATAGGCTTAGTTCAGAAACTTGGGCTTATTAAATAGGCTTATTTCAGCAACTTAGGTTCATTAAATAGCCTCATTAAATAGGCTTATTTCAGCAACTTAGCCTCATTAAATAGACTTATTAAATAGGCTTATTTTAGCAACTTAGACTTATTAAATTGACTTATTAAATAGACATTTCAGCAACTTAGGCTCATTAAATAGGCTTATGAAATATGCTTATTTCTGCAACTTAGACTTATTAGATAGGCCTATTAAATAGGCTTATTTCAGCAACTTAGGCTTATTAAATAGGCTTATTTCAGCAACTTAGACTTATTAAATAGCCTTATTTCAGCAACTTAGGCTTATTTAATAGGCTCATTTCAGCAACTTAGGCTTATTAAATAGCCTTAGTTCAGCAACTTAGACTTATTAAATAGGCTTATTCAGCAAATTAGGCGTATTAAATAGCCTTATTAAATAGGCTTATTTCAGCAACTTAGGCTTATTAAATAGACTTATTTCAGCAACTTAGACTTATTAAAAAGGCTTATTTCAGCAACTTATGCTTATGAAATAGGCTTTTCAGCAACTTAGGCTTATTAAATAGGCTTATTTCAGCAACTTAGACTTATTAAATAGGTCTATTAAATAGGCTTATTAAATAGACTGATTAAATAGGCTCATTAAATACTCATTAAATAGGCTTATTAAATAGGCTTATTAAATAGACTTATTAAATAGGCTCAATAAATAGGCTTATTAAATAGGCTTATTAAATAGGCTTATTAAATAGGCTCAATAAATAGGCTTATTAAATAGGCGTATTAAATAGGCTTATTAAATAGGCGTATTAAATAGGCTTATTAAATAGGCTTATTAAATGGACTTATTAAATAGCCTCATTAAATAGACTTATTTTAGCAACTTAGGCTTATTAAATAGGTTTATTTCAGCAACTTAGACTTATTAAATAGCCTTATTAAATGGGCTTATTTCAGCAACTTAGGCTTATTAAATAGGCTTATTCCAGCAACTTGCGCTTATTAAATAGCCTTATTAAACAGGTTTATTTCAGCAACTTAGGCTTATTAAATAGCCTTATTCAACAGGTTTATTTCAGCAATTTAGGCTTATTAAATAGCATTTTAAATAGGTTTATTTCAGCAACTTAGACTTATTAAATAGACCTTTTTATATAGGCTTATTTCAGCAACTTATGCTTATTAAATAGCCTTATTAATCAGGTTTATTTCAGCAACTTAGGCGTATTAAATAGCATTTTTAAATAGGTTTATTTCAGCAACTTAGACTTATTAAATAGACCTTTTTAAATATGCTTAGTTCAGAAACTTAGGCTTATTAAATAGGCTTATTTCAGCAACTTAGGTTCATTAAATAGCCTCATTAAATAGGCTTATTTCAGCAACTTAGGCTCATTAAATAGCCTTATTAAATAGGCTTATTTTAGCAACTTAGACTTATTAAATCGACTTATTAAATAGACATTTCAGCAACTTAGGCTCATTAAATAGGCTTATGAAATATGCTTATTTCTGCAACTTAGACTTATTAGATAGGCCTATTAAATAGGCTTATTTCAGCAACTTAGTCTTATTAAATAGGCTTATTTCAGCAACTTATATTTATTAAAAAGCCTTATTTCAGCAACTTAGGCTTATGAAATAGGCTTATTTCAGCAAATTAGGCTTATTAAACAGCCTTATTAAATAGGCTTATTTCAGCAACTTGGGCTTATTAAATAGGCTTATTTCAGCAACTTAGACTTATTAAATAGGCTTATTAAGTAGGCTTATTAAATAGACTTATTAAATAGGCGTATGAAATGGGCTCAATAAATAGGCTTACTAAATAGGCTCAATAAATAGGCTTATGAAATAGGCTCATTAAATACTTATTAAATAGGCGTATTAAATAGACTTATTAAATAGACTTATTAAATAGGCTAAAAAAATAGACTAGATTAAATAGGCTTATTAAAAAGGCTTATTAAATAGACTTAATAAATAGGCTCATTAAATACTTATTAAATAGGTTTATTAAATAGGCGTATTAAATAGGCTTATTAAATAGGCGTATTAAATAGCCTTATTAAATAGGCTTATTTCAGCAACTTAGGCTTAATAAATAAGCTTATTTCAGCAACTTACGCTTATTAAATAGCCTTATTAAACAGGTTTATTTCAGCAACTTAGGCTCATTAAATAGCCTTATTAAATAGGCTTATTTTATCAACTTAGACTTATTAAATCGACTTATTAAATAGACATTAAAGCAACTTAGGCTCATTAAATATGCTTATGAAATATGCTTATTTCTGCAACTTAGATTTATTAGATAGGCCTATTAAATAGGCATATTTTAGCAACTTAGGCTTATTAAATATGCTTATTTCAGCAACTTAGGCGTATTAAATAGCATTATTAAATAGGTTTATTTCTGCAACTTAGACTTATTAAATAGCCTTATTAAATAGGCTTATTTCAGCAACTTAGGCTTATTAAATAGGCTTATTTCAGCAACTTATGCTTATTAAATAGCCTTATTAAACACGTTTTATTTCAGCAATTTAGGCTTATTAAATAGCATTTTAAATAGGTTTATTTCAGCAACTTAGACTTATTAAATAGACCTTTTTATATAGGCTTAGTTCAGCAATGTAGGCTTATTAAACAGGCTTATTTCAGCAACTTATGCTTATTAAATAGCCTTATTAATCAGGTTTATTTCAGCAACTTAGGCGTATTAAATAGCATTTTTAAATAGGTTTATTTCAGCAACTTAGACTTATTAAATAGACCTTTTTAAATAGGCTTAGTTCAGAAACTTGGGCTTATTAAATAGGCTTATTTCAGCAACTTAGGTTCATTAAATAGCCTCATTAAATAGGCTTATTTCAGCAACTTAGCCTCATTAAATAGACTTATTAAATAGGCTTATTTTAGCAACTTAGACTTATTAAATTGACTTATTAAATAGACATTTCAGCAACTTAGGCTCATTAAATAGGCTTATGAAATATGCTTATTTCTGCAACTTAGACTTATTAGATAGGCCTATTAAATAGGCTTATTTCAGCAACTTAGGCTTATTAAATAGGCTTATTTCAGCAACTTAGACTTATTAAATAGCCTTATTTCAGCAACTTAGGCTTATTTAATAGGCTCATTTCAGCAACTTAGGCTTATTAAATAGCCTTAGTTCAGCAACTTAGACTTATTAAATAGGCTTATTCAGCAAATTAGGCGTATTAAATAGCCTTATTAAATAGGCTTATTTCAGCAACTTAGGCTTATTAAATAGACTTATTTCAGCAACTTAGACTTATTAAAAAGGCTTATTTCAGCAACTTATGCTTATGAAATAGGCTTTTCAGCAACTTAGGCTTATTAAATAGGCTTATTTCAGCAACTTAGACTTATTAAATAGGTCTATTAAATAGGCTTATTAAATAGACTGATTAAATAGGCTCATTAAATACTCATTAAATAGGCTTATTAAATAGGCTTATTAAATAGACTTATTAAATAGGCTCAATAAATAGGCTTATTAAATAGGCTTATTAAATAGGCTTATTAAATAGGCTTATTTTAGCAACTTAGACTTATTAAATCGACTTATTAAATAGACATTTCAGCAACTTAGGCTCATTAAATAGGCTTATGAAATATGCTTATTTCTGCAACTTAGACTTATTAGATAGGCCTATTAAATAGGCTTATTTCAGCAACTTAGTCTTATTAAATAGGCTTATTTCAGCAACTTATATTTATTAAAAAGCCTTATTTCAGCAACTTAGGCTTATGAAATAGGCTTATTTCAGCAAATTAGGCTTATTAAACAGCCTTATTAAATAGGCTTATTTCAGCAACTTGGGCTTATTAAATAGGCTTATTTCAGCAACTTAGACTTATTAAATAGGCTTATTAAGTAGGCTTATTAAATAGACTTATTAAATAGGCGTATGAAATGGGCTCAATAAATAGGCTTACTAAATAGGCTCAATAAATAGGCTTATGAAATAGGCTCATTAAATACTTATTAAATAGGCGTATTAAATAGACTTATTAAATAGACTTATTAAATAGGCTAAAAAAATAGACTAGATTAAATAGGCTTATTAAAAAGGCTTATTAAATAGACTTAATAAATAGGCTCATTAAATACTTATTAAATAGGTTTATTAAATAGGCGTATTAAATAGGCTTATTAAATAGGCATATTAAATAGCCTTATTAAATAGGCTTATTTCAGCAACTTAGGCTTAATAAATAAGCTTATTTCAGCAACTTACGCTTATTAAATAGCCTTATTAAACAGGTTTATTTCAGCAACTTAGGCTCATTAAATAGCCTTATTAAATAGGCTTATTTTATCAACTTAGACTTATTAAATCGACTTATTAAATAGACATTAAAGCAACTTAGGCTCATTAAATATGCTTATGAAATATGCTTATTTCTGCAACTTAGATTTATTAGATAGGCCTATTAAATAGGCATATTTTAGCAACTTAGGCTTATTAAATATGCTTATTTCAGCAACTTAGGCGTATTAAATAGCATTATTAAATAGGTTTATTTCTGCAACTTAGACTTATTAAATAGCCTTATTAAATAGGCTTATTTCAGCAACTTAGGCTTATTAAATAGGCTTATTTCAGCAACTTATGCTTATTAAATAGCCTTATTAAACACGTTTTATTTCAGCAATTTAGGCTTATTAAATAGCATTTTAAATAGGTTTATTTCAGCAACTTAGACTTATTAAATAGACCTTTTTATATAGGCTTAGTTCAGCAATGTAGGCTTATTAAACAGGCTTATTTCAGCAACTTATGCTTATTAAATAGCCTTATTAATCAGGTTTATTTCAGCAACTTAGGCGTATTAAATAGCATTTTTAAATAGGTTTATTTCAGCAACTTAGACTTATTAAACAGCCTTATTAAATAGGCTTATTTCAGCAACTTGGGCTTATTAAATAGGCTTATTTCAGCAACTTAGACTTATTAAATAGGCTTATTAAGTAGGCTTATTAAATAGACTTATTAAATAGGCGTATGAAATGGGCTCAATAAATAGGCTTACTAAATAGGCTCAATAAATAGGCTTATGAAATAGGCTCATTAAATACTTATTAAATAGGCGTATTAAATAGACTTATTAAATAGACTTATTAAATAGGCTAAAAAAATAGACTAGATTAAATAGGCTTATTAAAAAGGCTTATTAAATAGACTTAATAAATAGGCTCATTAAATACTTATTAAATAGGTTTATTAAATAGGCGTATTAAATAGGCTTATTAAATAGGCATATTAAATAGCCTTATTAAATAGGCTTATTTCAGCAACTTAGGCTTAATAAATAAGCTTATTTCAGCAACTTACGCTTATTAAATAGCCTTATTAAACAGGTTTATTTCAGCAACTTAGGCTCATTAAATAGCCTTATTAAATAGGCTTATTTTATCAACTTAGACTTATTAAATCGACTTATTAAATAGACATTAAAGCAACTTAGGCTCATTAAATATGCTTATGAAATATGCTTATTTCTGCAACTTAGATTTATTAGATAGGCCTATTAAATAGGCATATTTTAGCAACTTAGGCTTATTAAATATGCTTATTTCAGCAACTTAGGCGTATTAAATAGCATTATTAAATAGGTTTATTTCTGCAACTTAGACTTATTAAATAGCCTTATTAAATAGGCTTATTTCAGCAACTTAGGCTTATTAAATAGGCTTATTTCAGCAACTTATGCTTATTAAATAGCCTTATTAAACACGTTTTATTTCAGCAATTTAGGCTTATTAAATAGCATTTTAAATAGGTTTATTTCAGCAACTTAGACTTATTAAATAGACCTTTTTATATAGGCTTAGTTCAGCAATGTAGGCTTATTAAACAGGCTTATTTCAGCAACTTATGCTTATTAAATAGCCTTATTAATCAGGTTTATTTCAGCAACTTAGGCGTATTAAATAGCATTTTTAAATAGGTTTATTTCAGCAACTTAGACTTATTAAATAGACCTTTTTAAATAGGCTTAGTTCAGAAACTTGGGCTTATTAAATAGGCTTATTTCAGCAACTTAGGTTCATTAAATAGCCTCATTAAATAAGCTTATTTCAGCAACTTAGCCTCATTAAATAGACTTATTAAATAGGCTTATTTTAGCAACTTAGACTTATTAAATTGACTTATTAAATAGACATTTCAGCAACTTAGGCTCATTAAATAGGCTTATGAAATATGCTTATTTCTGCAACTTAGACTTATTAGATAGGCCTATTAAATAGGCTTATTTCAGCAACTTAGGCTTATTAAATAGGCTTATTTCAGCAACTTAGACTTATTAAATAGCCTTATTTCAGCAACTTAGGCTTATTTAATAGGCTCATTTCAGCAACTTAGGCTTATTAAATAGCCTTAGTTCAGCAACTTAGACTTATTAAATAGGCTTATTCAGCAAATTAGGCGTATTAAATAGCCTTATTAAATAGGCTTATTTCAGCAACTTAGGCTTATTAAATAGACTTATTTCAGCAACTTAGACTTATTAAAAAGGCTTATTTCAGCAACTTATGCTTATGAAATAGGCTTTTCAGCAACTTAGGCTTATTAAATAGGCTTATTTCAGCAACTTAGACTTATTAAATAGGTCTATTAAATAGGCTTATTAAATAGACTGATTAAATAGGCTCATTAAATACTCATTAAATAGGCTTATTAAATAGGCTTATTAAATAGACTTATTAAATAGGCTCAATAAATAGGCTTATTAAATAGGCTTATTAAATAGGCTTATTAAATAGGCTCAATAAATAGGCTTATTAAATAGGCGTATTAAATAGGCTTATTAAATAGGCGTATTAAATAGGCTTATTAAATAGGCTTATTAAATGGACTTATTAAATAGCCTCATTAAATAGACTTATTTTAGCAACTTAGGCTTATTAAATAGGTTTATTTCAGCAACTTAGACTTATTAAATAGCCTTATTAAATGGGCTTATTTCAGCAACTTAGGCTTATTAAATAGGCTTATTCCAGCAACTTGCGCTTATTAAATAGCCTTATTAAACAGGTTTATTTCAGCAACTTAGGCTTATTAAATAGCATTTTTAAATAGGTTTATTTCAGCAACTTAGACTTATTAAATATACCTTTTTAAATAGGCTTAGTTCAGAAACTTAGGCTTTTTAAATAGGCTTATTTCAGCAACTTAGGCTCATTAAATAGCCTTATTAAATAGGCTTATTTCAGCAACTTAGGCTTATTAAAAAGCCTTATTAAATAGGCTTATTTTATCAACTTAGACTTATTAAATCGACTTATTAAATAGACATTTCAGCAACTTAGGCTCATTAAATATGCTTATGAAATATGCTTATTTCTGCAACTTAGACTTATTAGATAGGCCTATTAAATAGGCTTATTTTAGCAACTTAGGCTTATTAAATATGCTTATTTCAGCAACTTAGGTGTATTAAATAGCATTATTAAATAGGTTTATTTCTGCAACTTAGACTTATTAAATAGCCTTTTTAAACAGGTTTATTTCAGCAATTTAGGCTTATTAAATAGCATTTTAAATAGGTTTATTTCAGCAACTTAGACTTATTAAATAGACCTTTTTATATAGGCTTAGTTCAGCAACGTAGGCTTATTAAATAGGCTTATTTCAGCAACTTATGCTTATTAAATAGCCTTATTAATCAGGTTTATTTCAGCAACTTAGGCGTATTAAATAGCATTTTTAAATAGGTTTATTTCAGCAACTTAGAATTATTAAATAGACCTTTTTAAATATGCTTAGTTCAGAAACTTAGGCTTATTAAATAGGCTTATTTCAGCAACTTAGGTTCATTAAATAGCCTCATTAAATAGGCTTATTTCAGCAACTTAGGCTCATTAAATAGCCTTATTAAATAGGCTTATTTTAGCAACTTAGACTTATTAAATCGACTTATTAAATAGACATTTCAGCAACTTAGGCTCATTAAATAGGCTTATGAAATATGCTTATTTCTGCAACTTAGACTTATTAGATAGGCCTATTAAATAGGCTTATTTCAGCAACTTAGTCTTATTAAATAGGCTTATTTCAGCAACTTATACTTATTAAAAAGCCTTATTTCAGCAACTTAGGCTTATGAAATAGGCTTATTTCAGCAAATTAGGCTTATTAAACAGCCTTATTAAATAGGCTTATTTCAGCAACTTGGGCTTATTAAATAGGCTTATTTCAGCAACTTAGACTTATTAAATAGGCTTATTAAGTAGGCTTATTAAATAGACTGATTAAATAGGCGTATGAAATGGGCTCAATAAATAGGCTTACTAAATAGGCTCAATAAATAGGCTTATGAAATAGGCTCATTAAATACTTATTAAATAGGCGTATTAAAAAGACTTATTAAATAGACTTATTAAATAGGCTAAAAAAATAGACTAGATTAAATAGGCTTATTAAAAAGGCTTATTAAATAGACTTAATAAATAGGCTCATTAAATACTTATTAAATAGGTTTATTAAATAGGCGTATTAAATAGGCTTATTAAATAGGCGTATTAAATAGCCTTATTAAATAGGCTTATTTCAGCAACTTAGGCTTAATAAATAAGCTTATTTCAGCAACTTACGCTTATTAAATAGCCTTATTAAACAGGTTTATTTCAGCAACTTAGGCTCATTAAATAGCCTTATTAAATAGGCTTATTTTATCAACTTAGACTTATTAAATCGACTTATTAAATAGACATTAAAGCAACTTAGGCTCATTAAATATGCTTATGAAATATGCTTATTTCTGCAACTTAGATTTATTAGATAGGCCTATTAAATAGGCATATTTTAGCAACTTAGGCTTATTAAATATGCTTATTTCAGCAACTTAGGCGTATTAAATAGCATTATTAAATAGGTTTATTTCTGCAACTTAGACTTATTAAATAGCCTTATTAAATAGGCATATTTTAGCAACTTAGGCTTATTAAATATGCTTATTTCAGCAACTTAGGCGTATTAAATAGCATTATTAAATAGGTTTATTTCTGCAACTTAGACTTATTAAATAGCCTTATTAAATAGGCTTATTTCAGCAACTTAGGCTTATTAAATAGGCTTATTTCAGCAACTTATGCTTATTAAATAGCCTTATTAAACAGGTTTTATTTGAGCAATTTAGGCTTATTAAATAGCATTTTAAATAGGTTTATTTCAGCAACTTAGACTTATTAAATAGACCTTTTTATATAGGCTTAGTTCAGCAATGTAGGCTTATTAAACAGGCTTATTTCAGCAACTTATGCTTATTAAATAGCCTTATTAATCAGGTTTATTTCAGCAACTTAGGCGTATTAAATAGCATTTTTAAATAGGTTTATTTCAGCAACTTAGACTTATTAAATAGACCTTTTTAAATAGGCTTAGTTCAGAAACTTAGGCTTATTAAATAGGCTTATTTCAGCAACTTAGGTTCATTAAATAGCCTCATTAAATAGGCTTATTTCAGCAACTTAGCCTCATTAAATAGACTTATTAAATAGGCTTATTTTAGCAACTTAGACTTATTAAATCGACTTATTAAATAGACATTTCAGCAACTTAGGCTCATTAAATAGGCTTATGAAATATGCTTATTTCTGCAACTTAGACTTATTAGATAGGCCTATTAAATAGGCTTATTTCAGCAACTTAGGCTTATTAAATAGGTTTATTTCAGCAACTTAGACTTATTAAATAGCCTTATTTCAGCAACTTAGGCTTATTAAATAGGCTCATTTCAGCAACTTAGGCTTATTAAATAGCCTTAGTTCAGCAACTTAGACTTATTAAATAGGCTTATTCAGCAACTTAGGCTTATTAAATAGCCTTATTAAATAGGCTTATTTCAGCAACTTAGGCTTATTAAATAGGTTTATTTCAGCAACTTAGACTTATTAAAAAGGCCTATTAAATAGGCTTATTAAATAGACTGATTAAATAGGCTCATCAAATACTCATTAAATAGGCTTATTAAATAGGCTTATTAAATAGACTTATTAAATAGGCTCAATAAATAGGCTTATTAAATAGGCTTATTAAACAGGCTCAATAAATAGGCTTATTAAATAGGCTTATTAAATAGGCTTATTAAATAGGCTTATTAAATAGACTTATTAAATAGGCGTATTAAATAGGCTTATTAAATAGACTTATTAAATAGCCCCATTAAATAGGCTTATTTGAGCAACTTAGGCTTTTTAAATAGGTTTATTTCAGCAACTTAGACTTATTAAATAGCCTTATTAAATAGGTTTATTTCAGCAACTTAGCCTTATTAAATAGGCTTATTTCAGCAACTTATGCTTATTAAATAGCCTTATTAAACAGGTTTATTTCAGTAAACTTAGGCTTATTAAGTAGCATTTTTAAATAGGTTTATTTCAGCAACTTAGACTTATTAAATATACCTTTTTAAATAGGCTTAGTTCAGAAACTTCGGCTTATTAAATAGGCTTATTTCAGCAACTTAGGCTCATTAAATAGCCTTATTAAATAGGCTTATTTCAGCAACTTAGGCTTATTAAATAGCCTTATTAAATAGGCTTATTTTAGCAACTTAGACTTATTAAATCGACATTAAATAGACATTTCAGCAACTTAGGCTCATTAAATAGGCTTATGAAATATGCTTATTTCTGCAACTTAGACTTATTAGATAGGCCTATTAAATAGGCTTATTTTAGCAACTTAGGCTTATTAAATATGCTTATTTCAGCAACTTAGGCGTATTAAATAGCATTATTAAATAGGTTTATTTCTGCAACTTAGACTTATTAAATAGCCTTATTAAATAGGCTTATTTCAGCAACTTAGGTTTATTAAATAGGCTTATTTCAGCAACTTAGACTTATGAAATAGGCTTATTCAGCAACTTAGGCTTATTAAATAGGCTTATTTCAGCAACGTAGACTTATTAAATATATCCTATTAAATAGGCTTATTAAATAGACTGATTAAATAGGCTCAATAAATACTTATTAAATAGGCTTATTAAATAGGCTTATTAAATAGACTTATTAAATAGGATCAATCAATAGGCTTATTAAATAGACTTATTAAATAGGCTTATTAAATAGGCTCAATAAATAGGCTCATTAAATAGGCTTATTAAATAGGCTTATTAAATAGGCTTATTAAATAGGCGTATTAAATAGGCTTACTAAATAGACTTATTAAAAAGCCTAATTAAATAGGCTTATTTTAGCAATTTAGGCTTTTTAAATAGGTTTATTTCAGCAACTTAGACTTATTAAATAGCCTTATTAAATAGGCTTATTTCAGCAACTTAGGCTTATTAAATAGGCTTATTAAATAGGCTTAATAAATAGGCTTATTAAATAGGCTCAATAAAAAGGCTTAATAAATAGGCTCATTGAATACTCTTTAAATAGGCTTATTAAATAGACTTATTAAATAGACTTATTAAATAGGCTTATTAAATAGGCTTATTAAATAGGCTTATTAAATAGGCTTATTAAATAGACTTATTAAATAGCCTCATTAAATAGGATTATTTCAGCAACTTAGACTTATTAAATAGCCTTATTTCAGCAACTTAGGCTTATTAAATAGGCTCATTTCAGCAACTTAAGCTTATTAAATAGCCTTATTTCAGCAACTTAGACTTATTAAATAGGCTTATTTCAGCAACTTACGCTGATTAAATAGGCTCATTTCAGCAACTTAGACTTATTAAATAGCCTTATTTCAGCAACTTATGCTTATTAAATATACTTATTTAAACAACTTAGGCTTATTAAATAGGCTTATTTCAGCAACTTAGACTTATTAAATAGCCTTATTTCAGCAACTTAGGCGTATTAGATAGGCTTATCTCAGCAACTTAGGTTTATTAAATAGCGTTATTTCAGCAACTTAGACTTATTAAATAGGCTTATTTCAGCAACTTAGGCTTATTAATTAGGCTTATTCAGCAACTTAGGCTTATTAAATAGGCTTATTAAATAGGCTTATTTCAGCAACGTAGGCTTATTAAATAGGCTTATTCAGCAACTTAGGCTTATTAAATAGGCTCAATAAATAGGCTTATTAAATAGGCTCATTAAATATGCTTAATAAATAGGCTTATCAACTAGGCTTATTAAATAGGCTCATTAAATAAGTTTATTAAATAGACTTATTAAATAGGCTTATTAAATAGGCTTATTAAATAGGCTTAATGAATAGGGTTATTAAATAGGCTCAATAAATAGGCTTATTAAATAGGCTCATTAAATACTTATTAAATAGGCGTATTAAATAGACTTATTAAATAGACTTATTAAATAGGCATATTAAATAGGCTTATTAAATAGGCTTATTAAATAGGCTTATTAAATAGACGTATTAAATAGCCTCATTAAATAGTCTTATTTTAGCAACATAGGCTTATTAAATAGGCTTATTTCAGCAACTTAGACTTATTAAATAGCCTTATTTCAGCAACTTAGGCTTATTAAAAAGGCTCATTTCAGCAACTTAGGCTTATTAAATAGCCTTATTTCAGCAACTTAGACTTATTAAATAGGCTTATTCAGCAACTTAGGCTTATCAAATAGCCTTATTAAATAGACTTATTTTAGCAGCTTAGGCTTATTAAATAGGCTTATTTCAGCAACTTAGACTTATTAAAAAGCCTTATTTCAGCAACTTAGTCTTATGAAATAGGCTTATTTCAGCAACTTAGGCGTATTAAACAGCCTTATTAAATAGGCTTATTTCAGCAACTTAGGCTTATTAAATAGCCTTATTAAATAGGCTTATTTTAGCAACTTAGACTTATTAAATCGATTTATTAAATAGACATTTCAGCAACTTAGGCTCATTAAATATGCTTATGAAATATGCTTATTTCTGCAACTTAGACTTATTAGATAGGCCTATTAAATAGGCTTATTTCAGCAACTTAGGCTTATTAAATATGCTTATTTCAGCAACTTAGGCGTATTAAATAGCATTATTAAATAGGTTTATTTCTGCAACTTAGACTTATTAAATAGCCTTATTAAATAGGCTTATTTCAGCAACTTAGGCTTATTAAATAGGCTTATTTCAGCAACTTATGCTTATTAAATAGCCTTATTAAACAGGTTTATTTCAGCAATTAAGGCTTATTAAATAGCATTTTTAAATAGGTTTATTTCAGCAACTTAGACTTATTAAATAGCCTTATTAAATAGGCTTATTTCAGCAACTTAGGCTTATTAAATAGGCGTATTTCAGCAACTTTTGCTTATTAAATAGCCTTATTAAACAGGTTTATTTCAGCAACTTGGCCTTATTAAGTAGCATTTTTAAATAGGTTTATTTCAGCAACTTAGACTTATTAAATATACCTTTTTAAATAGGCTTAGTTCAGAAACTTCGGCTTATTAAATAGGCTTATTTCAGCAACTTAGGCTCATTAAATAGCCTTATTAAATAGGCTTATTTCAGCAACTTAGGCTTATTAAATAGCCTTATTAAATAGGCTTATTTTAGCAACTTAGACTTATTAAATCGACATTAAATAGACATTTCAGCAACTTAGGCTCATTAAATAGGCTTATGAAATATGCTTATTTCTGCAAATTAGACTTATTAGATAGGCCTATTAAATAGGCTTATTTTAGCAACTTAGGCTTATTAAATATGCTTATTTCAGCAACTTAGGCGTATTAAATAGCATTATTAAATAGGTTTATTTCTACAACTTAGACTTATTAAATAGCCTTATTAAATAGGCTTATTTCAGCAACTTAGGCTTATTAAATAGGCTCATTTCAGCAACTTATGCTTATTAAATAGCCTTATTAAACAGGTTTATTTCAGCAATTTAGGCTTATTAAATAGCATTTTTAAATAGGTTTATTTCAGCAACTTAGACTTATTAAATATACCTTTTTATATAGGCTCATTTCAGCAACGTAGGCTTATTAAATAGGCTTATTTCAGCAACTTATGCTTATTAAATAGCCTTATTAATCAAGTTTATTTCAGCTACTTAGGCGTATTAAATATCATTTTAAATAGGTTTATTTCAGCAACTTAGACTTATTAAATAGCCTTATTAAATAGGCTTATTTTAGCAACTTAGACTTATTAAATCGACTTATTAAATAGACATTTCAGCAACTTAGGCTCATTAAATAGGCTTGTGAAATATGCTCATTTCTGCAACTTAGACTTATTAGATAGGCCTATTAAATAGGCTTATTTCAGCAACTTAGGCTTATTAAATAGGCTTATTTCAGCAACTTAGGCTTATTAAATAGGCTTATTTCAGCAACATAGACTTATTAAATAGCCTTATTTCAGCAAATTACGCTTATTAAATAGGCTTATTTCAGCAACTTAGGCTTATTAAATAGCTTTATTAAATAGGCTTATTTCAACAACTTGGGCTTATTAAATAGGCTTATTTCAGCAACTTACGCTTATTAAATAGCATTTATAAATAGACTTATTTTAGCAACTTAGGCTTATTAAATAGCCTAATTAAGTAGGCTTATTTCAGCAACTTGGGCTTATTAAATAGGCTAATTTCAGCAACTTAGGCTTATTAAATAGCCTTATTTCAGCAACTTAGACTTATTAAATAGGCTTATCTCAGCAACTTAGACTTATTAAATAGACTTATTTCAGCAACTTATGCTCATTAAATATACTTATTTCAGCAACTTAGGCTTATTAAATAGGCTTATTTCAGCAACTTAGACTTATTAAATAGCCTTATTTCAGCAACTTAGGCTTATTAAATAGGCTTATTTCAGCAACTTAGGCTTATTAAATAGCCTTATTTAAGCAACTTAGACTTATTAAATAGGCTTATTCAGCAACTTAGGCTTATTAAATAGGCTTATTCAGCAACTTAGGCTTATTAAATAGGCTTATTAAATAGGCTTATTTCAGCAACTTAGGCTTATTAAATAGGTTTATTCAGCAACTTAGGCTTATTAATTAGGCTCATTAAATACTTATTAAATAGGCTTATTAAACAGGCTTATTAAATAGACTTATTAAATAGGCTCAATAAATAGGCTTATTAAATAGGCTCATTAAATAGGCTTAATAAATAGGCTTATTAAATAGGCTTATTAAATAGTCTTATTAAATAGACTTATTAAATAGGCTTATTAAATAGGCTTATTAAATAGGCTTAATAAATAGGCTTATTAAATAGGCTCAATAAATAGGCTTATTAAATAGGCTCATTAAATACTTATTAAATAGGCTGATTAAATAGACTTATTAAATAGACTTATTAAATAGGTTTATTAAATAGGCTTATTAAATAGGCTTATTAAATAGGCTTATTAAATAGACTTATTAAATAGCCTCATTAAATAGGCTCATTTCAGCAACTTGGGCTTATTAAATAGCCTTATTTCAGCAACTTAGACTTATTAAATATGCTTATTCAGCAACTTAGGCTTATTAAATAGCCTTATTAAATAGGCTTATTTCAGCAACTTAGGCTTATTAAATAGGCTTATTTCAGCAACTTAGACTTATGAAATAGGCTTATTCAGCAACTTAGGCTTATTAAATAGGCTTATTTCAGCAACGTAGACTTATTAAATAGGCCTATTAAATAGGCTTATTAAATAGACTGATTAAATAGGCTCAATAAATACTTATTAAATAGGCTTATTAAATAGGCTTATTACATAGACTTATTAAATAGGATCAATCAATAGGCTTATTAAATAGGCTGATTAAATAGGCTTATTAAATAGGCTCAATAAATAGGCTCATTAAATACTTATTAAATAGGCGTATTAAATAGGCTTATTAAATAGGCGTATTAAATAGGCTTATTAAATAGACTTATTAAATAGCCTAATTAAATAGGCTTATTTTAGCAACGTAGGCTTTTTAAATAGGTTTATTTCAGCAACTTAGACTTATTAAATAGGCTTAATAAATAGGCTCATTAAATACTTATTAAATAGGCTTATTAAATAGGCTTATTAAATAGGTTTATTAAATAGGCTTATTAAATAGACTTATTAAATAGCCTCATTAAATAGGCTTATTTCAGCAACTTAGACTTATTAAATAACCTTATTTCAGCAACTGAGGCTTATTAAATAGGCTAATTTCAGCAACTTAAGCTTATTAAATAGCCTTATTTCAGCAACTTAGACTTATTAAATAGGCTTATTTCAGCAACTTAAGCTTATTAAATAGCCTTATTTCAGCAACTTAGACTTATTAAATAGGCTTATTTCAGCAACTTACGCTGATTAAATAGGCTCATTTCAGCAACTTAGACTTATTAAATAGCCTTATTTCAGCAACTTAGACTTATTAAATAGGCTTATTTCAGCAACTTATGCTTATTAAATATACTTATTTCAGGAACTTAGGCTTATTAAATAGGCTTATTTCAGCAACTTAGACTTATTAAATAGCCTTATTTCAGCAACTTAGGCTTATTAGATAGGCTTATCTCAGCAACTTAGGCTTATTAAATAGCGTTATTTCAGCAACTTAGAATGATTAAATAGGCTTATTTCAGCAACTTATGCTTATTAAATATACTTATTTCAGCAACTTAGGCTTATTAAATAGGCTTATTTCAGCAACTTAGACTTATTAAATAGCCTTATTTCAGCAACTTAGGCTTATTAGATAGGCTTATCTCAGCAACTTAGGCTTATTAAATAGCGTTATTTCAGCAACTTAGGCTTATTAAATACGCTTATTAAATATGCTTATTTCAGCAACGTAGGCTTATTAAATAGGCTTATTCAGCAACTTAGGCTTATTAAATAGGCTCATTAAATACTTATTAAATATGCTCATTAAACAGGCTTATTAAATAGACTTATTAAATAGGCTCAATAAATAGGCTTATTAAATAGGCTCATTAAATATGCTTAATAAATAGGCTTATCAACTAGGCTTATTAAATAAGCTCATTAAATAGGCTTATTAAATAGACTTATTAAATAGGCTTATTAAATAGGCTTATTAAATAGGCTTAATAAATAGGCTTATTAAATAGGCTCAATAAATAGGCTTATTAAATAGGCTCATTAAATACTTATTAAATAGGCGTATTAAATAGACTTATTAAATAGACTTATTAAATAGGCATATTAAATAGGCTTATTAAATAGGCTTATTAAATAGGCTTATTAAATAGACTTATTAAATAGCCTCATTAAATAGTCTTATTTCAGCAACTTAGACTTACTAAATAGGCTTATTCAGCAATTTAGGCTTATCAAATAGCCTCATTAAATAGACTTATTTTAGCAACTTAGGCTTATTAAATAGGCTTATTTCAGCAACTTAGACTTATTAAAAAGCCTTATTTCAGCAACTTAGTCTTATGAAATAGGCTTATTTCAGCAGCTTAGGCTTATTAAACAGCCTTATTAAATAGGCTTATTTCAGCAACTTGGGCTTATTAAATAGGCTTATTTCAGCAACTTAGACTTATTAAATAGGATTATTAAATAGGCTTATTAAATAGGCTTATTAAATAGGCTTATTAAATAGGCTCAATAAATAGGTTCATTAAATAGGCTTATTAAATAGGCTTATTAAATAGGCTTATTAAATAGGCGTATTAAATAGGCTTATTAAATAGACTTATTAAATGGCCTAATTAAATAGGCTTATTTTAGCAATATAGGCTTTTTAAATAGGTTTATTTCAGCAACTTAGACTTATTAAATAGCCTTATTAAATAGGCTTATTTCAGCAACTTAGGCTTATTAAATAGGCTTATTAAATAGGCTTAATAAATAGGCTTATTAAATAGGCTCAATAAAAAGGCTTAATAAATAGGCTCATTGAATACTCTTTAAATAGGCTTATTAAATAGACTTATTAAATAGACTTATTAAATAGGCTTATTAAATAGGCTTATTAAATAGGCTTATTAAATAGACTTATTAAATAGCCTCATTAAATAGGCTTATTTTAGCAACTTAGGCTTATTAAATAGGCTTATTTCAGCAACTTAGACTTATTAAATAACCTTATTTCAGCAACTGAGGCTTATTAAATAGGCTAATTTCAGCAACTTAAGCTTATTAAATAGCCTTATTTCAGCAACTTAGACTTATTAAATAGGCTTATTTCAGCAACTTAAGCTTATTAAATAGCCTTATTTCAGCAACTTAGACTTATTAAAAAGGCTTATTTCAGCAACTTACGCTGATTAAATAGGCTCATTTCAGCAACTTAGACTTATTAAATAGCCTTATTTCAGCAACTTAGACTTATTAAATAGGCTTATTTCAGCAACTTATGCTTATTAAATATACTTATTTCAGGAACTTAGGCTTATTAAATAGGCTTATTTCAGCAACTTAGACTTATTAAATAGCCTTATTTCAGCAACTTAGGCTTATTAGATAGGCTTATCTCAGCAACTTAGGCTTATTAAATAGCGTTATTTCAGCAACTTAGAATTATTAAATAGGCTTTTTTCAGCAACTTAGGCTTATTAAATAGGCTTATTCAGCAACTTAGGCTTATTAAATAGGCTTATTAAATAGGCTTATTTCAGCAACGTAGGCTTATTAAATAGGCTTATTCAGCAACTTAGGCTTATTAAATAGGCACATTAAATACTTATTAAGTAGGCTCATTAAACAGGCTTATTAAATAGACTTATTAAATAGGCTCAATAAATAGGCTTATTAAATAGGCTCATTAAATATGCTTAATAAATAGGCTTATCAACTAGGCTTATTAAATAGGCTCATTAAATAGGCTTATTAAATAGACTTATTAAATAGGCTTATTAAATAGGCTCAATAAATAGGCTTATTAAATAGGCTCATTAAATACTTATTAAATAGGCGCATTAAATAGACTTATTAAATAGACTTATTAAATAGGCATATTAAATAGGCTTATTAAATAGGCTTATTAAATAGGCTTATTAAATAGACTTATTAAATAGCCTCATTAAATAGGCTTATTTTAGCAACTTAGGCTTATTAAATAGGCTTATTTCAGCAACTTAGACTTATTAAATAGCCTTATTTCAGCAACGTAGGCTTATTAAAAAGGCTCATTTCAGCAACTTAGGCTTATTAAATAGCCTTATTTCAGCAACTTAGACTTATTAAATAGGCTTATTCAGCAACTTAGGCTTATCAAATAGCCTTATTAAATAGACTTATTTTAGCAACTTAGGCTTATTAAATAGGCTTATTTCAGCAACTTAGACTTATTAAAAAGCCTTATTTCAGCAACTTAGTCTTATGAAATAGGCATATTTCAGCAACTTAGGCTTATTAAATAGGCTTATTTCAGCAACGTAGACTTATTAAATAGGCCTATTAAATAGGCTTATTAAATAGACTGATTAAATAGGCTCAATAAATACTTATTAAATAGGCTTATTACATAGACTTATTAAATAGGATCAATCAATAGGCTTATTAAATAGGTTTATTAAATAGGCTTATTAAATAGGCTCAATAAATAGGCTCATTAAATACTTATTAAATAGGCGTATTAAATAGGCTTATTAAATAGGCGTATTAAATAGGCTTATTAAACAGACTTATTAAATAGCCTAATTAAATAGGCTTATTTTAGCAACGTAGGCTTTTTAAATAGGTTTATTTCAGCAACTTAGACTTATTAAATAGCCTTATTAAATAGGCTTATTTCAGCAACTTAGGCTTATTAAATAGGCTTATTAAATAGGCTTAATAAATAGGCTCATTAAATACTTATTAAATAGGCTTATTAAATAGGCTTATTAAATAGGCTTATTAAATAGGCTTATTAAATAGACTTATTAAATAGGCTTATTAAATAGGCGTATTAAATAGGCTTAATAAATAGGCTCATTAAATAGGCTCAATAAATAGGCTTATTAAATAGGCTCATTAAATACTTATTAAATAGGCGAATTAAATAGACTTATTAAATAGACTTATTAAATAGGCATATTAAATAGGCTTATTAATTAGGCTTATTAAATAGGCTTATTAAATAGACGTATTAAATAGCCTCATTAAATAGTCTTATTTTAGCAACATAGGCTTATTAAATAGGCTTATTTCAGCAACTTAGATTTATTAAATAGCCTTATTTCAGCAACTTAGGCTTATTAAAAAGGCTCATTTCAGCAACTTAGGCTTATTAAATAGCCTTATTTCAGCAACTTAGACTTATTAAATAGGCTTATTCAGCAACTTAGGCTTATCAAATTGCCTTTTTAAATAGACTTATTTTAGCAGCTTAGGCTTATTAAATAGGCTTATTTCAGCAACTTAGACTTATTAAAAGGCCTTATTTCAGCAACTTAGTCTTATGAAATAGGCTTATTTCAGCAACTTAGGCTTATTAAATAGCCTTAGTTCAGCAACTTAGACTTATTAAATAGGCTTATTCAGCAACTTAGGCTTATTAAATAGCCTTATTAAATAGGCTTATTTCAGCAACTTAGGCTTATTAAATAGGTTTATTTCAGCAACTTAGGTTTATTAAATAGCCTTATTAAATAGGCTTATTAAATAGGCTTATTAAATAGACTTATTAAATAGGCGTATTAAATAGGCTTATTAAATAGACTTATTAAATAGCCCCATTAAATAGGCTTATTTGAGCAACTTAGGCTTTTTAAATAGGTTTATTTCAGCAACTTAGACTTATTAAATAGCCTTATTAAATAGGTTTATTTCAGCAACTTAGGCTTATTAAATAGGCTTATTTCAGCAACTTATGCTTATTAAATAGCCTTATTAAACAGGTTTATTTCAGTAAACTTAGGCTTATTAAGTAGCATTTTTAAATAGGTTTATTTCAGCAACTTAGACTTATTAAATATACCTTTTTAAATAGGCTTAGTTCAGAAACTTCGGCTTATTAAATAGGCTTATTTCAGCAACTTAGGCTCATTAAATAGCCTTATTAAATAGGCTTATTTCAGCAACTTAGGCTTATTAAATAGCCTTATTAAATAGGCTTATTTTAGCAACTTAGACTTATTAAATCGACATTAAATAGACATTTCAGCAACTTAGGCTCATTAAATAGGCTTATGAAATATGCTTATTTCTGCAACTTAGACTTATTAGATAGGCCTATTAAATAGGCTTATTTTAGCAACTTAGGCTTATTAAATATGCTTATTTCAGCAACTTAGGCGTATTAAATAGCATTATTAAATAGGTTTATTTCTGCAACTTAGACTTATTAAATAGCCTTATTAAATAGGCTTATTTCAGCAACTTAGGTTTATTAAATAGGCTTATTTCAGCAACTTAGACTTATGAAATAGGCTTATTCAGCAACTTAGGCTTATTAAATAGGCTTATTTCAGCAACGTAGACTTATTAAATATATCCTATTAAATAGGCTTATTAAATAGACTGATTAAATAGGCTCAATAAATACTTATTAAATAGGCTTATTAAATAGGCTTATTAAATAGACTTATTAAACAGGATCAATCAATAGGCTTATTAAATAGGCTTATTAAATAGGCTTATTAAATAGGCTCAATAAATAGGCTTATTAAATAGGCTCATTAAATATGCTTAATAAATAGGCTTATCAACTAGGCTTATTAAATAGGCTCATTAAATAGGCTTATTAAATAGACTTATTAAATAGGCTTATTAAATAGGCTCAATAAATAGGCTTATTAAATAGGCTCATTAAATACTTATTAAATAGGTGCATTAAATAGACTTATTAAATAGACTTATTAAATAGGCATATTAAATAGGCTTATTAAATAGGCTTATTAAATAGGCTTATTAAATAGACTTATTAAATAGCCTCATTAAATAGGCTTATTTTAGCAACTTAGGCTTATTAAATAGGCTTATTTCAGCAACTTAGACTTATTAAATAGCCTTATTTCAGCAACGTAGGCTTATTAAAAAGGCTCATTTCAGCAACTTAGGCTTATTAAATAGCCTTATTTCAGCAACTTAGACTTATTAAATAGGCTTATTCAGCAACTTAGGCTTATCAAATAGCCTTATTAAATAGACTTATTTTAGCAACTTAGGCTTATTAAATAGGCTTATTTCAGCAACTTAGACTTATTAAAAAGCCTTATTTCAGCAACTTAGTCTTATGAAATAGGCATATTTCAGCAACTTAGGCTTATTAAATAGGCTTATTTCAGCAACGTAGACTTATTAAATAGGCCTATTAAATAGGCTTATTAAATAGACTGATTAAATAGGCTCAATAAATACTTATTAAATAGGCTTATTAAATAGGCTTATTACATAGACTTATTAAATAGGATCAATCAATAGGCTTATTAAATAGGTTTATTAAATAGGCTTATTAAATAGGCTCAATAAATAGGCTCATTAAATACTTATTAAATAGGCGTATTAAATAGGCTTATTAAATAGGCGTATTAAATAGGCTTATTAAACAGACTTATTAAATAGCCTAATTAAATAGGCTTATTTTAGCAACGTAGGCTTTTTAAATAGGTTTATTTCAGCAACTTAGACTTATTAAATAGCCTTATTAAATAGGCTTATTTCAGCAACTTAGGCTTATTAAATAGGCTTATTAAATAGGCTTAATAAATAGGCTTATTAAATAGGCTCAATAAAAAGGCTTAATAAATAGGCTCATTGAATACTCTTTAAATAGGCTTATTAAACAGACTTATTAAATAGACCTATTAAATAGGCTTATTAAATAGGCTTATTAAATAGGCTTATTAAATAGGCTTATTAAATAGACTTATTAAATAGCCTCATTAAATAGGCTTATTTCAGCAACTTAGACTTATTAAATAGCCTTATTTCAGCAACTTAGACTTATTAAATAGGCTTATTTCAGCAACTTACGCTAATTAAATAGGCTCATTTCAGCAACTTAGACTTATTAAATAGCCTTATTTCAGCAACTTATGCTTATTAAATATACTTATTTAAACAACTTAGGCTTATTATATAGGCTTATTTCAGCAACTTAGACTTATTAAATAGCCTTATTTCAGCAACTTAGGCGTATTAGATAGGCTTATCTCAGCAACTTAGGTTTATTAAATAGCGTTATTTCAGCAGCTTAGGCTTATTAAATAGGCTTATTTCAGCAACTTAGGCTTATTAATTAGGCTTATTCAGCAACTTAGGCTTATTAAATAGGCTTATTAAATAGGCTTATTTCAGCAACGTAGGCTTATTAAATAGGCTTATTCAGCAACTTAGGCTTATTAAATAGGCTCAATAAATAGGCTTATTAAATAGGCTCATTAAATATGCTTAATAAATAGGCTTATCAACTAGGCTTATTAAATAGGCTCATTAAATAGGTTTATTAAATAGACTTATTAAATAGGCTTATTAAATAGGCTTATTAAATAGGCTTAATAAATAGGCTTATTAAATAGGCTCAATAAATAGGCTTATTAAATAGGCTAATTAAATACTTATTAAATAGGCGTATTAAATAGACTTATTAAATAGACTTATTAAATAGGCATATTAAATAGGCTTATTAAATAGGCTTATTAAATAGGCTTATTAAATAGACGTATTAAATAGCCTCATTAAATAGTCTTATTTTAGCAACATAGGCTTATTAAATAGGCTTATTTCAGCAACTTAGACTTATTAAATAGCCTTATTTCAGCAACTTAGGCTTATTAAAAAGGCTCATTTCAGCAACTTAGGCTTATTAAATAGCCTTATTTCAGCAACTTAGACTTATTAAATAGGCTTATTCAGCAACTTAGGCTTATCAAATAGCCTTATTAAATAGACTTATTTTAGCAGCTTAGGCTTATTAAATAGGCTTATTTCAGCAACTTAGACTTATTAAAAAGCCTTATTTCAGCAACTTAGTCTTATGAAATAGGCTTATTTCAGCAACTTAGGCTTATTAAACAGCCTTATTAAATAGGCTTATTTCAGCAACTTAGGCTTATTAAATAGCCTTATTAAATAGGCTTATTTTAGCAACTTAGACTTATTAAATCGATTTATTAAATAGACATTTCAGCAACTTAGGCTCATTAAATATGCTTATGAAATATGCTTATTTCTGCAACTTAGACTTATTAGATAGGCCTATTAAATAGGCTTATTTCAGCAACTTAGGCTTATTAAATATGCTTATTTCAGCAACTTAGGCGTATTAAATAGCATTATTAAATAGGTTTATTTCTGCAACTTAGACTTATTAAATAGCCTTATTAAATAGGCTTATTTCAGCAACTTAGGCTTATTAAATAGGCTTATTTCAGCAACTTATGAATTTTAAATAGCCTTATTAAACAGGTTTATTTCAGCAATTAAGGCTTATTAAATAGCATTTTTAAATAGGTTTATTTCAGCAACTTAGACTTATTAAATAGCCTTATTAAATAGGCTTATTTCAGCAACTTAGGCTTATTAAATAGGCTTATTTCAGCAACTTTTGCTTATTAAATAGCCTTATTAAACAGGTTTATTTCAGCAACTTGGGCTTATTAAGTAGCATTTTTAAATAGGTTTATTTCAGCAACTTAGACTTATTAAATATACCTTTTTAAATAGGCTTAGTTCAGAAACTTCGGCTTATTAAATAGGCTTATTTCAGCAACTTAGGCTCATTAAATAGCCTTATTAAATAGGCTTATTTCAGCAACTTAGGCTTATTAAATAGCCTTATTAAATAGGCTTATTTCAGCAACTTAGGCTTATTAAATAGGCTTATTTCAGCAACTTATGCTTATTAAATAGCCTTATTAAACAGGTTTATTTCAGCAATTTAGGCTTATTAAATAGCATTTTTAAATAGGTTTATTTCAGCAACTTAGACTTATTAAATATACCTTTTTATATAGGCTTATTTCAGCAACGTAGGCTTATTAAATAGGCTTATTTCAGCAACTTATGCTTATTAAATAGCCTTATTAATCAGGTTTATTTCAGCTACTTAGGCGTATTAAATATCATTTTAAATAGGTTTATTTCAGCAACTTAGACTTATTAAATAGCCTTATTAAATAGGCTTATTTTAGCAACTTAGACTTATTAAAACGACTTATTAAATAGACATTTCAGCAACTTAGGCTCATTAAATAGGCTTGTGAAATATGCTCATTTCTGCAACTTAGACTTATTAGATAGGCCGATTAAATAGGCTTATTTCAGCAACTTAGGCTTATTAAATAGGCTTATTTCAGCAACTTAGGCTTATTAAATAGGCTTATTTCAGCAACATAGACTTATTAAATAGCCTTATTTCAGCAAATTACGCTTATTAAATAGGCTTATTTCAGCAACTTAGGCTTATTAAATAGCCTTATTAAATAGGCTTATTTCAACAACTTGGGCTTATTAAATAGGCTTATTTCAGCAACTTACGCTTATTAAATAGCATTTTTAAATAGACTTATTTTAGCAACTTAGGCTTATTAAATAGCCTAATTAAGTAGGCTTATTTCAGCAACTTGGGCTTATTAAATAGGCTTATTTCAGCAACTTAGGCTTATTAAATAGCCTTATTTCAGCAACTTAGACTTATTAAATAGGCTTATCTCAGCAACTTAGACTTATTAAATAGGCTTATTTTAGCAACTTATGCTCATTAAATATACTTATTTCAGCAACTTAGGCTTATTAAATAGGCTTATTTCAGCAACTTAGACTTATTAAATAGGCTTATTTCAGCAACTTAGGCTTATTAAATAGGCTTATTTCAGCAACTTAGGCTTATTAAATAGCCTTATTTAAGCAACTTAGACTTATTAAATAGGCTTATTCAGCAACTTAGGCTTATTAAATAGGCTTATTCAGCAACTTAGGCTTATTAAATAGGCTTATTAAATAGGCTTATTTCAGCAACTTAGGCTTATTAAATAGGCTTATTCAGCAACTTAGGCTTATTAATTAGGCTCATTAAATACTTATTAAATAGGCTTATTAAACAGGCTTATTAAATAGACTTATTAAATAGGCTCAATAAATAGGCTTATTAAAGGCTCATTAAATAGGCTTAATAAATAGGCTTATTAAATAGGCTTATTAAATAGGCTTATTAAATAGACTTATTAAATAGGCGTATTAAATAGGCTTATTAAATAGGCTAAATAAATAGGCTTATTAAATAGGCTCAATCAATAGGATTTATTAAATAGGCTCATTAAATACTTATTAAATAGGCTGATTAAATAGACTTATTAAATAGGCTTATTAAATAGGCTTATTAAATAGGCTTATTAAATAGGCTTATTAAATAGGCTTATTAAATAGACTTATTAAATAGCCTCATTAAATAGGCTCATTTCAGCAACTTGGGCTTATTAAATAGCCTTATTTCAGCAACTTAGACTTATTAAATATGCTTATTCAGCAACTTAGGCTTATTAAATAGCCTTATTAAATAGGCTTATTTCAGCAACGTAGGCTTATTAAATAGGCTTATTCAGCAACTTAGGCTTATTAAATAGGCTCAATAAATAGGCTTATTAAATAGGCTCATTAAATATGCTTAATAAATAGGCTTATCAACTAGGCTTATTAAATAGGCTCATTAAATAGGTTTATTAAATAGACTTATTAAATAGGCTTATTAAATAGGCTTATTAAATAGGCTTAATAAATAGGCTTATTAAATAGGCTCAATAAATAGGCTTATTAAATAGGCTCATTAAATACTTATTAAATAGGCGTATTAAATAGACTTATTAAATAGAAATATTAAATAGGCATATTAAATAGGCTTATTAAATAGGCTTATTAAATAGGCTTATTAAATAGGCTTATTAAATAGACGTATTAAATAGCCTCATTAAATAGTCTTATTTTAGCAACATAGGCTTATTAAATAGGCTTATTTTAGCAACTTAGACTTATTAAATAGCCTTATTTCAGCAATTTAGGCTTATTAAAAAGGCTCATTTCAGCAACTTAGGCTTATTAAATAGCCTTATTTCAGCAACTTAGACTTATTAAATAGGCTTATTCAGCAACTTAGGCTTATCAAATAGCCTTATTAAATAGACTTATTTTAGCAGCTTAGGCTTATTAAATAGGCTTATTTCAGCAACTTAGACTTATTAAAAAGCCTTATTTCAGCAACTTAGTCTTATGAAATAGGCTTATTTCAGCAACTTAGGCTTATTAAACAGCCTTATTAAATAGGCTTATTTCAGCAACTTAGGCTTATTAAATAGCCTTATTAAATAGGCTTATTTTAGCAACTTAGACTTATTAAATCGATTTATTAAATAGACATTTCAGCAACTTAGGCTCATTAAATATGCTTATGAAATATGCTTATTTCTGCAACTTAGACTTATTAGATAGGCCTATTAAATAGGCTTATTTCAGCAACTTAGGCTTATTAAATATGCTTATTTCAGCAACTTAGGCGTATTAAATAGCATTATTAAATAGGTTTATTTCTGCAACTTAGACTTATTAAATAGCCTTATTAAATAGGCTTATTTCAGCAACTTAGGCTTATTAAATAGGCTTATTTCAGCAACTTATGAATTTTAAATAGCCTTATTAAACAGGTTTATTTCAGCAATTAAGGCTTATTAAATAGCATTTTTAAATAGGTTTATTTCAGCAACTTAGACTTATTAAATAGCCTTATTAAATAGGCTTATTTCAGCAACTTAGGCTTATTAAATAGGCTTATTTCAGCAACTTTTGCTTATTAAATAGCCTTATTAAACAGGTTTATTTCAGCAACTTGGGCTTATTAAGTAGCATTTTTAAATAGGTTTATTTCAGCAACTTAGACTTATTAAATATACCTTTTTAAATAGGCTTAGTTCAGAAACTTCGGCTTATTAAATAGGCTTATTTCAGCAACTTAGGCTCATTAAATAGCCTTATTAAATAGGCTTATTTCAGCAACTTAGGCTTATTAAATAGCCTTATTAAATAGGCTTATTTTAGCAACTTAGACTTATTAAATCGACATTAAATAGACATTTCAGCAACTTAGGCTCATTAAATAGGCTTATGAAATATGCTTATTTCTGCAACTTAGACTTATTAGATAGGCCTATTAAATAGGCTTATTTTAGCAACTTAGGCTTATTAAATATGCTTATTTCAGCAACTTAGGCGTATTAAATAGCATTATTAAATAGGTTTATTTCTGCAACTTAGACTTATTAAATAGCCTTATTAAATAGGCTTATTTCAGCAACTTAGGCTTATTAAATAGGCTTATTTCAGCAACTTATGCTTATTAAATAGCCTTATTAAACAGGTTTATTTCAGCAATTTAGGCTTATTAAATAGCATTTTTAAATAGGTTTATTTCAGCAACTTAGACTTATTAAATATACCTTTTTATATAGGCTTATTTCAGCAACGTAGGCTTATTAAATAGGCTTATTTCAGCAACTTATGCTTATTAAATAGCCTTATTAATCAGGTTTATTTCAGCTACTTAGGCGTATTAAATATCATTTTAAATAGGTTTATTTCAGCAACTTAGACTTATTAAATAGCCTTATTAAATAGGCTTATTTTAGCAACTTAGACTTATTAAAACGACTTATTAAATAGACATTTCAGCAACTTAGGCTCATTAAATAGGCTTGTGAAATATGCTCATTTCTGCAACTTAGACTTATTAGATAGGCCGATTAAATAGGCTTATTTCAGCAACTTAGGCTTATTCAATAGGCTTATTTCAGCAACTTAGGCTTATTAAATAGGCTTATTTCAGCAACATAGACTTATTAAATAGCCTTATTTCAGCAAATTACGCTTATTAAATAGGCTTATTTCAGCAACTTAGGCTTATTAAATAGCCTTATTAAATAGGCTTATTTCAACAACTTGGGCTTATTAAATAGGCTTATTTCAGCAACTTACGCTTATTAAATAGCATTTTTAAATAGACTTTTTTAGCAACTTAGGCTTATTAAATAGCCTAATTAAGTAGGCTTATTTCAGCAACTTGGGCTTATTAAATAGGCTTATTTCAGCAACTTAGGCTTATTAAATAGCCTTATTTCAGCAACTTAGACTTATTAAATAGGCTTATCTCAGCAACTTAGACTTATTAAATAGGCTTATTTCAGCAACTTATGCTCATTAAATATACTTATTTCAGCAACTTAGGCTTATTAAATAGGCTTATTTCAGCAACTTAGACTTATTAAATAGGCTTATTTCAGCAACTTAGGCTTATTAAATAGGCTTATTTCAGCAACTTAGGCTTATTAAATAGCCTTATTTAAGCAACTTAGACTTATTAAATAGGCTTATTCAGCAACTTAGGCTTATTAAATAGGCTTATTCAGCAACTTAGGCTTATTAAATAGGCTTATTAAATAGGCTTATTTCAGCAACTTAGGCTTATTAAATAGGCTTATTCAGCAACTTAGGCTTATTAATTAGGCTCATTAAATACTTATTAAATAGGCTTATTAAATAGACTGATTAAATAGGCTCAATAAATAGGCTTATTAAATAGGCTCATTAAATAGGCTTAATAAATAGGCTTATTAAATAGGCTTATTAAATAGGCTTATTAAATAGACTTATTAAATAGGCTTATTAAATAGGCTTATTAAATAGGCTTAATAAATAGGCTTATTAAATAGGCTCAATAAATAGGCTTATTAAATAGGCTCATTAAATACTTATTAAATAGGCTGATTAAATAGACTTATTAAATAGACTTATTAAATAGGCTTATTAAATAGGCTTATTAAATAGGCTTATTAAATAGGCTTATTAAATAGGCTTATTAAATAGACTTATTAAATAGCCTCATTAAATAGGCTCATTTCAGCAACTTGGGCTTATTAAATAGCCTTATTTCAGCAACTTAGACTTATTAAATATGCTTATTCAGCAACTTAGGCTTATTAAATAGCCTTATTAAATAGGCTTATTTCAGCAACTTAGGCTTATTAAATAGGCTTATTTCAGCAACTTAGACTTATGAAATAGGCTTATTCAGCAACTTAGGCTTATTAAATAGGCTTATTTCAGCAACGTAGACTTATTAAATAGGCCTATTAAATAGGCTTATTAAATAGACTGATTAAATAGGCTCAATAAATACTTATTAAATAGGCTTATTAAATAGGCTTATTACATAGACTTATTAAATAGGATCAATCAATAGGCTTATTAAATAGGCTTATTAAATAGGCTTATTAAATAGGCTCAATAAATAGGCTCATTAAATACTTATTAAATAGGCGTATTAAATAGGCTTATTAAATAGGCGTATTAAATAGGCTTATTAAATAGACTTATTAAATAGCCTAATTAAATAGGCTTATTTTAGCAACGTAGGCTTTTTAAATAGGTTTATTTCAGCAACTTAGTCTTATTAAATAGCCTTATTAAATAGGCTTATTTCAGCAACTTAGGCTTATTAAATAGGCTTATTAAATAGGCTTATTAAATAGGCTTAATAAATAGGCTCATTAAATACTTATTAAATAGGCTTATTAAATAGGCTTATTAAATAGGCTTATTAAATAGGCTTATTAAATAGACTTATTAAATAGCCTCATTAAATAGGCTTATTTTAGCAACTTAGGCTTATTAAATAGGCTTATTTCAGCAACTTAGACTTATTAAATAGGCTCATTTCAGCAACTTAAGCTTATTAAATAGCCTTATTTCAGCAACTTAGACTTATTAAATAGGCTTATTTCAGCAACTTACGCTGATTAAATAGGCTCAATTCAGCAACTTAGACTTATTAAATAGCCTTATTTCAGCAACTTAGACTTATTAAATAGGCTTATTTCAGCAACTTATGCTTATTAAATATACTTATTTCAGCAACTTAGGCTTATTAAATAGGCTTATTTCAGCAACTTAGACTTATTAAATAGCCTTATTTCAGCAACTTAGGCTTATTAGATAGGCTTATCTCAGCGACTTAGGCTTATTAAATAGCGTTATTTCAGCAACTTAGGCTTATTAAATAGGCTTATTAAATAGGCTTATTTCAGCAACGTAGGATTATTAAATAGGCTTATTCAGCAACTTAGGCTTATTAAATAGGCTCATTAAATACTTATTAAATAGGCTCATTAAACAGGCTTATTAAATAGACTTATTAAATAGGCTCAATAAATAGGCTTATTAAATAGGCTCATTAAATATGCTTAATAAATAGGCCTATCAACTAGGCTTATTAAATAAGCTCATTAAATAGGCTTATTAAATAGACTTATTAAATAGGCTTATTAAATAGGCTTATTAAATAGGCTTAATAAATAGGCTTATTAAATAGGCTCAATAAATAGGCTTATTAAATAGGCTCATTAAATACTTATTAAATAGGCGTATTAAATAGACTTATTAAATAGACTTATTAAATAGGCATATTAAATAGGCTTATTAAATAGGCTTATTAAATAGGCTTATTAAATAGCCTCATTAAATAGTCTTATTTCAGCAACTTAGACTTATTAAATAGGCTTATTCAGCAATTTAGGCTTATCAAATAGCCTTATTAAATAGACTTATTTTAGCAACTTAGGCTTATTAAATAGGCTTATTTCAGCAACTTAGACTTATTACAAAGCCTTATTTCAGCAACTTAGTCTTATGAAATAGGCTTATTTCAGCAACTTAGGCTTATTAAACAGCCTTATTAAATAGGCTTATTTCAGCAACTTGGGCTTATTAAATAGCATTATTTCAGCAACTTAGACTTATTAAATAGGATTATTAAATAGGCTTATTAAATAGACTTATTAAAAAGGCGTATGAAATGGGCTCAATAAATTGGCTTATTAAATAGGCTCAATAAATAGGCTTATTAAATAGGCTCAATAAATAGGCTCAGTAAATAGGCTCAATAAATAGTCGTATTAAATAGGCGCATTAAATACTTATTAAATAGGCTTATTAATTAGACTTATTAAATAGACTTATTAAATAGGCTTATTAAATAGGCGTATTAAATAGGCGTATTAAATAGACTTATTAAATAGGATCAATCAATAGGCTTATTAAATAGGCTTATTAAATAGGCTTATTAAATAGGCTTATTAAATAGGCTCAATAAATAGGTTCATTAAATAGGCTTTTAAATAGGCTTATTAAATAGGCTTATTAAATAGGCGTATTAAATAGGCTTATTAAATAGACTTATTAAATGGCCTAATTAAATAGGCTTATTTTAGCAATATAGGCTTTTTAAATAGGTTTATTTCAGCAACTTAGACTTATTAAATAGCCTTATTAAATAGGCTTATTTCAGCAACTTAGGCTTATTAAATAGGCTTAATAAATAGGCTTAATAAATAGGCTTATTAAATAGGCTCAATAAAAAGGCTTAATAAATAGGCTCATTGAATACTCTTTAAATAGGCTTATTAAATAGACTTATTAAATAGACTTATTAAATAGGCTTATTAAATAGGCTTATTAAATAGGCTTATTAAATAGGCTTATTAAATAGACTTATTAAATAGCCTCATTAAATAGGCTTATTTTAGCAACTTAGGCTTATTAAATAGGCTTATTTCAGCAACTTAGACTTATTAAATAACCTTATTTCAGCAACTGAGGCTTATTAAATAGGCTAATTTCAGCAACTTAAGCTTATTAAATAGCCTTATTTCAGCAACTTAGACTTATTAAATAGGCTTATTTCAGCAACTTAAGCTTATTAAATAGCCTTATTTCAGCAACTTAGACTTATTAAATAGGCTTATTTCAGCAACTTACGCTGATTAAATAGGCTCATTTCAGCAACTTAGACTTATTAAATAGCCTTATTTCAGCAACTTAGTCTTATTAAATAGGCTTATTTCAGCAACGTATGCTTATTAAATATACTTATTTCAGGAACTTAGGCTTATTAAATAGGCTTATTTCAGCAACTTAGACTTATTAAATAGCCTTATTTCAGCAACTTAGGCTTATTAGATAGGCTTATCTCAGCAACTTAGGCTTATTAAATAGCGTTATTTCAGCAACTTAGAATTATTAAATAGGCTTATTTCAGCAACTTAGGCTTATTAAATAGGCTTATTCAGCAACTTAGGCTTATTAAATAGGCTTATTAAATAGGCTTATTTCAGCAATGTAGGCTTATTAAATAGGCTTATTCAGCAACTTAGGCTTATTAAATGCTTATTAAATAGGCTCATTAAACAGGCTTATTAAATAGACTTATTAAATAGGCTCAATAAATAGGCTTATTAAATAGGCTCATTAAATATGCTTAATAAATAGGCTTATCAACTAGGCTTATTAAATAGGCTCATTAAATAGGCTTATTAAATAGACTTATTAAATAGGCTTATTAAATAGGCTCAATAAATAGGCTTATTAAATAGGCTCATTAAATACTTATTAAATAGGCGTATTAAATAGACTTATTAAATAGACTTATTAAATAGGCATATTAAATAGGCTTATTAAATAGGCTTATTAAATAGGCTTATTAAATAGACTTATTAAATAGCCTCATTAAATAGGCTTATTTTAGCAACTTAGGCTTATTAAATAGGCTTATTTCAGCAACTTAGACTTATTAAATAGCCTTATTTCAGCAACGTAGGCTTATTAAAAAGGCTCATTTCAGCAACTTAGGCTTATTAAATAGCCTTATTTCAGCAACTTAGACTTATTAAATAGGCTTATTCAGCAACTTAGGCTTATCAAATAGCCTTATTAAATAGACTTATTTTAGCAACTTAGGCTTATTAAATAGGCTTATTTCAGCAACTTAGACTTATTAAAAAGCCTTATTTCAGCAACTTAGTCTTATGAAATAGGCATATTTCAGCAACTTAGGCGTATTAAATAGGCTTATTTCAGCAACGTAGACTTATTAAATAGGCCTATTAAATAGGCTTATTAAATAGACTGATTAAATAGGCTCAATAAATACTTATTAAATAGGCTTATTAAATAGGCTTATTACATAGACTTATTAAATAGGATCAATCAATAGGCTTATTAAATAGGCTTATTAAATAGGCTCAATAAATAGGCTCAATAAATAGGCTCATTAAATACTTATTAAATAGGCGTATTAAATAGGCTTATTAAATAGGCGTATTAAATAGGCTTATTAAGTAGACTTATTAAATAGCCTAATTAAATAGGCTTATTTTAGCAACGTAGGCTTTTTAAATAGGTTTATTTCAGCAACTTAGACTTATTAAATAGCCTTATTAAATAGGCTTATTTCAGCAACTTAGGCTCATTAAATAGGCTTATTAAATACGCTTAATAAATAGGCTCATTAAATACTTATTAAATAGGCTTATTAAATAGGCTTATTAAATAGGCTTATTAAATAGGCTTATTAAATAGACTTATTAAATAGCCTCATTAAATAGGCTTATTTTAGCAACTTAGGCTTATTAAATAGGCTTATTTCAGCAACTTAGACTTATTAAATAGCCTTATTTCAGAAACTTAGGCTTATTAAATAGGCTCATTTCAGCAACTTAAGTTTATTAAATAGCCTTATTTCAGCAACTTAGACTTATTAAATAGGCTTATTTCAGCAACTTAGGCTTATTAAATAGGCTTAATAAATAGGCTTAATAAATAGGCTTATTAAATAGGCTCAATAAAAAGGCTTAATAAATAGGCTAATTGAATACTCTTTAAATAGGCTTATTAAATAGACTTATTAAATAGACTTATTAAATAGGCTTATTAAATAGGCTTATTAAATAGGCTTATTAAATAGGCTTATTAAATAGACTTATTAAATAGCCTCATTAAATAGGCTTATTTTAGCAACTTAGGCTTATTAAATAGGCTTATTTCAGCAACTTAGACTTATTAAATAACCTTATTTCAGCAACTGAGGCTTATTAAATAGGCTAATTTCAGCAACTTAAGCTTATTAAATAGCCTTATTTCAGCAACTTAGACTTATTAAATAGGCTTATTTCAGCAACTTAAGCTTATTAAATAGCCTTATTTCAGCAACTTAGACTTATTAAATAGGCTTATTTCAGCAACTTACGCTGATTAAATAGGCTCATTTCAGCAACTTAGACTTATTAAATAGCCTTATTTCAGCAACTTAGTCTTATTAAATAGGCTTATTTCAGCAACGTATGCTTATTAAATATACTTATTTCAGGAACTTAGGCTTATTAAATAGGCTTATTTCAGCAACTTAGACTTATTAAATAGCCTTATTTCAGCAACTTAGGCTTATTAGATAGGCTTATCTCAGCAAGTTAGGCTTATTAAATAGCGTTATTTCAGCAACTTAGAATTATTAAATAGGCTTATTTCAGCAACTTAGGCTTATTAAATAGGCTTATTCAGCAACTTAGGCTTATTAAATAGGCTTATTAAATAGGCTTATTTCAGCAATGTAGGCTTATTAAATAGGCTTATTCAGCAACTTAGGCTTATTAAATAGGCGCATTAAATACTTATTAAATAGGCTCATTAAACAGGCTTATTAAATAGACTTATTAAATAGGCTCAATAAATAGGCTTATTAAATAGGCTCATTAAATATGCTTAATAAATAGGCTTATCAACTAGGCTTATTAAATAGGCTCATTAAATAGGCTTATTAAATAGACTTATTAAATAGGCTTATTAAATAGGCTCAATAAATAGGCTTTTTAAATAGGCTCATTAAATACTTATTAAATAGGCGTATTAAATAGACTTATTAAATAGACTTATTAAATAGGCATATTAAATAGGCTTATTAAATAGGCTTATTAAATAGGCTTATTAAATAGACTTATTAAATAGCCTCATTAAATAGGCTTATTTTAGCAACTTAGGCTTATTAAATAGGCTTATTTCAGCAACTTAGACTTATTAAATAGCCTTATTTCAGCAACGTAGGCTTATTAAAAAGGCTCATTTCAGCAACTTAGGCTTATTAAATAGCCTTATTTCAGCAACTTAGACTTATTAAATAGGCTTATTCAGCAACTTAGGCTTATCAAATAGCCTTATTAAATAGACTTATTTTAGCAACTTAGGCTTATTAAATAGGCTTATTTCAGCAACTTAGACTTATTAAAAAGCCTTATTTCAGCAACTTAGTCTTATGAAATAGGCATATTTCAGCAACTTAGGCTTATTAAATAGGCTTATTTCAGCAACGTAGACTTATTAAATAGGCCTATTAAATAGGCTTATTAAATAGACTGATTAAATAGGCTCAATAAATACTTATTAAATAGGCTTATTAAATAGGCTTATTACATAGACTTATTAAATAGGATCAATCAATAGGCTTATTAAATAGGCTTATTAAATAGGCTTATTAAATAGGCTCAATAAATAGGCTCATTAAATACTTATTAAATAGGCGTATTAAATAGGCTTATTAAATAGGCGTATTAAATAGGCTTATTAAGTAGACTTATTAAATATCCTAATTAAATAGGCTTATTTTAGCAACGTAGGCTTTTTAAATAGGTTTATTTCAGCAACTTAGACTTATTAAATAGCCTTATTAAATAGGCTTATTTCAGCAACTTAGGCTCATTAAATAGGCTTATTAAATAGGCTTAATAAAGAGGCTCATTAAATACTTATTAAATAGGCTTATTAAATAGGCTTATTAAATAGGCTTATTAAATAGGCTTATTAAATAGACTTATTAAATAGCCTCATTAAATAGGCTTATTTTAGCAACTTAGGCTTATTAAATAGGCTTATTTCAGCAACTTAGACTTATTAAATAGCCTTATTTCAGAAACTTAGGCTTATTAAATAGTCTCATTTCAGCAACTTAAGCTTATTAAATAGCCTTATTTCAGCAACTTAGACTTATTAAATAGGCTTATTTCAGCAACTTATGCTGATTAAATAGGCTCATTTCAGCAACTTAGACTTATTAAATAGCCTTATTTCAGCAACTTAGACTTATTAAATAGGCTTATTTCAGCAACTTATGCTTATTAAATATACTTTTTTCAGCAACTTAGGCTTATTAAATAGGCTTATTTCAGCAACTTAGACTTATTAAATAGCCTTATTTCAGCAACTTAGGCTTATTAGATAGGCTTATCTCAGCAACTTAGGCTTATTAAATAGCGTTATTTCAGCAACTTAGGCTTATTAAATAGGCTTATTAAATAGGCTTATTTCAGCAACGTAGGCTTATTAAATAGGCTTATTCAGCAACTTAGGCTTATTAAATAGGCTCATTAAATACTTATTAAATAGGCTCATTAAACAGGCTTATTAAATAGACTTATTAAATAGGCTCAATAAATAGGCTTATTAAATAGGCTCATTAAATATGCTTAATAAATAGGCTTATCAACTTGGCTTATTAAATAGGCTCATTAAATAGGCTTATTAAATATACTTATTAAATAGGCTTATTAAATAGGCTTATTAAATAGGCTTAATAAATAGGCTTATTAAATAGGCTCAATAAATAGGCTTATTAAATAGGCTCATTAAATACTTATTAAATAGGCGTATTAAATAGACTTATTAAATAGACTTATTAAATATGCTTAATAAATAGGCTTATCAACTTGGCTTATTAAATAGGCTCATTAAATAGGCTTATTAAATATACTTATTAAATAGGCTTATTAAATAGGCTTATTAAATAGGCTTAATAAATAGGCTTATTAAATAGGCTCAATAAATAGGCTTATTAAATAGGCTCATTAAATACTTATTAAATAGGCGTATTAAATAGACTTATTAAATAGACTTATTAAATAGGCATATTAAATAGGCTTATTTTAGCAACGTAGGCTTTTTAAATAGGTTTATTTCAGCAACTTAGACTTATTAAATAGCCTTATTAAATAGGCTTATTTCAGCAACTTAGGCTTATTAAATAGGCTTATTAAATAGGCTTAATAAATAGGCTCATTAAATACTAATTAAATAGGCTTATTAAATAGGCTTATTAAATAGGCTTATTAAATAGGCTTATTAAATAGACTTATTAAATAGCCTCATTAAATAGGCTTATTTTAGCAACTTAGGCTTATTAAATAGGCTTATTTCAGCAACTTAGACTTATTAAAACGCCTTATTTCAGCAACTTAGTCTTATGAAATAGGCATATTTCAGCAACTTAGGCTTAATAAATAGGCTTATTTCAGCAACGTAGACTTATTAAATAGGCCTATTAAATAGGCTTATTAAATAGACTGATTAAATAGGCTCAATAAATACTTATTAAATAGGCTTATTAAATAGGCTTATTACATAGACTTATTAAATAGGATCAATCAATAGGCTTATTAAATAGGCTTATTAAATAGGCTTATTAAATAGGCTCAATAAATAGGCTCATTAAATACTTATTAAATAGGCCTATTAAATAGGCTTATTAAATAGGCGTATTAAATAGGCTTATTAAATAGACTTATTAAATAGCCTAATTAAATAGGCTTATTTTAGCAACGTAGGCTTTTTAAATAGGTTTATTTCAGCAACTTAGACTTATTAAATAGCCTTATTAAATAGGCTTATTTCAGCAACTTAGGCTTATTAAATAGGCTTATTAAATAGGCTTAATAAATAAGCTCATTAAATACTTATTAAATAGGCTTATTAAATAGGCTTATTAAATAGGCTTATTAAATAGGCTTATTAAATAGACTTATTAAATAGCCTCATTAAATAGGCTTATTTTAGCAACTTAGGCTTATTAAATAGGCTTATTTCAGCAACTTAGACTTATTAAATAGCCTTATTTCAGCAACTTCGACTTATTAAATAGGCTTATTTCAGCAACTTACGCTGATTAAATAGGCTCATTTCAGCAACTTAGACTTATTAAATAGCCTTATTTCAGCAACTTAGTCTTATTAAATAGGCTTATTTCAGCAACGTATGCTTATTAAATATACTTATTTCAGGAACTTAGGCTTATTAAATAGGCTTATTTCAGCAACTTAGACTTATTAAATAGCCTTATTTCAGCAACTTAGGCTTATTAGATAGGCTTATCTCAGCAACTTAGGCTTATTAAATAGCGTTATTTCAGCAACTTAGAATTATTAAATAGGCTTATTTCAGCAACTTAGGCTTATTAAATAGGCTTATTCAGCAACTTAGGCTTATTAAATAGGCTTATTAAATAGGCTTATTTCAGCAATGTAGGCTTATTAAATAGGCTTATTCAGCAACTTAGGCTTATTAAATAGGCGCATTAAATACTTATTAAATAGGCTCATTAAACAGGCTTATTAAATAGACTTATTAAATAGGCTCAATAAATAGGCTTATTAAATAGGCTCATTAAATATGCTTAATAAATAGGCTTATCAACTAGGCTTATTAAATAGGCTAATTAAATAGGCTTATTAAATAGACTTATTAAATAGGCTTATTAAATAGGCTCAATAAATAGGCTTATTAAATAGGCTCATTAAATACTTATTAAATAGGCGTATTAAATAGACTTATTAAATAGACTTATTAAATAGGCATATTAAATAGGCTTATTAAATAGGCTTATTAAATAGGCTTATTAAATAGACTTATTAAATAGCCTCATTAAATAGGCTTATTTTAGCAACTTAGGCTTATTAAATAGGCTTATTTCAGCAACTTAGACTTATTAAATAGCCTTATTTCAGCAACGTAGGCTTATTAAAAAGGCTCATTTCAGCAACTTAGGCTTATTAAATAGCCTTATTTCAGCAACTTAGACTTATTAAATAGGCTTATTCAGCAACTTAGGCTTATCAAATAGCCTTATTAAATAGACTTATTTTAGCAACTTAGGCTTATTAAATAGGCTTATTTCAGCAACTTAGACTTATTAAAAAGCCTTATTTCAGCAACTTAGTCTTATGAAATAGGCATATTTCAGCAACTTAGGATTATTAAATAGGCTTATTTCAGCAACGTAGACATATTAAATAGGCCTATTAAATAGGCTCATTAAATAGACTGATTAAATAGGCTCAATAAATACTTATTAAATAGGCTTATTAAATAGGCTTATTACATAGACTTATTAAATAGGATCAATCAATAGGCTTATTAAATAGGCTTATTAAATAGGCTTATTAAATAGGCTCAATAAATAGGCTCATTAAATACTTATTAAATAGGCGTATTAAATAGGCTTATTAAATAGGCGTATTAAATAGGCTTATTAAGTAGACTTATTAAATAGCCTAATTAAATAGGCTTATTTTAGCAACGTAGGCTTTTTAAATAGGTTTATTTCAGCAACTTAGACTTATTAAATAGCCTTATTAAATAGGCTTATTTCAGCAACTTAGGCTCATTAAATAGGCTTATTAAATAGGCTTAATAAATAGGCTCATTAAATACTTATTAAATAGGCTTATTAAATAGGCTTATTAAATAGGCTTATTAAATAGGCTTATTAAATAGACTTATTAAATAGCCTCATTAAATAGGCTCATTTCAGCAACTTAAGCTTATTAAATAGCCTTATTTCAGCAACTTAGACTTATTAAATAGGCTTATTTCAGCAACTTATGCTGATTAAATAGGCTCATTTCAGCAACTTAGACTTATTAAATAGCCTTATTTCAGCAACTTAGACTTATTAAATAGGCTTATTTCAGCAACTTATGCTTATTAAATATACTTTTTTCAGCAACTTAGGCTTATTAAATAGGCTTATTTCAGCAACTTAGACTTATTAAATAGCCTTATTTCAGCAACTTAGGCTTATTAGATAGGCTTATCTCAGCAACTTAGGCTTATTAAATAGCGTTATTTCAGCAACTTAGGCTTATTAAATAGGCTTATTAAATAGGCTTATTTCAGCAACGTAGGCTTATTAAATAGGCTTATTCAGCAACTTAGGCTTATTAAATAGGCTCATTAAATACTTATTAAATAGGCTCATTAAACAGGCTTATTAAATAGACTTATTAAATAGGCTCAATAAATAGGCTTATTAAATAGGCTCATTAAATATGCTTAATAAATAGGCTTATCAACTTGGCTTATTAAATAGGCTCATTAAATAGGCTTATTAAATATACTTATTAAATAGGCTTATTAAATAGGCTTATTAAATAGGCTTAATAAATAGGCTTATTAAATAGGCTCAATAAATAGGCTTATTAAATAGGCTCATTAAATACTTATTAAATAGGCGTATTAAATAGACTTATTAAATAGACTTATTAAATAGGCATATTAAATAGGCTTATTTTAGCAACGTAGGCTTTTAAATAGGTTTATTTCAGCAACTTAGACTTATTAAATAGCCTTATTAAATTGGCTTATTTTAGCAACGTAGGCTTTTTAAATAGGTTTATTTCAGCAACTTAGACTTATTAAATAGCCTTATTAAATAGGCTTATTTCAGCAACTTAGGCTCATTAAATAGGCTTATTAAATAGGCTTAATAAATAGACTCATTAAATACTTATTAAATAGGCTTATTAAATAGGCTTATTAAATAGGCTTATTAAATAGGCTTATTAAATAGACTTATTAAATAGCCTCATTAAATAGGCTTATTTTAGCAACTTAGGCTTATTAAATAGGCTTATTTCAGCAACTTAGACTTATTAAATAGCCTTATTTCAGAAATTTAGGCTTATTAAATAGGCTCATTTCAGCAACTTAAGCTTATTAAATAGACTTATTTCAGCAACTTAGACTTATTAAATTGGCTTATTTCAGCAACTTATGCTGATTAAATAGGCTAATTTCAGCAACTTAGACTTATTAAATAGCCTTATTTCAGCAACTTAGACTTATTAAATAGGCTTATTTCAGCAACTTATGCTTATTAAATATACTTATTTCAGCAACTTAGGCTTATTAAATAGGCTTATTTCAGCAACTTAGACTTATTAAATAGCCTTATTTCAGCAACTTAGGTTTATTAGATAGGCTTATCTCAGCAACTTAGGCTTATTAAATGGCGTTATTTCAGCAACTTAGGCTTATTAAATAGGCTTATTTCAGCAACGTAGACTTATTAAATATATCCTATTAAATAGGCTTATTAAATAGACTGATTAAATAGGCTCAATAAATACTTATTAAATAGGCTTATTAAATAGGCTTATTAAATAGACTTATTAAATAGACTTATTAAATAGACTTATTAAATAGGCATATTAAATAGGCTTATTAAATAGGCTTATTAAATAGGCTTATTAAATAGACTTATTAAATAGCCTCATTAAATAGGCTTATTTTAGCAACTTAGGCTTATTAAATAGGCTTATTTCAGCAACTTAGACTTATTAAATAGTCTTATTTCAGCAACGTAGGCTTATTAAAAAGGCTCATTTCAGCAACTTAGGCTTATTAAATAGCCTTATTTCAGCAACTTAGACTTATTAAATAGGCTTATTCAGCAACTTAGGCTTATCAAATAGCCTTATTAAATAGACTTATTTTAGCAACTTAGGCTTATTAAATAGGCTTATTTCAGCAACTTAGACTTATTAAAAAGCCTTATTTCAGCAACTTAGTCTTATGAAATAGGCATATTTCAGCAACTTAGGCTTATTAAATAGGCTTATTTCAGCAACGTAGACATATTAAATAGGCCTATTAAATAGGCTTATTAAATAGACTGATTAAATAGGCTCAATAAATACTTATTAAATAGGCTTATTAAATAGGCTTATTACATAGACTTATTAAATAGGATCAATCAATAGGCTTATTAAATAGGCTTATTAAATAGGCTTATTAAATAGGCTCAATAAATAGGCTCATTAAATACTTATTAAATAGGCGTATTAAATAGGCTTATTAAATAGGCGTATTAAATAGGCTTATTAAGTAGACTTATTAAATAGCCTAATTAAATAGGCTTATTTTAGCAACGTAGGCTTTTTAAATAGGTTTATTTCAGCAACTTAGACTTATTAAATAGCCTTATTAAATAGGCTTATTTCAGCAACTTAGGCTCATTAAATAGGCTTATTAAATAGGCTTAATAAATAGGCTCATTAAATACTTATTAAATAGGCTTATTAAATAGGCTTATTAAATAGGCTTATTAAATAGGCTTATTAAATAGACTTATTAAATAGCCTCATTAAATAGGCTTATTTTAGCAACTTAGGCTTATTAAATAGGCTTATTTCAGCAACTTAGACTTATTAAATAGCCTTATTTCAGAAACTTAGGCTTATTAAATAGGCTCATTTCAGCAACTTAAGCTTATTAAATAGCCTTATTTCAGCAACTTAGACTTATTAAATAGGCTTATTTCAGCAACTTATGCTGATTAAATAGGCTCATTTCAGCAACTTAGACTTATTAAATAGCCTTATTTCAGCAACTTAGACTTATTAAATAGGCTTATTTCAGCAACTTATGCTTATTAAATATACTTTTTTCAGCAACTTAGGCTTATTAAATAGGCTTATTTCAGCAACTTAGACTTATTAAATAGCCTTATTTCAGCAACTTAGGCTTATTAGATAGGCTTATCTCAGCAACTTAGGCTTATTAAATAGCGTTATTTCAGCAACTTAGGCTTATTAAATAGGCTTATTAAATAGGCTTATTTCAGCAACGTAGGCTTATTAAATAGGCTTATTCAGCAACTTAGGCTTATTAAATAGGCTCATTAAATAGGCTTATTAAATAGGCTCATTAAATATGCTTAATAAATAGGCTTATCAACTTGGCTTATTAAATAGGCTCATTAAATAGGCTTATTAAATATACTTATTAAATAGGCTTATTAAATAGGCTTATTAAATAGGCTTAATAAATAGGCTTATTAAATAGGCTCAATAAATAGGCTTATTAAATAGGCTCATTAAATACTTATTAAATAGGCGTATTAAATAGACTTATTAAATAGACTTATTAAATAGGCATATTAAATAGGCTTATTTTAGCAACGTAGGCTTTTAAATAGGTTTATTTCAGCAACTTAGACTTATTAAATAGCCTTATTAAATTGGCTTATTTTAGCAACGTAGGCTTTTTAAATAGGTTTATTTCAGCAACTTAGACTTATTAAATAGCCTTATTAAATAGGCTTATTTCAGCAACTTAGGCTCATTAAATAGGCTTATTAAATAGGCTTAATAAATAGACTCATTAAATACTTATTAAATAGGCTTATTAAATAGGCTTATTAAATAGGCTTATTAAATAGGCTTATTAAATAGACTTATTAAATAGCCTCATTAAATAGGCTTATTTTAGCAACTTAGGCTTATTAAATAGGCTTATTTCAGCAACTTAGACTTATTAAATAGCCTTATTTCAGAAATTTAGGCTTATTAAATAGGCTCATTTCAGCAACTTAAGCTTATTAAATAGACTTATTTCAGCAACTTAGACTTATTAAATTGGCTTATTTCAGCAACTTATGCTGATTAAATAGGCTAATTTCAGCAACTTAGACTTATTAAATAGCCTTATTTCAGCAACTTAGACTTATTAAATAGGCTTATTTCAGCAACTTATGCTTATTAAATATACTTATTTCAGCAACTTAGGCTTATTAAATAGGCTTATTTCAGCAACTTAGACTTATTAAATAGCCTTATTTCAGCAACTTAGGTTTATTAGATAGGCTTATCTCAGCAACTTAGGCTTATTAAATAGCGTTATTTCAGCAACTTAGGCTTATTAAATAGGCTTATTAAATAGGCTTATTTCAGCAACGTAGGCTTATTAAATAGGCTTATTCAGCAACTTAGGCTTATTAAATAGGCTCATTAAATACTTATTAAATAGGCTCATTAAACAGGCTTATTAAATAGACTTATTAAATAGGCTCATTAAATAGGCTTATTAAATATACTTATTAAATAGGCTTATTAAATAGGCTTATTAAATAGGCTTAATAAATAGGCTTATTAAATAGGCTCAATAAATAGGCTTATTAAATAGGCTCATTAAATACTTATTAAATAGGCGTATTAAATAGACTTATTAAATAGACTTATTAAATAGGCATATTAAATAGGCTTATTTTAGCAACGTAGGCTTTTTAAATAGGTTTATTTCAGCAACTTAGACTTATTAAATAGCCTTATTAAATAGGCTTATTTCAGCAACTTAGGCTTATTAAATAGGCTTATTAAATAGGCTTAATAAATAGGCTCATTAAATACTTATTAAATAGGCTTATTAAATAGGCTTATTAAATAGGCTTATTAAATAGGCTTATTAAATAGACTTATTAAATAGCCTCATTAAATAGGCTTATTTTAGCAACTTAGGCTTATTAAATAGGCTTATTTCAGCAACTTAGACTTATTAAAACGCCTTATTTCAGCAACTTAGTCTTATGAAATAGGCATATTTCAGCAACTTAGGCTTAATAAATAGGCTTATTTCAGCAACGTAGACTTATTAAATAGGCCTATTAAATAGGCTTATTAAATAGACTGATTAAATAGGCTCAATACATACTTATTAAATAGGCTTATTAAATAGGCTTATTACATAGACTTATTAAATAGGATCAATCAATAGGCTTATTAAATAGGCTTATTAAATAGGCTTATTAAATAGGCTCAATAAATAGGCTCATTAAATACTTATTAAATAGGCCTATTAAATAGGCTTATTAAATAGGCGTATTAAATAGGCTTATTAAATAGACTTATTAAATAGCCTAATTAAATAGGCTTATTTTAGCAACGTAGGCTTTTTAAATAGGTTTATTTCAGCAACTTAGACTTATTAAATAGCCTTATTAAATAGGCTTATTTCAGCAACTTAGGCTTATTAAATAGGCTTATTAAATAGGCTTAATAAATAGGCTCATTAAATACTTATTAAATAGGCTTATTAAATAGGCTTATTAAATAGGCTTATTAAATAGGCTTATTAAATAGACTTATTAAATAGCCTCATTAAATAGGCTTATTTTAGCAACTTAGGCTTATTAAATAGGCTTATTTCAGCAACTTAAGCTTATTAAATAGCCTTATTTCAGCAACTTAGACTTATTAAATAGGCTTATTTCAGCAACTTATGCTGATTAAATAGGCTCATTTCAGCAACTTAGACTTATTAAATAGCCTTATTTCAGCAACTTAGACTTATTAAATAGGCTTATTTCAGCAACTTATGCTTATTAAATATACTTTTTTCAGCAACTTAGGCTTATTAAATAGGCTTATTTCAGCAACTTAGACTTATTAAATAGCCTTATTTCAGCAACTTAGGCTTATTAGATAGGCTTATCTCAGCAACTTAGGCTTATTAAATAGCCTTATTAAATAGGCTTATTTCAGCAACTTGGGCTTATTAAATAGGCTTATTTCAGCAACTTAGGCTTAATAAAAATAGGCTTATTCAGCAACTTAGGCTTATTAAATAGGCTAATTAAATAGACTTATTTCAGCAACTTAGGCTTATTAAATAGGCTCATTAAATACTTAATAAATAGGCTTATTAAATAGACTTATTAAATAGGCTCAATAAATAGGCTTATTAAATAGGCTCATTAAATCGGCATAATAAATAGGCTAATTAAATAGGTTTATTAAATTGGCTTATTAAATAGGCTTATTAAATAGGCTCAATAAATAGGCTTAATAAATAGGCTCATTGAATACTCTTTAAATAGGCTTATTAAATAGACTTATTAAATAGACTTATTAAATAGGCTTAATAAATAGGTTTTTTAAATAGGCTTATTAAATAGGCTTATTAAATAGACTTATTAAATAGCCTAATTAAATAGGCTTATTTGAGCAACTTAGGGTTATTAAATAGGCTTATTTCAGCAACTTAGACTTATTAAATAGCCTTATTTCAGCAACTTAGGCTTATTAAATAGGCTCATTTCAGCAACTTAAGCTTATTAAATAGCCTTATTTCAGCAACTTACGCTGATTAAATAGCTCATTTCAGCAACTTAGACTTATTAAATGGCCTTATTTCAGCAACTTAGACTTATTAAATAGGCTTATTTCAGCAACTTAGGCTCATTAAATATACTTATTTCAGCAACATAGGCTTATTAAATAGGCTTATTTCAGCAACTTAGACTTATTAAATAGCCTTATTTCAGCAACTTAGGCTTATTAAATAGGCTTATTTCAGCAACTTAGGCTTATTAAATAGCGTTATTTCAGCAACTTAGACTTATTAAATAGGCTTATTAAATAGGCTTATTTCAGCAACTCAGGCTTATTAAATAGGCTTATTCAGCAACTTAGGCTTATTAAATAGGCTCGTTAAATACTTATTAAATAGGCTTATTAAACAGGCTTATTAAATAGACTTATTAAATAGGCTAAATAAATAGGCTTATTAAATAGGCTCATTAAATATGCTTAATAAATAGGCTTATAAAATAGGCTTATTAAATAGGCTTATTAAATAGGCTTATTAAATAGACTTATTAAATAGGCTTATTAAATAGGCTTATTAAATAGGCTTAATAAATAGGCTTAATAAATAGGCTCATTGAATACTCTTTAAATAGGCTTATTAAATAGACTTATTAAATAGACTTATTAAATAGGCTTATTAAATAGGCTTTTAAATAGGCTTATTAAATAGGCGTATTAAATAGACTTATTAAATAGCCTAATTAAATAGGCTTATTTTAGCAACTTAGGGTTATTAAATAGGCTTATTTCAGCAACTTAGACTTATTAAATAGCATTATTTCAGCAACTTAGGCTTATTAAATAGGCTCATTTCAGCAACTTAGGCTTATTAAATAGGCTTATTAAATAGGCTTATTTCAGCAACTCAGGCTTATTAAATAAGCTTATTCAGCAACTTAGGCTTATTAAATAGGCTCGTTAAATACTTATTAAATAGGCTTATTAAACAGGCTTATTAAAAAGACTTATTAAATAGGCTCAATAAATAGGCTTATTAAATAGGCACATTAAATATGCTTAATAAATAGGCTTATTAAATAGGCTTATTAAATAGGCTTATTAAATAGGCTTATTAAATAGACTTATTAAATAGGCTTATTAAATAGGCTTATTAAATAGGCTTAATAAATAGGCTTATTAAATAGGCTCAATAAAATTATTAAATAGACTTATTAAATAGGCATATTAAATAGGCTTATTAAATAGGCTTATTAAATAGGCTTATTAAATAGACTTATTAAATATCCTCATTAAATAGGCTTATTTTAGCAACTTAAGCTTATTAAATAGGCTTATTTCAGCAACTTAGACTTATTAAATAGCCTTATTTCAGCAACTAAGGCTTGTTAAAAAGGCTCATTTCAGCAACTTAGGCTTATTAAATAGCCTTATTTCAGCAACGTAGACTTATTAAATAGGCTTATTCAGCAACTTAGGCTTATTAAATAGCCTTATTAAATAGGCATATTTTAGCAACTTAGGCTTATTAAATAGGCTTATTTCAGCAAATTAGACTTATTAAAAAGCCTTATTTCAGCAACTTAGGCTTATTAAATATGCTTATTTCAGCAACTTAGGCGTATTAAATAGCATTATTAAATAGGTTTATTTCTGCAACTTAGACTTATTAAATAGACTTATTAAATAGGCTTATTAAATAGGCTTATTAAATAGGCTTATTAAATAGGCTTATTAAATAGACTTATTAAATAGCCTCATTAAATAGGCTTATTTTAGCAACTTAGGCTTATTAAATAGGCTTATTTCAGCAACTTAGACTTATTAAATAGCCTTATTTCAGCAACTTAGGCTTATTAAATAGGCTTATTTCAGCAACTTAGGCTTATTAAATAGCGTTATTTCAGCAACTTAGACTTATTAAATAGGCTTATTTCAGCAACTTAGGCTTATTAAATAGGCTTATTCAGCAACTTAGGCTTATTAAATAGGCTTATTAAATAGGCTTATTTCAGCAACTCAGGCTTATTAAATAGGCTCATTAAATACTTATTAAATAGGCTTATTAAACAGGCTTATTAAATAGACTTACTAAATAGGCTCAATAAATAGGCTTATTAAATAGGCTCATTAAATATGCTTAATAAATAGGCATATTAAATAGGCTTATTAAATAGGCTTATTAAATAGGCTTATTAAATAGACTTATTAAATAGCCTCATTAAATAGGCTTATTTTAGCAACTTAGGCTTATTAAATAGGCTTATTTCAGCAACTTAGACTTATTAAATAGCCTTATTTCAGCAACTTAGGCTTATTAAAAAGGCTCATTTCAGCAACTTAGGCTTATTAAATAGCCTTATTTCAGCAACGTAGACTTATTAAATAGGCTTATTCAGCAACTTAGGCTTATTAAATAGCCTTATTAAATAGGCATATTTCAGCAACTAAGGCTTATTAAATATGCTTATTTCAGCAACTTAGGCGTATTAAATAGCATTATTAAATAGGTTTATTTCTGCAACTTAGACTTATTAAATAGACGTATTAAATAGGCTTATTAAATAGGCTTATTAAATAGGCTTATTAAATAGGCTTATTAAATAGACTTATTAAATAGCCTCATTAAATAGGCTTATTTTAGCAACTTAGGCTTATTAAATAGGCTTATTTCAGCAAATTAGACTTATTAAATAGCCTTATTTCAGCAACTTAGGCTTATTAAATAGGCTTATTTCAGCAACTTAGGCTTATTAAATAGCGTTATTTCAGCAACTTAGACTTATTAAATAGGCTTATTTCAGCAACTTAGGCTTATTAAATAGGCTTATTCAGCAACTTAGGCTTATTAAATAGGCTTATTAAATAGGCTTATTTCAGCAACTCAGGCTTATTAAATAGGCTCATTAAATACTTATTAAATAGGCTTATTAAACAGGCTTATTAAATAGACTTATTAAATAGGCTCAATAAATAGGCTTATTAAATAGGCTCATTAAATATGCTTAATAAATAGGCTTATTAAATAGGCTTATTAAATATGTGTATTAAATAGGCTTATTAAATAGACTTATTAAATAGACTTATTAAATAGGCATATTAAATAGGCTCATTAAATAGGCTTATTAAATAGGCTTATTAAATAGACTTATTAAATAGCCTCATTAAATAGGCTTATTTTAGCAACTTAGGCTTATTAAAAAGGCTTCTTTCAGCAACTTAGACTTATTAAATAGCCTTATTTCAGCAACTTAGGCTTATTAAATAGGCTTATTTCAGCAACTTAGGCTTATTAAATAGCGTTATTTCAGCAACTTAGACTTATTAAATAGGCTTATTTCAGCAACTTAGGCTTATTAAATAGGCTTATTCAGCAACTTAGGCTTATTAAATAGGCTTATTAAATAGGCTTATTTCAGCAACTCAGGCTTATTAAATAGGCTCATTAAATACTTATTAAATAGGCTTATTAAACAGGCTTATTAAATAGACTTATTAAATAGGCTCAATAAATAGGCTTATTAAATAGGCTCATTAAATATGCTTAATAAATAGGCTTATTAAATAGGCTTATTAAATATGTGTATTAAATAGGCTTATTAAATAGACTTATTAAATAGGCTTATTAAATAGGCTTATTAAATAGGCTTAATAAATAGGCTTATTAAATAGGCTCAATAAACTTATTAAATAGACTTATTAAATAGGCATATTAAATAGGCTCATTAAATAGGCTTATTAAATAGGCTTATTAAATAGACTTATTAAATAGCCTCATTAAATAGGCTTATTTTAGCAACTTAGGCTTATTAAAAAGGCTTCTTTCAGCAACTTAGACTTATTAAATATCCTTATTTCAGCAACTTAGACTTATTAAAAAGGCTCATTTCAGCAACTTAGGCTTATTAAATAGCCTTATTTCAGCAACGTAGACTTATTAAATAGGCTTATTCAGCAACTTAGGCTTATTAAATAGCCTTATTAAATAGGCATATTTTAGCAACTTAGGCTTATTAAATAGGCTTATTTCAGCAAATTAGACTTATTAAAAAGCCTTATTTCAGCAACTTAGGCTTATTAAATATGCTTATTTCAGCAACTTAGGCGTATTAAATAGCATTATTAAATAGGTTTATTTCTGCAACTTAGACTTATTAAATAGACTTATTAAATAGGCTTATTAAATAGGCTTATTAAATAGGCTTATTAAATAGGCTTATTAAATAGACTTATTAAATAGCCTCATTAAATAGGCTTATTTTAGCAACTTAGGCTTATTAAATAGGCTTATTTCAGCAACTTAGACTTATTAAATAGCCTTATTTCAGCAACTTAGGCTTATTAAATAGGCTCATTTCAGCAACTTAAGCTTATTAAATAGCCTTATTTTAGCAACTTAGACTTATTAAATAGGCTTATTTCAGCAACTTACGCTGATTAAATAGGCTCATTTCAGCAACTTAGACTTATTAAATAGCCTTATTCCAGCAAATTAGACTTATTAAATAGGCTTATTTCAGCAACTTATGCTTATTAAATATACTTATTTCAGCAACTTAGGCTTATTAAATAGGCTTATTTCAGCAACTTAGACTTATTAAATAGCCTTATTTCAGCAACTTAGGCTTATTAGATAGGCTTATCTCAGCAACTTAGGCTTATTAAATAGCGTTATTTCAGCAACGTAGACTTATTAAATAGGCTTATTTCAGCAACTTAGGCTTATTAAATAGGCTTATTCAGGAACTTAGGCTTTTTAAATAGGCTTATTAAATAGGCTTATTTCAGCAACTTAGGCTTATTAAATAGGCTTATTCAGCAACTTAGGCTTATTAAATAGGCTCATTAAATACTTATTAAATAGGTTCATTAAACAGGCTTATTAAATAGACTTATTAAATAGGCTCAATAAATAGGCTTATTAAATAGGCTCATTAAATATGCTTAATAAATAGGCTTATCAACTAGGCTCATTAAATAGGCTCATTAAATAGGCTTATTAAATAGACTTATTAAATAGGCTTATTAAATAGGCTTATTAAATAGGCTTAATAAATAGGCTTATTAAATAGGCTCAATAAATAGGCTTATTAAATAGGCTCATTAAATACTTATTAAATAGGCGTCTTAAATAGACTTATTAAATAGACTTATTAAATAGGCATATTAAATAGGCTTATTAAATAGGCTTATGAAATAGGCTTATTAAATAGACTTATTAAATAGCCTCTTTAAATAGACTTATTTTAGCAACTTAGGCTTATTAAATAGGCTTATTTCAGCAACTTAGACTTATTAAATAGCCTTATTTCAGCAACTTAGGCTTATTAAAAAAGCTCATTTCAGCAACTTAGGCTTATTAAATAGCCTTATTTCAGCAACTTAGACTTATTAAATAGGCTTATTCAGCAACTTAGGCTTATCAAATAGCCTTATTAAATAGACTTATTTTAGTAACTTAGGCTTATTAAATAGGCTTATTTCAGCAACTTAGACTTATTAAAAAGCCTTATTTCAGCAACTTAGTCTTATGAAATAGGCTTATTTCAGCAACTTAGGCTTATTAAACAGCCTTATTAAATAGGCTTATTTCAGCAACTTGGGCTTATTAAATAGGCTTATTTCAGCAACTTAGACTTATTAAATAGGCCTATTAAATAGGCTTATTAAATAGGCTTATTAAATAGGCTTATTAAATAGGCTTATTAAATAGGCTTAATAAATAGGCTTATTAAATAGGCTCAATAAACTTATTAAATAGACTTATTAAATAGGCATATTAAATAGGCTTATTAAATAGGCTTATTAAATAGGCTTATTAAATAGACTTATTAAATAGCCTCATTAAATAGGCTTATTTTAGCAACTTAGGCTTATTAAAAAGGCTTCTTTCAGCAACTTAGACTTATTAAATAGCCTTATTTCATCAACTTAGGCTTATTAAAAAGGCTCATTTCAGCAACTTAGGCTTATTAAATAGCCTTATTTCAGCAACGTAGACTTATTAAATAGGCTTATTCAGCAACTTAGGCATATTAAATAGCCTTATTAAATAGGCATATTTTAGCAACTTAGGCTTATTAAATAGGCTTATTTCAGCAAATTAGACTTATTAAAAAGCCTTATTTCAGCAACTTAGGCTTATTAAATATGCTTATTTCAGCAACTTAGGCGTATTAAATAGCATTATTAAATAGGTTTATTTCTGCAACTTAGACTTATTAAATAGACTTATTAAATAGGCTTATTAAATAGGCTTATTAAATAGGCTTATTAAATAGGCTTATTAAATAGACTTATTAAATAGCCTCATTGAATAGGCTTATTTTAGCAACTTAGGCTTATTAAATAGGCTTATTTCAGCAACTTAGACTTATTAAATAGCCTTATTTCAGCAACTTAGGCTTATTAAATATGCTCATTTCAGCAACTTAAGCTTATTAAATAGCCTTATTTTAGCAACTTAGACTTATTAAATAGGCTTATTTCAGCAACTTACGCTGATTAAATAGGCTCATTTCAGCAACTTAGACTTATTAAATAGCCTTATTTCAGCAAATTAGACTTATTAAATAGGCTTATTTCAGCAACTTATGCTTATTAAATATACTTATTTCAGCAACTTAGGCTTATTAAATAGGCTTATTTCAGCAACTTAGACTTATTAAATAGCCTTATTTCAGCAACTTAGGCTTATTAGATAGGCTTATCTCAGCAACTTAGGCTTATTAAATAGCGTTATTTCAGCAACTTAGACTTATTAAATAGGCTTATTTCAGCAACTTACGCTGATTAAATAGGCTCATTTCAGCAACTTAGACTTATTAAATAGGCTTATTAAATAGGCTTATTTCAGCAACTTAGGCTTATTAAATAGGCTTATTCAGCAACTTAGGCTTATTAAATAGGCTCATTAAATACTTATTAAATAGGCTCATTAAACAGGCTTATTAAATAGACTTATTAAATAGGCTCAATAAATAGGCTTATTAAATAGGCTCATTAAATATGCTTAATAAATAGGCTTATCAACTAGGCTCATTAAATAGGCTCATTAAATAGGCTTATTAAATAGACTTATTAAATAGGCTTATTAAATAGGCTTATTAAATAGGCTTAATAAATAGGCTTATTAAATAGGCTCAATAAATAGGCTTATTAAATAGGCTCATTAAATACTTATTAAATAGGCGTATTAAATAGACTTATTAAATAGACTTATTAAATAGGCATATTAAATAGGCTTATTAAATAGGCTTATTAAATAGGCTTATTAAATAGACTTATTAAATAGCCTCATTAATTAGACTTATTTTAGCAACTTAGGCTTATTAAATAGGCTTATTTCAGCAACTTAGACTTATTAAATAGCCTTATTTCAGCAACTTAGGCTTATTAAAAAAGCTCATTTCAGCAACTTAGGCTTATTAAATAGCCTTATTTCAGCAACTTAGACTTATTAAATAGGCTTATTCAGCAACTTAGGCTTATCAAATAGCCTTATTAAATAGACTTATTTTAGTAACTTAGGCTTATTAAATAGGCTTATTTCAGCAACTTAGACTTATTAAAAAGCCTTATTTCAGCAACTTAGTCTTATGAAATAGGCTTATTTCAGCAACTTAGGCTTATTAAACAGCCTTATTAAATAGGCTTATTTCAGCAACTTGGGCTTAATAAATAGGCTTATTTCAGCAACGTAGACTTATTAAATAGGCTTTTTAAATAGGCTTATTAAATAGACTTATTAAATAGGCGTATGAAATGGGCTCAATAAATAGGCTTATTAAATAGGCTCAATAAATAGGCTTATTAAATAGGCTCAATAAATAGGCTCATTAAATAGGCTCAATAAATAGGCTTATTAAATAGGCGCATTAAATACTTATTAAATAGGCTTATTAATTAGACTTATTAAATAGACTTATTAAATAGGCTTATTAAATAGACTTATTAAATAGGCTTATTAAAAAGGCTTATTAAATAGACTTATTAAATAGGCTCATTAAATACTTATTAAATAGGTTTATTAAATAGGCGTATTAAATAGGCTCATTAAATAGGATTATAAAATAGGCTTATTAAATAGGCTTATTAAATAAACTTATTAAATAGCCTCATTAAATAGGCTTATTTTAGCAACTTAGGCTTATTAAATAGGCTTAATTCAGCAACTTATGCTTATTAAATAGCCTTATTATATAGGCTTATTTCAGCAACTTAGGCTTATTAAATAAGCTTATTTCAGCAACTTAGACTTATTAAATAGGCCTATTAAATAGGCTTATTAAATAGACTTATTAAATAGGCTGATTAAATACTTATTAAATAGGCTTATTAAATAGGCTTATTAAATAGGCTTATTAAATAGGCTTATTAAATAGGCTTATTAAATAGGCTCAATAAATAGGCTTACTAAATAGGCTCAATAAATAGGCTTATTAAATAGGTTCAATAAATAGGCTTATTAAATAGGCTCAATAAATAGGCTTATTAAATAGGCTCATTGAATACTTATTAAATAGGCTTATTAAATAGACTTATTAAATAGACTTATTAAATAGGCTTATTAAATAGACGTTATTAAATAGGCTTATTAATAAGGCTTATTAAATAGAATTAATAAATAGGCTCATTAAATACTTATTAAATAGGTTTATTAAATAGGCGTATTAAATAGGCTTATTAAATAGGCGTATTAAATAGGCTTATTAAATAGGCTTATTAAATGGACTTATTAAATAGCCTCATTAAATAGGCTTATTTTAGCAACTTAGGCTTATTAAATAGGTTTATTTCAGCAACTTAGACTTATTAAATAGGCTTATTAAATAGGCTTATTAAATAGACTTATTAAATAGCCTCATTAAATAGACTTATTTTAGCAACTTAGGCTTATTAAATAGGCTTATTTCAGCAACTTAGACTTATTAAATAGCCTTATTTCAGCAACTTAGGCTTATTAAAAAAGCTCATTTCAGCAACTTAGGCTTATTAAATAGCCTTATTTCAGCAACTTAGACTTATTAAATAGGCTTATTCAGCAACTTAGGCTTATCAAATAGCCTTATTAAATAGACTTATTTTAGTAACTTAGGCTTATTAAATAGGCTTATTTCAGCAACTAGTTTTAGTTGACTTAATTTAATCACAAGCCCTCTGATGTTGACATGTAGAACACCAACACCTTTCCTGCCAGAAAAATCTACAGAATTATACGGGCTCTTTTCATTTGGGCCAGGATGAAGCTCAATACCACCCAGGAATAAGAAAAGTAGAATTAACAGTTTGCATAAGTATTTTCTGTGAAAGGATGAAGAGCGGCGAACCTTGGACGAATAGCAGCAGCTCGCAGATGGTGTTATTTTTAAGAGCAGAATGAAGTTTGGAAGGAGTGCTGGTGAAGTAATGGGACAAAGATAGGGTTTAAAAGGATACAATGATGGAGTGTAGAAGTGTTTATGAGCTGTTTCATTTGCAGGTGTAGTGGCAAATCGAGCAACAAGTATTGACGCAAAATAACGAGGGTAGCCGTTTGTAGAGTTGAGTGTGGCACTAGATATGGCCGGGATGGACAGCAGTAGGACACACAGCAGGAGAATTGCCATCTCTAAAATATCCGGGGTATACACAGATTTACACACAAGTGGAATAGAAAAATATATATACTTGTAGGCCGCGCGTGAGAAAAACGTCTTGCCGCACTCGTCACACATGCACGGCTTCTCGCCCATGTGCTAGGGTTTAACAGCGCCCACCCCCCTCTCCCAGACAGCAGATTCTTGGCTGTTGTGGGCTCGGCTGAACCGCTTGCACCGCCTCCTTTCCCCGCCGCAGGATGGTACTCGAGCTAGCCCTTCTTGAGCTCAGCCCACGACTGCAATGTCGTTTCTTGGCCTGCTCCACGTGAATGAGTTAGCTGCGGGGTTTGCCACGGTGTGACACATCAGCTGAGCGTCAGCACGCTCCAGGTACCACTGTCAGCGGCAGGTGGGTAGGCCTCCCAGCAGGTGGGTAGGCCTCCCAGCGGCAGGTGGGTAGGTCTCCCAGCAGGTAGGTAGACCTCCCAGCAGGTGGGTAGGGCTCTCCAGCGGCAGGTGGGTAGGCCTCCCAGCGGCAGGTGGGTAGGTCTCCCAGCGGTAGGTGGGTAGGCCTCCCAGCAGGTGGGTAGGCCTCCCAGCGGTAGGTGGGTAGGCCTCCCAGCAGGTGGGTAGGTCTCCCAGCGGCAGGTAGGTAGGCCTCCCAGCGGCAGGTGGGTAGGCCTCCCAGCGGCAGGTGGGTAGGCCTCTCCAGCAGGTGGGTAGGCCTCCCAGCGGCAGGTGGGTAGGCCTCTCCGGGGCACAGTGTGGTGAGCAGTGTGTGTGAACAGTGTGTGTGAACAGTGTGGTGAGCAGTGTGTGTGAACAGTGTGTGTGAACAGAGTGGTGAGCGTTTGTGGTGAGTGTGGTGAGTGTGTGGTGTGGTGAGTGTGTGGTGAGTGTAGTGTGGTGTTTGTGAGTGTGGTGTGTGTGTGGTGAGTGTGTGGTGAGCGTTTGTCGTGAGAGTGTGGTGTGTGTGGTGTGTGTTTGTGATGAATGTGGTGTGTGTGTGTGGTGAGTGTGGTGTGTGGTGTGTGTGTGGTGAGTGTGGTGTGTGTGGTGAGCGTGGTGAGCGTGGTGAGTGTGGTGAGCGTGTGTGTGGTGAGTGTGGTGGTGGTGTGTGGTAGTGGTGGTGTGGGGTGTGGTGGTTTGGGGTGTGGGGTGTAGGGGAGGTGGTGTGGTGTGGTGGTGTGGGGTGTAGGGGAGGTGGTGTGGTGGGGTGTGGTGGTGTGGTAGTGGTGGTGGTGTGGGGTGTGGTGGTGTGGGATGTGGTGGTGGTGTGGTGGTGATGGTGTGGTGGGGTGTGGTGGTGGTGGTGGTGTGGGGTGTGGTGGTGGTGGTAGTGGTGTGGGGTGTGGTGGTGGTGGTGGTGTGGTGGGGTGTGGGGTGTGGTAGTGGTGGTGGTGGTGTGGTGGTGGTGGTGTGGGGTGTGGTGGTGGTGGTGGTGTGGGGTATGGTGGTGTGGTGGTGGTGTGGGGTGTGGTAGTGGTGGTGTGGTGGTGTGGGGTGTGGTGGTGGTGGTGGTGTGGGGTGTGGTGGTGGTGTGGGGTGTGGTGGTGGTGGTGTGGGGTGTGGTGGTGGTGGTGTGGTGGTGGTGGTGTGCAGTGTATGGGTGGTGGTGTTCTTTGTGTTTGAGCGGGGAATGTTTTCTCGTGCCAGGACGTACTTCTGTGGACCGCCGTTCGCTTCGTTGGGATTTCGATTAGACGATTCTGGTGTTTTGGTTGTGGTGGTGGTGAGTTTGAATGGTTTTAAGATCGCTAACTTGGTTGAACACAGGCACATAGTATAGAATTGTTGTTGGTAGATTGTTGAATGTGCGTAAAGTGTGTTTTGGTGTTACCTCGGGATACTCATAATGAATGGTCATTCAGTCCATGCTTATTTAATCCATTTAGAATGCAGTTAGACTGCAATAGTTATGTTGCATCATGGATATGTTGGTTAATATCTGATTCGGAAAGTGACTGATGGATACAGCAGACTCGGCCAAATTTGTGGATTCACCGCGAATTCTCAGATTTTGACGTGAATTAGCAACTCGTGGATTTTCGCCTCCTCGGCCAAAATGTGTAAATCTAACAACAGTGAAACCAACATTGGCGTTCTTGAAAATCCACGTGGCCGCCCCTACAGTGGAGCAATTGCATTTGTTTTACTGATTGTCCGTGTCGGGCGGTGGTGGTGGTGGTGGAGGGTTACGACACATTAACAATAACGCGAACTAACCCCCAAAAACATTAACGAATAATGCTGCTCGCGAAAAGCCTACGCGTTACACGAGTTGCATTTGTTTACAATGTGTGGGCAGAGTTTGATGCCGGTGGGGCGTGGCTCTGCTATCCACGTCGTGGGCCTGGTCTTCTGCGGCGTTCAGCAGGAATTGTCATCACCGATTTGGTCGTTTAGTGCTACACGTTTTAGTTTTTTCGTTTGCAAACTCGAGCGAACTCTGCAGAGACCCCGAGTTGGATTTCCTTGCTCACGGCCCAAAAACCGGTGTGACAATTATACTCTTTGGTTCTATTCGGTAAAAGTCACGTAGGTAAAAAAAGAAAAACAACAAAAAATCTAGAAGTGTGACAATTATCTGAACCGGTCGTGGGCCTCCCCGAGATCGACTCCGCCTAAAAGTAGTACCTTGTGTGACCTGTAAAACATCACTGCTGGGGAGACAAAGGGGTGCCGGGCGTGGTTTCTGGCCACCCACCCCCCTCGTGTGCCACAGTGCCGGTAACCTTCGCAGGTGCTGCTGCTCGCCACTAACAGCGCTTGCCCCCGACAGCCTGTTCGAGGCTACACGGGGGATCTTTGTCTTTGGCGGCGACGGCGCAGGAGGTGCGCGCAGGAGGCCGAACGGCGTCCGGAGGAGCGAGGAGACGCGACCCGCGGAGAGCTTCCATGGAGAGAGGCGGGAGCGGGGCGAGAGAGAGAGGGGGCCAAGGAACGGGGCGAGGGAGGCCTGAGGGAGAGCATCGAAGGGGGGCGGACGAACGGCAGCGAGGGACCGGGGCTCGCTTCGAGGGGCACAGGAACTTGGCGGAACCGGGGAGCGGGAGGGGAAGAGGGGAGAGAGAGACGGGGCGGCAGGAGTCGAGGGGCGGAGACGTGGCGAGCGGGAGGCAGCGAGACCTGACGGCGTGGGGGACGCAGCGAGAGAGAGAGAGAGATCGCCATCAGAGGAATTTCATGCAACGATTTTTAAGGGAGAGGTTAGGGGCGCACAGTTCGGAAGGAGCGAGAGAGACGATGGGGCTGGAAGAGTCGAGGGGCAAAGACGTGGCGAGAGAGAGGCAAAGAGATGGGGAGGCGAGGGCACAGCAGGAAGAGAGAGAGAGACATCAGAGGGCGCCTCACCTTCAGCGACTTGTAAGCGAGAGGTTAGGGGGGTTCAGTTGGGAAGGAGGGAGAGAGACGGGGGGACAGGGAGGGAGAGAGACGGGGGGGCAGGGAGGGAGAGAGATGGGGGGCAGGGAGGGAGAGAGATGGGGGGGCAGGGAGGGAGAGAGCGAGGTGTGGAGGGGGGCTTCGATCTACGACCCTTGAGGGAGAGTTTACCCCAAGTGGGTGAAGAGAGAGGGGGGAAGGGAGACAGTAAGTAGTGGGAGAGTAGCGTGGGGGCGTGGGGAGCAGGATGGAAGAGAAATGATTATCTGAACCTGTCCTGGGTCTCCCCTATGTCGATTCAGCCTCAAATGAGTACCTGGTGCAATGTTTAAACATCATCACTGGGGAGACAAAGGCGGACGGGCGTGGTGTTGGCCACCCACCCCCTCGTGTGCCACAGTGCCGGCCTTCATAGGTGCTCGCTGACAGCGCTTGCCCCGACAGTCTGTGTAGGTTCCGTGGTGGGGGGGGGGGGGGTCTTTGTCTTTGTTACCGTATTATTAAAATTTTCTGAAGTAAAGCTTTTGATCAGAAGCAACCTGGCCACAAATGACAGCTTAACGAAGTGACCCATCGTAACGTGAAACTTTATGGCAGCCAGATAGTCTGAAAGCGTGACGTTGATCTAGAATTCGGAGGGAGGAAAAACAGAGAACCCAGATAAAAATCCACGCAATGACGGGGAGAGAGACAGGCGAACTCCGAATGTGCAGCAGGCGTTTTGGAACAAACTCACGACCTCCTCTATAACCAGGTGAAGTAGTCCACGTCTTTTCAGACACCGTTGTGTCATTTACGTTTTTAATTTCTCAGCGTTTCCGTTCCTTCATTCTCGCGAGTCACGTACGGTTGCGTTGGAACGTTCGCCAGCCGTTGATTGCGCTACGTAACACAATCTTTCTTGTTTCCTGGATCGTCGGTGTTACTGCCTAATCGCTTATGCCTAAAAAGTTTACAAATATATACGAAGGTGACATCGTCACAGCGGAGACGCGCTTCGCCGCTCCTGACGCCGTTGTCCGACTTGACCACCCGAGTGTGACATTGTGGCCGTTGCCCTGCGTCTACATCAGCAGCCGTGCGGCAAGAACAAGCACGTGACACGTGGACACGCTGCACGATGGCCACTCCAGCAAGGTCTTTATCAGGGTAGATGTAATTTTTTTGTGGGTAATCGACAAATCAACTGAAATTAAAATATATCAGTGGTCTGAAGATAGCGACAACAGCAATTGTAAATCCGCTGCCAGCAGCGGACATTGGAAGATTTGCGGACATTGGAAGATTTGCGGATAATATGCCGACGGTTTCTAGCTTACGCAGTGCTGTTGTTAGACAGCACAACTCGCATTTGGGTGGGTTAAAAGTTAAAATCCTTGGTCAGGAATGAAGTCAGCTCATGGTCTCTCTGGTGATTGATAACGCGTCACTTTCTTAGCCAGGTCACTCGCGGTTATGCTCCATATAATCCAATCCTGGCCATATGAATGTGGAATGTCCACCTGTAACTCAGATCCACCAACAAAGTTGAGCACCAACCCAATTTTGATTTAAAGCTTTCGTGACTGCAGTGATTCATATTCTTGGTTCTTTCGGTAAAGTCACGTTGAAGGGAAACAATAAAATAATAAAATATATATAAACAATAAAATTATCATGACGTTTCGACTGTAACACAAACAGTCATCATCAGGTGTGAAAAAATCAACGGCAAGATGATGATTTACAAACACAGACACAATTTCAACCGAGAGGATGGTTTCAAATTAAGCAACCATTGGAAAGATGTTCCAAATCGAACTAAACATTAAACTAATTTCAATGGTACAGTATATTTTTCGAGTAGTGGTACCCCAAACTTTCGCAGCTCTTATAAATTCCCATTTTCACACCATCAATAGGTAAACTCCCCCTCCCCCCTTTCCCCCCCCACGCCAAACTGCAAGTCCACTGGCACGTACACCACCTCTTTCCTAAAATCAACCAATCAAATGCTAATTTTTATGCTAATTTCTTTGTCAGAACACCTTGTTTGCTCGCACACAGGTCCGATGTCTGAGCGTGGTTGTGTTTCGCTAAATTCTCCTGTTTGATGAGTACTAGGTGCCTCGGTGAATGTATATACTCTAACTTTAACATAGCTATTTCTGTGACCAGTTACTAGCTAATCACTCAGCTATTTCAATGCTAAATTCGATGCTAATTCCTTTGTCAAGGTGCTTGGTCTTCTTTATCTTCTCACACAGCTTAAAGGTCGTGATCTAAGCGTGGCTTCTTCCACTCCAGCGCTGTCCTCCAGACAGGCTCGTCCCTTCACCTGATGAAGGCCGCTTGTGTTGTGGCCGAAACGTCGTGATTTTTTGTTATTTTATTTTCACCTACGTGACTTTACCCAATAGAACCAAAGAGTATGGACTGTGTTACAGTTGAAACGTCGTGAGAATTGTTTTATATATTTTATTATTTTATTGTTTCCCTTCAACGTGGCTTTACCGAAAGAACCAAGAATATCAGCAACCCAATGTCAATGTCGAGCAGGGGGACACTTGCTTACATTTCAGATGACTGAGTTTCACTCTGGTGTTACGTGTTTAGTGTCGGCCGTACGTTCATGCACAGGGTAATTGTGCAAACACATGGGGAAGTACTGTGCTCATTTTACATTAAAACACAACTGGAAACAGCAGATTAATGCTCACCTGGGACAGCTTTTTTAGATGGACCAGAATAAAAATATTTACGTAAAAAGGTAGATGTGAGCAAGTTGGAGTTTAGAACGCTGAACTTGAAAATTCAACACTTAGGCTTTCGTGACCAATATCCATAAGTTTTTTTTATATATACGGAAACAGGAGGATTTCTCCATAGCTCTGGCTGCTGCTGCCTGATGAGGCTGGCTGTAATTACTGGCAAAACATCACAGTACTCGAATTGTAAATGTTGTGTGGGGGTTTATTATCCAACACACAACCAACCGGTGTGCTGAATTGGCATGAATTCTAGATTTGAAGCTTTCGTGACTGCAAGGATCCATACTCTTTGGTTCTATTCGGTAAAGTCACGTAGGTAAAAAAATAAAACGTCGTGATTTTTGTTTAATGTTTTACCTACGTGACTTTACCGAATAGAACCAAAGAGTATGAATTGGCATGCTTTGTTTACATGACAAACCTTGCTGATTGGCTGTGTTGCGAGGTGGTGGTGGATGTAACGACACATTTACGTGAGCTAACCCAAAAAAAAAACCTCATGGCTGATAAATAAAGGTAACATAGCAACGTGGCCTGAAGACTAAAATGTTGAATTGGTGCGTACTGCCTGCTGTGATATACGGTTTAGAGACACAGCCATCAACCGACAATAAAACTGAACGAAAACTGGAAATAACGTAAATAGGCTTGTCGAGACGCACATTTGGAAATTGCGCCGAGAGACAGGAAGAAGAACACGTGGATCAGAAAACAAGCAGGTTGATGAAAACATTCAAAAGTGAGCGGGCTTGGGCAGGACACATCACTGGAAGGGTTTCATGACCAACATTCAAGGACACTCGATGGAGTGGAAGCCAAGAAACGAGATGCCTCCGAGTGGAGCCGAAGTGATGAAATCATTCGTAATAAAGGTGATGAAATCACTTTAACATAGCTACTTCTGTGACCAGTCACAAGCTAATCCCTCAACTGTTTCAATGCTAAATTCTCCTGTTTGATAAGTAAACCCCTTTGTCAAGGTGCCTCACTTCTCTCAACCGGCTTCAAAGACGCTGCGAATCTCAGCAGTGTTCATTGTAGCTCTGTCGTCCAGACAGGTTTGTTCCTTTCACCTGAAGAAGGCCACTTGTGTTGTGGCCGAAACGTCGTGAGAATTTTATTATTTTATTCTCATTCTACGTGACTTTACCGAAAGAACCAAAGAAGGTGATGAAATCAGCTCACGTGCTGTGGGTTGATCGTTGCATCGGCACAATCGTGAGAAGTGGCGGCGGTGGCGGTGGCTTGAGGCCTTCATCCAGCAGTGAATTTGATCGTTGATTTATTTATGATGTTTAAATTTAATCGCAGGCCAATCTTACGCGTAACGGGGTCACCCCCGTTGGAGCCTTTCAGCTGCGGCCGGTGTAAGTCGTGAACTGCCTCCACCTTCGGCGAAGACCGCAGAGAATTTATCATGAAACTCTGGCATCACTCTGGGGAAGCTGCGTATACGCCGCTACGCTCAACTGATTATATTTTAAATCACTAAGCAACTGGAAAGTATGTCAATTGTACGTGTGGTATAAGCCGCGCTTTGCATATTCACAGTGTGGTGCCTGTAATTTATGGAAACATTTTCTGTTTGTAAAAAGGGCTTAAGGCCATCCTCTTAAAACGCCTAACTTGGCGATCTTGGTATTGTGGATATCGGGAGGTGATTCGCCCTGAACTGCCCGTTTTAAATAGCGTTGTGCTTGTGCCCGTATGTATGCCGGCCTAAAAAAAGAAAAAATTCACCTGACAGGTGTCCTGTTGAAGAATTTACCCGTCGTACAACAGCAGTATCCTGCCTTGCTAAATGCAGAAAATGTGTTACATAATAATAACAAGCCTTCGCCGTGCACATGGGCGGTTCAGGGCAACTCACCTCCAGATGTCCACAATACCACGATCGCCAAGTTAGGCGTTTTAAGAGGATGGCCTTAAGCTCTTTTTTTTTATCCGAACCGGGACCTGGGGAATGCACAGGTTCCCGGTTCGGATAATAATAATGTTTTATTTTATGTTATTTTATTTTTTACCTACGTGACTTTACCGAATATAACCAAAGAGTATGGATCCTTGCAGTCACGAAAGCTTCAAATCTAGAATAAAAAAATTATAATATTCACTGGCATTGGCCGCGAGCGGGAATCGAACTCGGGTTGGCAGGTTCGTAGCGCAGCGCGCTGACGGCTACACCACCGCTCCCCTTCGCCAGGAGCACGGCGACGTCACTGCCCCCCCCCAACCACAGCCGCACAATCAACAACAACCGCACAACAACAACCGCACAATCAACAACAACGCTCGTGAATGCCTCGGCGGGGCGCGTTGTGGCGGCGCCCTCTTTGCGAGGTTTTCTAAGATCGGTTTCACACGACGGCTGTCTCCCCACAAATAATCTGTCTCATCGTGCCGCAGGGCCCAGGTGCCGCTAGCGCGCGACGTTCACCGCGGCCGTTTGAATTTGGGTTCTCGTGCGTGCGATTGGATTCGGGTGAATTAATGTTCAACGCTTTGTTTTATATCTCTCTCTCTCGTTATGTTGAGCGTAGGCGATCAAACCAGCCTGCAACCACAGCCACCTGGGGTGTGTTGTATATATAGGTGTTATGAAAATTGATGAAAATAATGAAAATTAAATGAAATTTGATATTTGCATAATTTATCCGAAATTATGTTAATCGGTGTAATTATGCGCATAAATTATGCTGATTCGAGAGATAATCGTATTAATTTATGCGAGTGGGCGTGGTTATGATAATGCAAGTCGTTATGGATTATCAGGTCGAGCCTCGGTGACGAGGATTGTGTTATGAATTGGAATAACGCAATTAATCGTATGCAGTGACGCAGGCGTTGTGAACGTGAATGAGAGAGAGTCGATTCGACTCTGCTCTTTAATTCCGTATTATCGATAAGGATATGATTACTCTCGATTGAACATTATGAATTATGTGTGTTAGGGATTATGTGTGGTGATAGTGTGCTTATGATAGGTCCCCAGGATTCAGATCTCATACGCAGAACAATATTATGCAGAATTTCAGGAAGAATCACACACAAACCTTCTGCTTTAATCAATTTTATTTCTAGCTAACTTTAATTTTTGGATAATATAAAAACTCAATCTCGGGATTTTGGAATTTCAACACAGCGTGAACATGATACCATCACGATTGCGTTGTTTCACCTCGATAGCGGCACCTGTGGTTAATTCCCGACGCGTAACGCAATCGATCGGTTGTTGAGAGAGAGATCAAAAACATGCGAACTATTCTATCAAACCTTAACTTTATAATATGCAAACTTGTATGCTTGAATTGTTACACAACACGGCACTTGGTCTTTGATTCGTATCCAATCCTTAATACATTCTGATATGCGAAGTTATTATGCTTGAAATCGTCAGCAAAGTACCACGTTGATGTTCGTTCATTGATTCATAACGATTATGAATTTAAAGCGTTCGACTGAAATACTTCTAATTGCCTTATCAACACCACTCGATGGCCGCAATGCTTCGTTACTTGAATTGTCACACAACACAGCATTCGGTCATTGATCATGCGCGGCCCTTAATGCAATTATTGTCACGTTGTTAACAATAGGATGACTGATTATTATGCAACGCTACTCGTTGAAAGGGCACTCCAACCAGTATTATTCTTGGAGTTACAAATATGCATTTGAATTCGTTATTTCATTCGTGGATACCAGCAAGATTATGTAGAAAGAAAAATATTAACGAACGACTCAAGTATTTCTAATCGACTTCTCAACGCAACTCAATGGGTGGCGATGTTTCCTTTTGAGATCCTTATCTCGGGCAAATCTTTTAATTAATTGTGGCCAGACCCTTGACAGGGAACCGGTTGAACCCGCTCTTCACCCCCGCGAGCGGCGCTCCGTGGTGAGGTGCCAAGAATTAATCCTTGTTAATGGGTCAGTTGGTAATTTTTGCGGTTAGAAGTACAGCCCCAGCACAATATTACAGAGGAAAATTATGAACACTCTTAAAAACGATAAATTATTCACTCGGTCGTTGCGATGTTTCCACAATCACGGATAATTCAATGGCTTGAGGTTTTAGGCTTTGTTAATGACCCGTGTGTGTGTTGAATGGTATGAGTGGTGAAAGAGTAGGCCAATGTTCGGAATCGATTCTTTGCGTCAAGCAGACGTCTGGTTTGTCGTGTAGTGGGGGGCAGTGTATCATACGTATCAGTTGATTCTTCTTTCAGTAGTTGGTTCGGACTCGACGGACGTTGGTGAACGAGTAGATACGTTGTTGTAGCTGAGATGACCGTCTGGTAGACGGCGTTAGAAGCACGCCCGCAGCGGCGCGGTTGTACGCGGACGGTAGGTAATGCGCGCAGTGCGTCTGCGAGCAGCAGGCACGCTGGTGCTCCGTCGTCGGCGGTTGTAGATTGCAGGCTCACGATTCGCTCGTGGTGGCGCTGGCCGCTAACAGCGGCAGCGGGTTGCCAATCGGCGACACTCGCCGATTCGGCGAGTTGTAGAGGCGTCTCCGGCGTCGGTGATGGCTGGTCTTCTGCTGAGATGAGTTGAGCGGGTCTTCTGCTGAGATGAGTAGAGATGAGTCTTCTTCTGTTGAGCTGAGTTGAGATGAGTCTTCTTCTGTTGAGCTGAGTTGAGATGAGTCTTCTTCTGTTGAGCTGCCCCCGAGGGCTGATGAGTTGATTTCAATGCTGAAACGGCTCCTTTTTATGCCAAAAATCTCTCTCCTTCTCGGCTCCCCCTCACGAGGCGGAGCTATCTTTGATCTGATCGTATGTCGGTAGGGGGGTTCGTGTGTCGGTGGTGGGGGGGGTTCGTGTGTCAGTGTGTATGTTTGTGTGTGTGTCATTTATGACACGGTTCTGTTCGGGTCTTTCCTCAAGCCATAAACATCAAGACAACAGACGCCTCGATTCATCTTGGTGGCGTCTGGTTGTCTACTCCATCCACCCAGAGAGAGGGGCGGGTTCCCCCCCCCCCTTTTTCGTACACGTTTTCGACGCACAAAGAAATGGTTAAGATTTTTTTTAAGTTTAACATTTCACATCACAGTTGATATCTTATCATACACAGTTATGATCCTGCTTGTGATTCATAGTATTTGATTTCTTTTCAAGTGAAGATGCTCTTCTGAGCGTATGCATTTTATCACGTGCTGCAGGGAAAGACAAAGGTGGCCGGGATCTTCCCATCTCTCTATACTTTGCAAATATCATTTCGACTCCACATTCTACCAGCCTAATCCACCCCGTTACCTTGGCTCTTACTTAGTTTATTAATTTTCGTCACTTTGTGTGTTTATAAATGTGTGACAGTTTAACTTAAAGCTCGCTCACTCTTTTGCTGCCCGTGTGCAGGGTGGGGTGGGGGCTACTACTAAGTTCCGTGTGTGGCAGATGGTCCCCGCGATAACGATCTGTTTGCCCTAGCGTGAAATTCCTCTCTCGCGCTCTTCGAGAGAGACAAAGGTGGTCGGGAGCACCTCTTTATACTTTCGACTTATATTTCTCAAATACCATTTGGTCCCATGTTTGCCAAGACTCGTGTTTGTAACTACGTCCTCCCGACACCTCTCGGTTTTACCGAGGTTCGAATTGTTATGATGGAATTATTAAAAAGAAAAATAATTATCATCCTAAGTTTAAGAGGTCCGTTTCTTGATTGTTGGAATCCATATCCCTTGGTTCTGTAAGGTTCTATAATGGAATGTCGTGTAAGGTTAACACGTTATTATTAATATTATATTGCAATTTTCTTTAAAACTTTCTTTGCCTGGTTGCCGTGTGTGGGGTGGGGTGTGTCTCCTCATCAAACCCGGCTGGCTTTTCCAGATGGCCCCTTGTGATAAGGTGTAATTCCTGCTTCTCCGCGCTGTGAGAGAGACAAAGGTGGTCGGGGTTGCTTGGGATATTGTTTAAACTCTTTCGCAAGTTTGCCCGTTGTCTCATTCCTTCTCGATAACCTTTGATGTGACTCGGTATTCCTGCTCCAAGCTTTCAGTAAAAGTATTAAAGGTGAAAATCATTTGATAGCGAATTAATCATTGGATAATAATTCACTGATGTGTCTGGTGGCCTGTTCTTAATTGGAGTGAGCGTTAGGATCGCTAATTTTATCTTATTCTTGTTGTTGCCTCTTAATTTTTTTGTTGTTTTACTGGCAAATAAGGAAAAGAATATGTATACGATTTACCCTGTTGGCATCTCCGTGTCTAGTCTCTTGGTGTTCTGACCTCGGAGGGACCTTTCCTAAGGGGCCCATCAAACTCTTGTTCATCTGGAGATTTTTGCCGATAGCTGTTACATCCTCGCCTTGAGAGTTTTATTATTTCTTTATATATATGGCCTGTTTATGACCGACATCTGGTTTTTCGTGTTTCTGGCTTACGGGTTTGATTCATTAAAAAATATATATTGTTTGTCACGAAAGAAAGGAAAAAGAAATCTAGGTGTATGCATCCGTAAATATTCTTATGGATATTAATTGTGGAAAAAGGGCCGTATACAACAGGTGGTTTACTCTCCCCCCCCCCCGGTTGTTGCAGCCTTTCCAGAATCCCTGCCTAAATTAAAACGTCGAGTTTAAATTTCGATTTAAAGCTTTCGTGACTGCAAGGATTCATCTTCTTTGGTTCTTTCGGTAAAGTCACGTAGAATGAGAATAAAATAATAAAATAACACAAAAAATTCTCACGACGTTTCGGCCACAACGCAAGCGGCCGTCTTCAGGTGAAAGGTACAGACCTGTCGGGACAACAGAGCTTCAATGTCTGTCGTCCCGACAGTTCTGTACCTTTCACCTGAAGACGGCCGCTTGCGTTGTGGCCGAAACGTCGTGAGAATTTTATTGTGTTATTTTGTTGTCGAGTTTGCATGCTAAGATTGGTCCACACACCAAGTTCCTACAGGGACGTCTCTCTCTTTAATGTGGAACACCGGAATGGAGTGAAATCACAGCTGACGCATCTGAAGGCATTCCTGTATTCCCCCGGGGAACGTTTCACCCCACACGTACGTGTGTGTGTATACACGTCTCTTAATAAAATGAGTGCAAACCTGCAAGGGCGTATATTTATATAATTACGTGTAAGTTGAAATTGATTTTTGTTGTTGCCACGGACAATGTATGCCATTTGAGACTCTGATGCAGCCGGACGTCATCAGTAAATGTCAAAGCAGCCAGACGAACTTCCCTCAACACGAGCAGCAGAGGGATTGTCAACACCGCTGGCGTTTCCCTTCGTACCCCAACTCCCATCGCTCGCGTCTTTTATTTTTACGCACAATTAAAGAGTCATTGCCCGAAACGCCGCCGACTGCATACACGTTTAAACATTTTGATTTAAAGCTTTCGTGACTGCAGTGATTCATATTCTTAGCTCTTTCGGTAAAGTCACGTAGAAGGGAAACAATAAAATAATAAAATATATATAAAATAATATATCTTCTTTGGTTATTTCGGTAAAGTCACGTAGTACGAGAATAAAATAATAAATTTATAAAATTTAATAATACAATAAAATTGCCATATATTTTATTATTTTGTTTCCCTTCAACGTGACTTTACCGAAAGAGCTAAGAATATAAATGTTTAAACATTCTTAAGGCCACGGTGTTGTTAAACGTTTTGCTGTTGTGGGTAATTATAACCGTCATCAGGTTGCGAGTTTGACATTTTAAATGTTTATTGCCGCATGAGCCGAGTGGAGCGGTGGCGCAGTGGTTAGCACACCGCCCGGGTTCGATTCCCCGCTCACGGCGGCGCGCATCAGTGGTAATATTCGAACCGGTCCTGGACCTGCCCACCCACCCCTCCCTCCCCACACTTCACCAGCCCCCACTGGCCAGAGTGGTCAAATATGGTGAATCACCCCCCCACCACCACCATCACCACCATCACGACCGACAACAACGGCGTGCGGAAGGGGTGAAGTGACCGTGACCATCATCCAGCAGTGGGTCAATCAAGGACTGACTTCAATCTTTATTTAAAGATTTCGTGACTGCAGGAATCCATATGTAGTAGGTAGAAAATAAAAAAAAAATATTTTATTTTATACCTACGTATAAGGTATATACCTACGTATAAAATAAAATGTTCATTCCGTAAAGTCACGTAGTAGGTATAAAATAAAAAAATATATTTTATTTTATACCTACGTATAAAATAAAATGTTCTTTCGGTAAAGTCACGTGGCTTTTCCGAAAGAACCAAAGCGTAAGGACTGACTTGGTCCTTACATTACGGAACACGTGACAAGCCACAGCAATGAGCATCACCCCCCCTGTCCCCCCCACCCCACACACACTTCCGCTCATATACGTCACTTCCGCCCACGCCCCTCACTTTCACTTCCTGCCCACGCCCGTCACTTTCTGCCCACGCCTCACTTCCGCCCATTTACGTCACTTCCGCCCACGCCCGTCACTTTCACTTCCTGCCCACACCTCACTTCCTGCCCACGCCTCACTTCCGCCCACACCTCACTTCCTGCCCACGCCTCACTTCCTGCCCACGCCTCACTTCCTGCCCACGCCCGTCACTTCCGCCCACGCCCCTTGGCTCTGCTGTTCGGTGGCTGAGCACGTGGGTGGGGTGCGGGTGGTGGTGGGGAGTTTCCCACAAGTCGACGAGAAGCGAGCGAGTGGCGAGCGGCACATCCGAAGGGCGACTCCACTCACAGTCGCCCGGGGCTCCGCACCGCCTCCACGCCCCCCGAGGTAAGAGACGGGACGCGGCGAGGATGGAGCGGTGGGGACGCCCGCGCCGTTCCTGGCCGTGCCCCCCGGTGGTCGACTCGGCCTCGAGTGAGCTCCTCGTCGGGTGCGGCCCTGGCGCTTGGTCCGCCCTCCCACCTCGTGCAACCTTTCCCCGGCCTTCGCGGCCCTGCTCGCCGGCAGCGCTTTGCCCCCGGCGGTCTTGCCGGAGGCTACCCGTGGGATCTTTGTCTTTGGGTACATCGAGCGTGACCTGAGACAGTGGGGGCCGAAGTTTGACTCCCTGCCGCGGTGAACGCGACGAGCGGAGAGAGCCTCGTGGCGTGTACACAAATCGATTAAAAAGCACCATATTCTTAGTTTTTTCGGTAAAGTCACGTTGAAGAGAAACAACAAAATAAAATAACAAAATATATATATTTTCTCTTCAACGTGACTTTACCGAAAAAACTAAGAATATGAATTACTGCAGTCACGAAAGCTTTAAATCAAAATTTAAAAAGCACCAGTCGGAATTTCGATTTAAAGCTTTCGTGACTGCAAGGATTCATCTTCTTTGGTTCTTTCGGTAAAGTCACCAACACGTAGAATGAGAATAAAAATAATAAATTGATTAAATAAAATAACACAATAAAATTCTCACGACGTTTCGGCCACAACACAAGCCGTTTCAATGCTAAATCCTATGCTAATTCCTTTGTCAAGGCGCTCTGTTTCTTCTCACACAGCTTAAAGGTCGCGGTCTGAGCTTGGCTTTGTTCACTCCAGCGCTGTCCTCCAGACAGTCTCGTCCCTTCACCTGATGAAGGCCACTTGTGTTGTGGCCAAAACGTCGTGAGAATTTTATTGTGTTATTTTATTTTATCAATTTATTATTTTATTCTCATTCTACGTGGTGACTTTACACAATACCTCCAGTCAAAATGTAAACAAAAAACATACTATGATAATATATAATGCATTGACCTTGAAACTGGTTGGTCCACACCAAGGGACGGCTTTCTTTCTAAGGGACAATGCCACATATATTATCATAGTATGTTTTTTGTTTGCATTTTGGCTGCAGGTATTGTGGTTAATGCAGTAGACATGATTCCTTGTTAAAAGGTTTCAGTTTTGTTGCCAGAAAAAAAGGGGAAAAACCCTATTATTATTACAAATCGTGCGATTGATAAAGAGTTGGAGCCGTGATTGGAATACGTGATTGTAGCGTTTCGCCAAGGCGAAATGCCAAAGTCGCTCGCGACACTGCCCCAGGCTTGGGGCTTGAGTCCCCTGCTGATGTCTCTCTGTGCGGCAGGATGTGGCGATCCACTCGGCATACAACCTCGCACTCCCCACCAAACATTCCCCGTATCCCTCCCCCCACCTCGATGTCCCAAGATCCCCGTCCTCTCATCCACCCCCCCCACCACCACCACCACGATCCGATTGTGTCGAGAAGATTCCAGAAGAATGGATTATTTAATAAAGAATTAAAGCTTTCGTGACTGCATAAATTAGTTGCTGTTTTTTTCGGTAAAGTCACGTATGTAGGAATACCATAACGTTATATTAAAATAAATCAATCACGACGTAAAGGTAACTTCCCTGTAGAAGTGTGTTAATAAAGAATTAAAGCTTCTGTGACTGCATAAATTACTCATTGGTTTTTTCGGTAAAGTCACGTATGTAGGAATACCATAACGTTATATTAAAACAAATAAATCACGACGTTTCCTCCTGCCCCGTCCTTTCTCTCTGGCCCCTCCCCCCACCTTCACTTCTTATTTAAGGCTTCCGTTTCATCCGACCTCACTTCTCTGTCCGTCCTTGCCTCTTGGTGTCTCTCTATTTCTGACTTGTACCTCGTATTTGTTCACTCTGTCTATGCTGGTATGTTCAATCCAGAGGTTGAACACGAAATTTAACACTCTTCTGAAATTCGTGGTCCGCCAGGTAAGTGTCTGTGTTGTTGACCTGACTGGTTGTGTATCACGTAATTTTCCTTAGGTTTGTTGAATTCTCGTCTCTCCTTGTTGTATTTGCCTCCGTGATTCGTTTCTTACGCCTGATGAGGATCGCTTGTGTTGCGGTCGAAACGTGATTGATTTGTTTTAATATAATGTTATGGTATTCCTACACACGTGACTTTACCGAAAAAACACAATGAGTAATGTATAATTTGTCTCATTGTTTTATCCCCGTTGTCTGTGAACTCGCGTTTGAACTCTGCGGTTTTCCCTTCGTCTCGTTGCGCCCCCGCGCGGTCCGTCTCTTTGCCGAACAACAATTGTGGTGATCGCATCGGTGCCCATCGAATGGTCGGCGATGATACCGCCCCCCCCGCCTTGCTGATCTCGATGCGGCGGTCATCGTTGTCGTCAGCCACGCGGTCATCGTTGTCGTCAGCCACGCTCGATCCTTGGCGGAGATGAAGACCCTCCCGCCAACCCACGGCCGTCTCTCACCGGTCGCTGGTGACGACGCACCAGCGATGTAACGCGACGCACGGCATCTCCCGCCCGCCTGTGCTTAAACACAAAACGTGCGCGCTCCTCCCGCACCCCCCCCCCCCTCGCAGATCGCATCGGGGCTACGCTAGCGATGACAATGATGACGACGATGACGACGACGATGTTGCTGCTGCTGCTGGTGGTGATGACGGGGGCGGCGGCGTCGGCAGACGTCTCGCCGATGCCTTCACCGTCCCAGCCGCCGTGCGGGCTGTGTCCCCCGGGCCACCACGTCTCGCTGCCGTGTTCCACCAAGGCCAGCGAGCAGCAGCAGCAACAGCTCCTCCTGGAGGACGCGTCCGACGTGGAGGCGCGTTGCACGCCGTGCCCGCCGCGCCACTACACGCAGTTCTGGAACTCCCTGGACCGGTGTCTCTACTGCGGCCCGCCGTGCAAGGAGGGCCAGCGGCTCGCAAAGGAGTGCAGCCCCACGCACGACCGCGTGTGCGAGTGCGAGCCGGGCACCTTCCTGATGCTGCCGCAGGAGTTCTGCGAGCGGCACAGCGGCTGTGCCGCCGGGCACGGCGTCGTCACCAAAGGCACGCGCGGGGTGGGGGGCGGGGCGGGGTGGGCAGGGAGGGGCTGGGCTACACCACGTGTGTCGTTGCCATTCGTCCGGCGATCGATTCGCCCGTGACCAAAGACGCCGCTCAATCGTTGCGTCCGATTTAATTAGTTGAATCGATAAGGGTTCGTTCCGCGTGGCCTCCCCCGTCAACAGATCCCTGCGGCGAAAAACGCATGAACGCCCAAACTCCCCGTTCATGCATTCTTCATTCATTGGCTAGAGGTTAAATCGTTCGCGCATTATTCCTGTTTGGCGCTGGAGATTGTTCCAATCTCCAGCGCCCATCGGGACAGAGCTCCTTCGCGCGCAGCGCGAGATTTCTACCCCACTCAGAAATCAATTGGTTCCTACTTTCACTCCTTTGATGATCATTCATTTGTAAACGTATTTACTGTGCCCCGCCGGCCAGTGCTCGTCAAGTCGGGGGGAATCTTATCTCCACTCTCCTATCTCCCAGTTATCTCCCAGCACCAATTTATGCCTATTCTTCTTCTTTCGTTCTTTCGGTAAAGTCACGTAGAAAGAGAATAAAATGATAAAATAACACAATAAAATTCTCACAACGTTTCGGCCACAACGCAAGTGGCCTTCAGGTGAAAGGAACAAACCTGTCGGGACGACAGAGCTACAATGAAGAAGGCCACTTGTGTAGTGGCCGAAGCGTCGTGAGAATTTTATTGTGTTATTTTATTATTTTATTCTCATTCTACGTGGTGACTTTACCGAAAGAACCAAAGAAGATGAATCCTTGCAGTCACGAAAGCTTTAAATCGAAATCTATGCCTATTCTCTTCTCATCTTTCTCTCTCTCTACGCATCTCTACATTTTGTCCCGCGTCTCTGCCCGCCCGTGCGCCCCCCCCCCCCGTCTCGCGTCTCCGTTGTTCCGCAGGATCCCCGCGCGAAGACACGCGCTGCGCCCCATGCCCTCGGGGATTCTTCTCCCCCGAGGCGTCGGCGGACGCCCCGTGCCGCCCACACACAAACTGCTCCGGCCCGGGCTCCATGGAGCTGCTGCCCGGGGCCTCCACGCACGACGCGCTCTGCTGGTCGGGCGCCCGCGTGGAGTCGCAAGCGTGGGGACGCGGGGCCGGCAGGTGACGCGTCGTTTTAGCGGCAACCGTAGATCGACGGCGTCAAATGTTGATTTAAAGCTTTCGTGACGGCAGTGGATTCATATTCTTGATTCTTTCGGTAAAGTCACCACGTAGAAGGGAAACAATAAAATAATAAAATATATATTAAACAATAAAATTCTCACGACGTTTCGACCGTAACGCAAGCGGTCATCATCAGGTGTGAAAAAACCAACGGTCGTGAGAATTGTATTGTTTTATATATATTTTATTACTTTATTGTTTCCCTTCAACGTGGTGACTTTACCGAAAGAACCAACAATATCAACGGCATCGTCGGAGGACCGCGCTACTGGCCTCGGAGGGCAGCCGGTGCGGATGCCGCACGTGCCCACTGGGGAGAGTGCTCCGGGCTGGACACGCGTTCGCAATCTGGTCCACGGTCACGTATTTATCCGTTTAAAAAGACTACTACAACCGCAGTACATTTTGGATGTGTGTGTGCGTGTACGTCTTTGAGAAATTGTAACGTAATTGTGAAGAGGTCGCCGGTGCATTCTCCACGTTGCAGGAATAGAAAACGATAGGAATGTTCGCCACTTGAACGAGACGCTAAATTCCACGCGATGGCGCGTGACCGACCGGTAGCACAGCGAGAGGTACGCTGACGCGGTCTCGCTGGCTACAGAAGCATTTTCTGAGTCCATACTCTTTGGTTCTATTCGGTAAAGTCACGTAGGTAAAAATAAAACAACAAAAATCACGACGTTTCGGCCACAACACAAGCGGCCTTCATCAGGTGAAGGGACCGGGCTGTCTCGAGGACAGCGCTGGAGTGAAACACAGCCACGCTCAGACCGCGGACCTTTAAGCTGAGTATGGATCCTTGCAGTCACGAAAGCTTTAAATCTAGAATGTTCTGAGTCGCCAACCCGGAACGGATCTCGGTTGCCTGACTGCAAGCTGGCACGACGCCCGCGCCTCCCAATTAGCGAACGAGCTGGCTACGTGCAGTGCGAAATAAGTACGGTGAAAAGTCCACCTTGCGAAAGGTGATCCCGGAACAACGCGCTTTACATCTCCTTCCCTTCCTTCCGCTGCAGAGCCTCCGTCGCCGCCGCCGCCTCGTCCGCCGCCCCGGCCAGAGGGCCCGTGCGACGCCGCGACCCTGCGGTTCGCGGGCGGCGTCCGCCGCCTGCCTCTGTCGTGCCTGGCCCACCGCGGCGCAGGGAAGGCCGCCCACGTCCGGGAGCTGCTGCTCGGCGCCATGGGCGACGCGGGGCGGCGGCGCGGGCGCGGGCGCGGGAAGCAGGGGGGGAGGAGGCTGGAGAAGCACGTGAAGCTGCTGCTGCTGCTCCGGGTTTGCGCGAGGAGACCGCCCCGCCGGGAGGAGGGTCGGTGAGGATGCACGGTTCGCCGTTGCGGAGAAAGACGTGGTCGAACAAGACGGGGGTGGGGGGGGGAAGGGCCTTTTAAATGGTCGTGTTGTAGTAGTCACGAACCGAGCGTGAGGGCTCAGAAACATTGATATAGCAACCATTTAAATCAATGTTTCAGCTGCCCAGCCGTGATTATATTGGGTTAAGTTCGGCGAGTTGACCGCGCAAAATTGCCATCTTAAAAGGTGATTTGTTCGAATAATTCTGGGTTTCAGAATTTAAAATGTTGGTTTGATCGCCATGCGCATAGGGAAGCCGTGGCTCCTGGTGGTAGTTCCGCGTGACATGCTGCTGTGGGCCGTTGGGCAAACTGCAGAAACATTTTTGGGAAAGAGATGACAGTTTTATATAAGCTGTAGCCGGAGTCTTTCAAGCCCGTCGATTGAAGCCCTCTAAATTATCCAATATAGAACACTCATCGCATTAATGAAATCGACTGTAGAGGGTTAAATAATTACACGATGAGTGGTGATGATGAGGTATGATTAATTAAATTACATTCCATAGCTTGTAACAGAGGACACACATTAAGGTTATCGCATGCCACAAACTGCTTTGGGGGCAACATAACAGTGACTAACTTTAATAAGCCCACATTATTAACAAACGCTTCCTCACGACTGAAACCTTTAATCGCTGAACATTTCAGACAATTTGCCCTGTTATAAGGTGCAGAAGAGTACGGCGTAGTTACGAACAGCGACCACCGTGACAGCTAAAATGTTACAAAAATCTCCGATTTGAAGAAGGTTCATCGATAAACACATTCTCCTGCGGAGGGAGCTGGTAGGAACGTTGGGTTGCTCGGTCAATGGCCAGGGTCAACGGCAGTGTGGTGTATTCCACAAATAGGTCCGACTGTGAGGGCGGGCACAAGCCGGCGTGAGTAGGTTAAACGTTGAGTTTTATAAGGGCACCACGGGGTGACCAGTCCCTCCCCACCCAGCCCCACCCCTCCCACCCCCCACCCAGCCCCTCCCCACCCTCCCCTCCTCACCCTCCCCACCCAGCCCCTCCCCTCCCATTTTTGGATGCACGACGGACGGACACAACAATAATCCCCTGTGGGCTGGTGGTGTAATAACCAGGAGGTTCCTGCCAGTACAAGCATGTGTTTTTCACGTGAAGAGAGAATGGAAATATATTTCAGCAGTATTCACAATCTCTCCTACAAGCAGGGCTCTCAACGTTTCCCTAGAATGCGTGCTGGCTTGGAGTTAGGAATTATTAGCAGAAGGCACTGCACCCAGAGAGTGTGAGATACACCCATCGTAAGAGTCCATGTTGTTGTGTAGGCCAATTAGTTTAAAGGGCAATGCATTACCGAAGGATATTTGTTTGAACAGTTTACCGCAAGTATGTGTGGTTAATGCAGACTGGATGCCTTGTAACAGGGGTCCGTTTCGTGTTTGAACATCTTAACACCTGCCGCCTTATTGCCAGTAAGGGTAAATCCTCCTTTTTGTATTATTCCATCGCTATGTTTATTGCTCCAAGTATCCTTACAATCAATCCAATGAGAGCTTTATACAAGAACAATAAGGATACACGAGGATATGATTTGTCAAAGTTCCCAGAAGAGTGTTGATGTGAACAAAAATAACAAAAAAAGATTTCGTTGGTGAGATTTCTAGAGAAACATTTCTGGAGCAGAGCGTAATGTACCTCTAAGTACTGGGGGACTGGTTAACGCAGTTCCTCCACATGTTTGTTGACAGCACAGTATTTTTATAGTTGCGTGTGCACGCGCGTCACATGACGTGTGCACGCATGACTTTTTTGGAATGTTCAATGTGTTTTTGTAATTGTCACGGATGGTTACGTGTCGACTGTTGAAACCTATGAATAAAAGTTGCACGAAATGTCCGCGCGTTCAAAATTCCTCGCCAATTCGGAGCGGATCCGAAATCCGCAAATACGTCGTCAGCTACGATCTGTCGTTTGCCGGCTGAATGCCTCCCTTCAATCGTGGCTGCGGTGGCAAAAAAGCCACCGAGCTTTTTCTGCCCGTGAGCTGTGATCTTACCGCCCCGTCTGCGTTCATCGGTTATCGCCCCCTTATCGCCGTGCCGCCCTGAACAAACTCAACAGAAGGCCTCCACGGTAATATTATATTGTCCTGAGAGGAGTTACGGTCGTCCTGAAGCCAACTCTACCAGAGCGAGAGAGAGAGAGGAGGCAGTGTGCGTAGAGTTGTGGTGGGCCCCCGAAAGTTCACCGCGACAAGTCAGGGGCCCCGATGCTGATGGGAAGATCGCCAGTTGGGGTAGACACGTGGCTGCGCCTCACCACGTGACCTCTTGACCCGCACGACTGAATCCGCATTCCTAAGGCTACGCGAGCACCCCGCACCCTTCCCGTGCGCTTACAAGAACAGAACCCACATCCCCCAGTAGCCCCCCCCCCCAGCCTTAACAGCATGTTAGGGCAAATACTAATAGGAATCCACTGGAGACAGAGCCGGATTAAGATTGTGTAAGCCCCCTGGGCTACAGGTACCGTGAGGCCCCCTGGTAAAAACTGTTGAAAAGGAAAACAAAGTTAAAGAAAAATAAAATGTTTTTTTTTTACAAGGCTAACAACGAATAAAATTCGGCATGCGCAACTGAAATCACTTTTCACTTCGTCTCTGGAGGCGCTTCAGCTGGACGAGGCCCCTGGGCTGCAGCCCCTGAAGCCCCCTGCCCCCACGCCCGAATCTGGCCCCGATGTTGGATGTTGGTGGATGAGTGAGCGAGTGAGGACGAGTGAGTGAGAGAGAGAGAGAGGGGAGTGTGAGTGAGGACGAGTGAGTGATGTAAGCGCTATCGGTTCATCCGGCGGTTGTTTATTTTAGCGTTTCGGCGGCAAACGTGCGACCGGGGCGACAAGCTCGTACGTGCGGAACGTTGCAAATTACGCGGCTGTGGAAACTTTAGCTGACGTGGAAATAAGTCGATAATCATTAACATTATGAGACCTCCTTTGCCAAAAACAAGATATAGGAATAGGTTTTACCCTTTTAACTGGCACAAAAACTGACACCTTTATTCAAGGCATCATGTTTGCAATGACCACAACACAAGCAGTCAAAATGCAAACAAAAAAGACAACTCTGATAATAATATGCACTGTCCTTGAATTTGATTGGTCCACACCCGAGACAGCTTTTCTTAGAGCCTAGTCTCCATTGGTGTTGGACCAGAAGACGCCAAAAGGCGTACAACTCAAAAACAGCGCACTATCAGAGTATTGAGGGCTCGGGGTGAGCATTAACATTATGAGACCTCCTTTGCCAGAAACAAGATATAGGAATAGGTTTTACCCTTTTAACTGGCACAAAAACTGACACCTTTATTCAAGGCATCATGTTTGCAATGCATTTCTGAAATGATCGTCTGATGATGAAAACTAATTCACTTACAACTGATTTAAAGCTTTCGTGACTGCAGTAATTCATATTCTTAGCTCTTTCGGTAAAGTCACGTTGAAAGGAAACAATAAAATAATAAATATATTATTGTTATATATTTTATTATTTTATTGTTTCCCTTCAACGTGACTTGACTGAAAGAGCTAAGAATATAATATTACTTAGAACTGTTTTTGTCCTTCCCCCCCCCCCGCTCCCGCATCTCCGACTAGCGCACGGTTGGCATCGTGCTCACGCGCACCTACGTGTACGCACCTGGCCGAGTCGGTGGGACACCCTTCACCAAACACACACTGCTGCATTCCGAGGTGGGTTGACCGCCGCTCCCCCCTCCCTCCCCGCGCTGTCACACGCCACGCGGGGAGGAGCCGCGTGCCGCGGCGGTCTCCGCCAGCACGGCCTGCAGCAGGCCGATGTAGCGAACCGTCGCACGCAGTGTCGCCGCCCGCGACGGCCGGAGGCGGTCCGGCGGCAGCAGGCGATGCAGGAGCAGGAACGCGCGGTTCAGGTTTCGCACCTGAGGGCACGGACACGCAGACGGACGGACGCGCGCGGACACGCCGTCAGTGCCGGGGATGGACGCCGCTTGGCCCTTGAGCGGCGGCGCTCGAGGGCCAAGCGGCGTCGAATTTAACTCGCTCCGCCACCCGTGGGCGAGGACTCGGTTCGACCAGACTTCAACCGTCTCGCGTCACCCCGTGCCGCGTTCCAACAACCGCATGGCAGGCCACGATAACGCAAAGTCATAGTAATAGGTTTTACCCTTTTAACTGGCACAAAAACTGACACCTTTATTCAAGGCATCATGTTTGCAATAACCACAACACAAGCAGTCAAAATGCAAACAAAAGAGACAACTCTGATAATAATATTATGCACTGTCCTTGAATTTGATTGGTCCACACGCGAGACGGCTTTTCTTAGAGCCTAGTCTCCACTGGTGTTGGACCAGATGACGCCAAAAGGCGTACAAGGGTAAAACCTATTACTATATCTTGTTACTGGCATAGGAGGTCTCATAATGTAAACGCGAAGTCACTCAAAAGCACGGGGAGAGAAACGGACGCATGGGAGGATGGGCATACGGACGGACGGATCCGAGTTTTAAGTTAAAAAATTATTTGTTTTACGCGGCGTCCTCGTCGCGGGCCATCTCTTCGCGCGACGATGAGCGACTTTACGTTTTACACCTCAGACGTTTGAAAGGGCACCCGCCAGCTCTCCCAGTGGCAGCTATCCTCGTGCTGCACCACGTGACGCCCGGCCTGCAAGTGGGGGCCAGTCGGGAGGAGACTGTTGCTGCTACGTGTGGTCCCAACTGATGTAGGTGCAGTGTCAATGTTTAAAACGTCACTCACATGGACCACGATGGGCTACTCTATTCACGTAATCGCTGGTGTGGCCTTCGAGATCCGAACTGAATCTGGAACGTGCCACCACTGGGCCATATCACCCCCCCTCCCCTCCCCCCCCAAGTTTTGTTTTAGTCTGAGTCAACCTAAGGGGATCGTGGCTTCTCACCCGGATCCTTTCGCGCACGTTCGCTTTGCTCTTCCGAGCTAACGCGGCAGCAGCCGCTGTCCTCGGGGAGGCGGAGGAGCTCCAGCGGGAGGAGCGCGAGGAGGTGGAGCAGACGGCGGTGGAGGAGGTGGAGCAGACGGCGGTGGAGGTGGTGGAGCAGACGGCGGTGGAGGTGGTGGAGCAGACGGCGGTGGAGGTGGTGGAGCAGACGGCGGTGGTGGAGCAGACGGCGGTGGAGGTGGTGGAGCAGACGACGGTGGAGGTGGTGGAGCAGACGGCGGTGGAGGTGGTGGAGCAGACGGCGGTGGAGGTGGTGGAGCAGACGGCGGTGGAGGTGGTGGAGGTGCTGGAGGTGCTGGAGGGACCCGTGAGAGTCCTGCAGAGCCCAGCTGGAATCTGAGACCCCTTGAGAACCACGCTGGACGACCCCCCTTGCAGCATCCGCTGCTGCTGTGGCTGCTGGTGGTGGTGGACCTGCTGCTGGTGGTGGACCTGCTGCTGCTGGTGGACCTGCTGCTGCTGGTGGTGGTGGACCTGCTGCTGGTGGTGGTGGTGGACCTGCTGCTGCTGGTGGTGGTGGACCTGCTGCTGCTGCTGCTGCTGGTGGTGGTGGTGGACCTGCTGCTGCTGCTGCTGTTGGGGGTAGTGGACCTGCTGCTGCTGGTGGTGGTGGTGGTGGACCTGCTGCTGCTGCTGGTGGTGGTAGTCGACCTGCTGCTGCTGCTGCTGGTGGAGGAGGACCTGCTGCTGCTGGTGGTAGTGGACCTGCTGCTGCTGGTGGTAGTGGTGCTGCAGGAGGACGATATCGACGAGACTTGGCTGGGAGTTGTCTCGCAGCTCGCCGCGCTGCACGGCAGAGAAGAGCTCCGGTGCCGGGGTGCGGAACAACCGGGGTGGCGGCGCCGGGGTGCCCCCCCGGTGGCCCGGTGCTCGGCGCTGCGGAAGGAGAAGCGCAGGGCGAGAGCGAGCGACCCCCTCTCGATGGGGGGGGGGGGGGTAAATTCGTTGGCCTGCTCTTCCACGCTGGCCAAGACGACTCGGGGAGAGGCGGCGGCCACCCCCACGCCTCGGCCCGCCGCACGCGACCTGCCCCGTTGGGCTTCGACTGCCGCACCACAGAGACCGCCACAGAGACCGCGAGTCTCGTGGCAAACAGCAAATACAACACAGCCAACACAATGAACACAGCACAGCGAACACAGCGAACACAACACAGCGAACACAGCCAACACAGTGAACACAGCACAGCGAACACAACACAGCCAACACAGCAAACACAGCGAACACAGTGAACACAACACAGCGAACACAGCACAGCCAACACAGCACAGCGAACACAGCACAGCCAACACAGCAAACACAGCAAACACAGCGAACACAACACAGCCAACACAGCACAACACAGCCAACACAGCGAACACAACACAGCCAACATAGCACAGCGAACACAGCGAACACAACACAGCCAAAACAGCACAACACAGCGAACACAGCCAACACAACACAGCGAACACAACACAGCGAACACAGCACAGCCAACACAACACAGCGAACACAGCACAGCCAACACAACACAGCCAACACAGCGAACACAGCACAGCGAACACAACACAGCGATCACAGCACAGCGAACACAGCACAGTGAACACAGCACAGCGAACACAGCACAGTGAACACAACACAGCGAACACAACACAGCCAACACAGCACAGCGAACACAACACAGCGAACACAGCACAGCGAACACAGCACAGTGAACACAACACAGCGAACACAACACAGCCAACACAGCACAGCGAACACAACACAGCCAACACAATACAGCGAACACAACACAGCGAACACAGCACAGCCAACACAGCGAACACAGCACAGCGAACACAGCACAGCCAACACAGCACAGCGAACACAACACAGCGAACACAACACAGCGAACACAACACAGCCAACACAGCACAGCGAACACAACACAGCCAACACAACACAGCGAACACAACACAGCCAACACAACACAGCGAACACAACACAGCCAACACAACACAGCGAACACAACACAGCCAACACAGCACAGCGAACAGCACAGCGAACACAGCACAGTGAACACAACACAGCGAACACAACACAGCCAACACAGCACAGCGAACACAATACAGCCAACACAACACAGCGAACACAACACAGCGAACACAGCACAGCCAACACAACACAGCGAACACAGCACAGCGAACACAACACAGCCAACACAGCACAGCCAACACAGCACAGCGAACACAACACAGCCAACACAACACAGCGAACACAACACAGCCAACACAACACAGCGAACACAACACAGCCAACACAACACAACACAGCGAACACAACACAGCCAACACAACACAGCGAACACAGCACAACCAACACAACACAGCGAACACAGCACAGCCAACACAACACAGCAAATACAACACAGCCCACACAACACAGCACAGCGAACACAACACAGCCAACACAACACAGCGAACACAACACAGCCAACACAGCGAACACAGCACAGCGAACACAACACAGCGATCACAGCACAGCGAACACAGCACAGTGAACACAGCACAGCGAACACAGCACAGTGAACACAACACAGCGAACACAACACAGCCAACACAGCACAGCGAACACAACACAGCGAACACAGCACAGCGAACACAGCACAGTGAACACAACACAGCGAACACAACACAGCCAACACAGCACAGCGAACACAACACAGCCAACACAACACAGCGAACACAACACAGCGAACACAGCACAGCCAACACAGCGAACACAGCACAGCGAACACAGCACAGCCAACACAGCACAGCGAACACAACACAGCGAACACAACACAGCGAACACAACACAGCCAACACAGCACAGCGAACACAACACAGCCAACACAACACAGCGAACACAACACAGCCAACACAACACAGCGAACACAACACAGCCAACACAACACAGCGAACACAACACAGCCAACACAGCACAGCGAACAGCACAGCGAACACAGCACAGTGAACACAACACAGCGAACACAACACAGCCAACACAGCACAGCGAACACAACACAGCCAACACAACACAGCGAACACAACACAGCGAACACAGCACAGCCAACACAACACAGCGAACACAGCACAGCGAACACAACACAGCCAACACAGCACAGCCAACACAGCACAGCGAACACAACACAGCCAACACAACACAGCGAACACAACACAGCCAACACAACACAGCGAACACAACACAGCCAACACAACACAACACAGCGAACACAACACAGCCAACACAACACAGCGAACACAGCACAACCAACACAACACAGCGAACACAGCACAGCCAACACAACACAGCAAATACAACACAGCCCACACAACACAGCACAGCGAACACAACACAGCGAACACAACACAGCCAACACAACACAGCCAACACAACACAGCCAACACAGCACAGCGAACACAACACAGCCAACACAACACAGCGAACACAGCACAGCGAACACAACACAGCCAACACAACACAGCGAACACAGCACAGCGAACACAACACAGCCAACACAGCACAGCGAACACAACACAGCCAACACAACACAGCGAATACAACACAGCCAACACAACACAGCACAGCGAACACAACACAGCCAACACAACACAGCGAACACAACACAGCCAACACAGCACAGCGAACACAACACAGCCAACATAACACAGCGAACACAACACAGCCAACACAACACAGCACAGCGAACACAACACAGCCAACACAGCACAGCCAACACAACACAGCCAACACAACACAGCGAACACAGCACAGCCAACACAACACAGCGAACACAGCACAGCGAACACAACACAGTGAACACAACACAGCGAACACAACACAGCAAACACAGTGAACACAACACAGCCAACACAACACAGCGAACACAACACAGCGAACACAGCACAGCCAACACAACACAGCGAACACAACACAGCCAACACAACACAGCGAACACAGCACAGCGTACACAGCACAGCCAACACAACACAGCCAACACAACACAGCGAACACAGCGAACACAACACAGCCAACACAACACAGCCAACACAACACAGCGAACACAGCGAACACAACACAGCCAACACAACACAGCCAACACAACACAGCGAACACAACACAGCCAACACAACACAGCCAAAACAGCACAGCCAACACAACACAGCCAACACAACACAGCCAACACAACACAGCCAACACAACACAGCGAACACAACACAGCGAACACAACACAGCGAACACAGCACAGCCAACACAACACAGCGAACACAGCACAGCCAACACAACACAGCGAACACAGCACAGCCAACACCGCCCCTCACCGGCTGGCCAGGCCAGGGGTGCCCCGGGGGTCGACCCGGCTCCAAAGGCCCCGCGGGTCCCGGAGGCCACTGCCGGAGTCTCGCCGGGTCCGCGGAGGCCACGGGTCCCGGAGTGGTCACGGGGCCCCATGGGTCACGTGACCCCTGGGAGCCGGCGTGCAGCCGCTCCGTGGCGCAGGGGGCGACGGGGCTCTGTGGTGCATCAGAGACGTTCACAAGGCACTGTGGTGCATCAGAGGCGTTCACAAGGCACTGTGGTGCATCAGAGGCGTTCACAAGGCACTTTGGTGCATCAGAGGCGTTCACAAGGCACTGTAGTACATCAGAGGCGTTCACAAGGCACCGTGGCGCATCAGAGGCGTTCACAAGGCACGTCACGTGCATCAGAGGCGTTCACAAGGCACTGTGGTGCATCAGAGGCGTTCACAAGGCACCGTGGTGCATCAGAGGCGTTCACAATGCACGTCACGTGCATCAGAGGCGTTCACAAGGCACCGTGGTGCATCAGAGACGTTCACAAGGCACGTCACGTGCATCAGACGCGTTCACAAGGCACAGTGGCGCATCAGAGGCGTTCACAAGGCACGTGGTGCATCAGAGGCGTTCACAAGGCACTGTGGTGCATCAGAGGCGTTCACAAGGCACCGTGGTGCATTAGAGGCGTTCACAAGGTACTGTGGTGCATCAGAGGCGTTCACAAGGCACGGCACGTGCATCAGAGGCGTTCACAGGGCACGTGGTGCATCAGAGGCGTTCACAAGGCTCTGTGGTGCATCAGAGGCGTTCACAAAGCACTGTGGTGCATCAGAGGCGTTCACAAGGCACTGTGGTGCATCAGAGGCGTTCACAAGGCACTGTGGTGCATCAGAGGCGTTCACAAGGCACCGTGGTGCATCAGAGGCGTTCACAGGGCACGTCACGTGCATCAGAGGCGTTCACAAGGCACTGTGGTGCATCAGAGGCGTTCACAGGGCACGTGGCGCATCAGAGGCGTTCACAAGGCACTGTGGTGCATCAGAGGCGTTCACAAGGCACGTCACGTGATTTTGTTTCTGCTGAAGGTCAACTCGAGGTCAAAGTGATTTGCCGCTCAGGTGAGCGGCGGTGCTCATGTCCGGTTTCACAGCCCTGAGCCGATGGTGGAAATTCCATATTCCTCTGGCGGGGGCGATCCCTTTCAACTCCCCCCCCCCCCCCCCCTAACAAAGTGGTCGTTATTTTATCGACCCTGGCAGGACTGGAAAGGCGGCGGGAATTAATCTCCTGAAATGTCGGAGATAGGCGCACGCGAATGAAGATGCATACACACACACACGTGCATTCATTCGTTTGCACTACAGATCGGTGAAATAAATGTGCGGTCTTAATGAGGACCTACTGTGCAATGTGTGTTGACTTTCGCGACATCGCGGGGGGGGGGAGGGAGGGGGGGTGGCGAGGGAGCTCCGTTACCTGTGAGCGTTGTGGGATGGCACGGCCGTGCGAGGCGTTGCGCGCCGCCACGCAGCAGATCACCCCGGCCGGGGGTGCCGGCGGGGCGCGCCTGGTGCCTGCCTGGCTCACAGCTGCAGCAGCAGCAGCGCCAAGGGCTTTCACGCCATGCCACAACACCCCACTGCTACCACCACCACCACCGTCACTACCGCTACTACCATCGCCACCATCGCCACCATCAATATTACAACCAGCACTATCACTACCAACACCACCGTCAATACCACTACTACCATCGTCACCATTGCCACCATCAATATTACATCCAGCACTACCACTACCAACACCACCGTCACTACCACTACTACCATCACCACCATCGCCACCGTCAATATTACAACCAGCACTACCACTACCAGCACCACCGTCACTACCACTACTACCATCACCACCATTGCCACCATCAATATTACAACCAGCACTACCACTACCAACACCACCGTCAATACCACCACTATCATCACCACCATTGCCACCATCAATATTACAACCAGCACTATCACTACCAACACCACCGTCAATACCACTACCATTGCCACCATCAATATTACAACCAGCACTACCAACACCACCACTACCACCACCACCATCATCAATACAACCACTACCATCACCACCAATGTCATAACCACCACTGCCACCGTAATCAATACCACCACTGCCATCACCGCCGCCGGCACGTGGAATAAGCCGCCCTACCTGCGGCACGCCCGCACGACTCGCAGCGCCTGGCTGGGGCTCACCGGACCGAGTCTCACCTGGAGGACTCGGGTCTACCCGTGCGGCGACTCGCACCTGGGCTGCCGACACTTGTGTGAGAGGCGCCCCGCAGATTGGCGTCCGACCGTGGCACGCCAGACCGCGCCTCCGCGTCGCCTCCGCTCCTCGCGCCCGCACGAGTCCCGGCGGCGTCTTCGCCGTCGCCCGCACCGCGACCCGCGAGCTCGCCGCCCGCCCGCCCGGCTTGCCAACCGGGCGAACGCGACTCCGGCTTCGGGCGGGGCGCTCGCCCGCCGCCCACGCCGGCGTCGACACCGGCCGCACGCCCGTCGCGAACCCCCAACGAGCGTGGCCCTTCTGAGAGCCTGGCTGGCACTCAGCCACGCCTGGCTGATACACAGACACACCTGGCTGGTACACAGACACACCTGGCTGGTACACAGACACACCTGGCTGGTACACAGACACACCTGACTGGTACACAGACACACCTGGCTGATACACAGACACACCTGGCTGGTACACAGACACACCTGGCTGGTACACAGACACACCTGGCTGGTACACAGACACACCTGGCTGATACACAGACACACCTGGCTGGCACTCAGCCACACCTGGCCGATACACAGACACACCTGGCTGGTACACAGACACACCTGGCTGGTACACAGACACACCTGGCTGATACACAGACACACCTGGCTGGTATTCACCCACACCTGGCTGGTACACAGACACACCTGGCTGGTACACAGACACACCTGGCTGGTACACAGACACACCTGGCTGATACACAGACACACCTGGCTGGTATTCACCCACACCTGGCTGGTACACAGACACACCTGGCTGGTACACAGACACACCTGGCTGGTACACAGACACACCTGGCTGATACACAGACACACCTGGCTGGTATTCACCCACACCTGGCTGGTACACAGACACACCTGGCTGGTGCACAGACACACCTGGCTGGCACTCAGCCACGCCTGGCCGATACACAGACACACCTGGCTGGTACTCACCCACACCTGGCTGGTACACAGACACACCTGGCTGGTACACAGACACACCTGGCTGGTACACAGACACACCTGGCTGGCACTCACCCACACCTGGCTGGTACACAGACACACCTGGCTGATACACAGACACACCTGGCTGGTACACAGGCACACCTGGCTGTCACTCAGTCACACCTGGCTGGTACACAGACACACCTGGCTGATACACAGACACACCTGTCTGATACACACCTGGAGGTACGTGCAGGTAACCCTGCGATAGTGAGACTAGCCCGGTGCCGACACCACGTGACGCAGCGCCTGCGAGTGGCCACGTGGTGCTTGCGGCTGCGGCCTCTCCTCCTCCTCCTGCTAAGGAGTTCGAGTTGGGAAGAGTCTCGCTGGCAGCGCTGCACTGCATGGCGGTCATGACGCTGCTGCTGCTGCTGCCTCTGTTGCCGATGATGATGCTGTCAGATAGCGACAAGGGCAGTGATGATGATGCTGTCAGATAGCGACAAGGGCAGTGATGATGATGCTGTCAGATAGCGACAAGGGCAGTGATGATGATGCTGTCAGATAGCGACAAGGGCAGTGATGATGCTGCTGTCAGATAGCGACAAGGGCAGTGATGATGATGCTGTCAGATAGCGACAAGGGCAGTGATGATGCTGCTGTCAGATAGCGACAAGGGCAGTGATGATGATGCTGTCAGATAGCGACAAGGGCAGTGATGATGATGCTGCTGATGATGATGATTCAACTGATGATGCCACTTAATGCTATCGCAGCTGATGATGATGATTGACAAACATGATTATTATATTCTTTGGGTCTTTCGGTAAAGCCACGTAGATAGAAAAAAAATATAAAAATAATAACAATATCATATAGCGGGAGAGCTGCTGAGGCAGGAAACATAAAAGTGATTCTTGCAGTCATGACAGTTTTAAGTCATTAATATTATGGTCATCGCAAAACATCCTAACGGCTCGGCATTGTACGAAATGCATAACGTAACCCAAGAGCTACAGTATTATTACTACCACTACTGCTTAACGCGGTGTTTGTTGTTGCTGTTGTTGTTGAAATTAAGAATGGTCACATTCTCCAGAAAGTGCGTCTATGAATCTGGAGACTACGGTAGAGAACGCACAGAGTTGGGGGTCTGCCACGCGTCCACACCCCACCCCCCACTCGGCTATTTGTAGCTCGAATGACAAACGTCGTAAACTCGAGACAACAGACCGTGCTCCTGGCCAGGTGAAGCTTCACTTTGTGCCCCAACTCCTTACAAGATCACCACCACCACCAATGTCGAGTCCAGTGAACGATCATTAACAAGCCCTCCACAGCGCCGGTGGTAGCCACCGCTCCACACACGCACCGAGTGAACAATTCACTATTCACTAGGCTCACTCCTCCTTCAGCCTGCCCGCCTTGATTCATCAATCAGTGGGATTGCGACACTAATTTGCATAATTGATTGGCCGATGCCTTGACGGCCACGTGACGCTGGGAAGCCACGCGCGTGGATGTCAATGATTGCCAATCGGGTTAATGAGTTAATTGCGAGAGCACGTGACGTGGACGCGTGTTTACAAGGCCATATTGGCACTTAACTATTATATTCATCACTCGCACGAGTGGGTGGAGGTTTATACATTGTGTCCGTGTGTGTGTCTGTGTTTGTGTCTGTGTGTGTGTCTCTGTGTGTGTCTGTGTGTGTGTATCCATGTGTGTGTATCCGTGTGTGTGTCTGTGTGTGTGTCTGTGTGTGTGTGTGTGTCCGTGTGTGTCTATCTGTGTGTGTGTGTCTGTGTGTGTGTCTGTGTGTGTGTCCGTGTGTGTGTCTGTGTGTGTGTCTGTGTGTGTGTCTGTGTGTCCGTGTGTGTGTCTGTGTGTGTGTCTGTGTGTGTGTCCGTGTCTGTGTGTGTCCATGTGTGTCTATCTGTGTGTGTGTGTGTCAAAGTAGGGAGCGGTGGTGTAGTGGTTAGCGCTACGCTGCGCTACGAACCCGGCGACCCGAGTTCGAATCCCGCTCACGGCCAACACCAGTGACGATTATCTGAACCGGTCCCGGGCCTCCCCTAGGTCGACTCAGCCTCAAATGAGTAACTGGTGCGGTGTGTAAACATCGCCACGGGGGAGACAAAGGTGGTCGGGCGTGGTGCTGGACACCCACCCCCTCGTGTACTGTTCCAGCCTTTACAGGTGCTACTCGCTAGCAGCACTTGCCCCTACAGTCTGTTAAGGCTATATGGGGGATCTTTGTCTTTTTCTCTGTGTGTGGGTGTGTGGGTGGGTGTGTCTGTCTGTGTGGGTGTGTGTGTGGGTGTGTGTGTGTGGGTGTGTGGGTAGGTGTATGTGTGTGTGTGGGTGTCTGTGGGTGTGTGTGGATCGACACTTTGTGGTGCCGCCGCAGCGGAGCCGCTCCAGCGGAACCGCGCCCACTGCCGCGGCGCCATCACCTATGCCGCGGATTTCCCGCCACTCTCCCGGAGCCGGTGCCTTCTCAGACGTCCGCGTTTTGGCCCCTGCACAGTCGTGAGGCCGCTGCAGCAGGGCCGCTCTGCCGAGGTCGTGCCCACCGCCGCAAAGCCGCCACCGGGGGATGTCGACGCCGACGCTGCGCACCCTCACCACCCCCCCCCCCACACGAACGTACACACGCCCCACGTAGAGCCAGGAAGGGAGGTCACCCGGCTGATAGGTTTTTGTCCAGAAGTCCCTAGTGGGATCGAACTTCATGGTTTCCTGCGGGCGGGAAATTGGGCGATCTTCCCCCTGTAGCTGACATGCACTGCGGCGCCGCGACCTGATATTAAAGTTGCATGGTCGCGGCAAGGGCCATCGAACCACCGCGAGTGGAGCCTCACACACACACGCACGGGTCAGTGGACTGGTAGCGGGAGAACAGAGAGCGGACGTCGGTGAGATCACTGCGGCGACGTCACCTGAGCTGGGATCCGGGCATCGAAAGGGCGGGAGAATCCGAGCCCCTGATTGGACGGGAGGCCAAGGGTCGGAAAGAGCAAAAAATTCCTTTGTTGTAGGTAGGATAAAAGGAGGGGGGTTGGGGTAGCAGGGGGGTTCTTCTTGTTCAAGATCATCGCGGTCCCGGGAGCAGGAGAGTCAGCCATCCGAGACGTCCGTGAGACGTACTCCAGCATCAGCAGGCTCGCCGCCTCATTCCCTTACAGCGGTCAGTACATCGGGGAGAAGTAAGTACGAGCGAGAGAGGAGTAAGTTTAGGCGTTTTAAATCCAGGATAGAGAGCGGGGCGATCGGTAGGGGAAATCGACTCGAAGACCTCCGAGGGATAGATTAGCGTCCACTGACCATACCATCACAGGTAAATAAAATTCGCTAGTGGGGGGATAAAACTGTGTTGCGTGGTCTTTTGGCAGTGTGAAGTGGAGGGCAGTGTGCGCTGGGTGTCTACGTGTATGCGCGGCTGTGCACCTCGAGACGAAGCATGGGGTGCTTACGTGCCCGCACGATTGCTCACAATAGTGCTTAGCGATCGCGTACCTGGGTGGCTGGGCCGCGGTCACGCACCCGCACAAATGTCTGATCGCGAGGTAGCTAATTAAAGCGCCGAGCGCGCGTGTATTCGCGCGACTGTTTGAGCGGGACCTTTAACTCAGAGCCAAGCGAGCGTCCCCAATCAGCGGCGCACGCACGGCAGAAACCCCGCCCGCCCGTCCCCCAGCTCCAACCCCCTCGCGTGCGATTGGTTTGTTTACGGGCGGAGGGTAGGGGCGTGGTTGTTATTGTCGGCACACGTGGAGCGCGGGTGGGAGGGAAACACGCGCCGCGCCTGTTTGTTTACGGGCGGTACGGAGATTTACTGGCGAGCGCACTTACAGCCCCACCCCGCCGTTGCACAGTGTAGCGCATCGCAAGCACGAAGCGTACGAGCCGCTAATTAAACTACGCAAACGCGGTCGACATCCCAGGCAGAGGTACAGGGGGGCGAGAGGTTAGGGGTCGTTAGTCTGGACCTGACAGAGCAGCCGGGGGGTAGCGGTGTGAGTGGAACGGGGGAGTCGGTGGGCACCGGCCCCGACAATTCAGTGATGGCGGGGGACGGTAGCCCCCACATGTCTCTGACACGGCCATTATGAACCCACTGAGAGAGAGAGAGACACCCAGACCCAGGACTTGAACCTAGGGTGTCAGTGTCTCTGACACGGGCATTATGAACCCACTGAGAGAGACACCCAGACCCAGGGCTTGAACCCAGGGTCTCAGTGTCTCTGACACGGCCACTGTGAACCCCCTGAGAGAGAGACACCCAGACCCAGGGCTTGAATCCAGGGTCTCAGTGTCTCTGACACGGCCACTGTGAACCCCCTGAGAGAGAGACACCCAGACCTAGGGCTTGAACCCAGGGTGTCAGTGTCTCTGACACGGCCATTATGAACCCACTGAGAGAGAGAGACACCCAGACCCAGGGCTTGAACCCAGGGTGTCAGTGTCTCTGACACGTCCATTATTAACCCACTGTGAGACACCCAGACCCAGGGCTTGAACCCAGGGTGTCAGTGTCTCTGACACGGCCATTATGAACCCACTGAGAGAGACACCCAGACCCAGGGCTTGAACCCAGGGTCTCAGTGTCTCTGACACGGCCATTATGAACCCACTGAGAGAGAGAGACACCCAGACCCAGGGCTTGAACCCAGGGTCTCAGTGTCTCTGACACGGCCATTATGAACCCACTGAGAGAGAGAGACACCCAGGGCTTGAACCCAGGGTCCCAGTGTCTCTGACACGGCCATTATGAATCCACTGAGAGAGAGAGACACCCAGACCCAGGGCTTGAACCCAGGGTGCCAGGGTCTCAGTGTCTCTGATACGGCCATTATGAACCCACTGAGAGAGAGAGACACCCAGACCCAAGGCTTGAACCCAGGGTCTCAGTGTCTCTGACACGGCCATTATGAACTCACTGAGAGAGAGACACCCAGACCCAGGGCTTGAACCCAGGTTGTCAGTGTCTCTGACACGGCCATTTTGAACCCACTGAGAGAGAGACACCCAGACCCAGGGCTTGAACCCAGGGTGTCAGTGTCTCTGACACGGCCATTATGAACCCACTGAGAGAGAGAGAGACACCCAGACCCAGGGCTTGAACCCAGGGTGTCAGTGTCTCTGACACGGCCATTATGAACCCACTGACATGTATTTATTGGAGATGTTTACATCTCTCATCAATGAGCTCCCAAAGTGAAAACACCAAAAACTCCCTCACAACAACAACGCTTTTTATGGGTTTTGTTTTACTCATCCCAACACACACACGCCTGTCTCTGTGTGTGTGTCTGTCTGTATCGGTGTGTGTCTGTCTCTGCGTGTGTCTGTGTGTGTCTGTGTCTCTGCGTGTGTCTATGTGTCTGTCTGTGTCTGTTTCGGTGTGTGTCTGTATCGGTATGTGTCTGTGTCTCTGCGTGGGTCTGTGTGTCTATTGGTGTGTGCGTGTGTGTCTATGTGTCTCTGCGTGATTGTGTGTCTGTGTGTGTCTGTCTCGAGCGGAGCGCCGGGTGGCTAAAGCACAGCAAGTTAGCACAGTAGGGGGCACAGGTGGTGCACCAGCCAGTCATCTCAGTCAGTCGACCCGTGGTACCTGGGTCTGCCCCGTGACCTCCTGCCCGCGGGCGTTCGACACTTCACTTGGCCTCAAGGTGCACATGGCCTGGCACAAGGGTCATGGTGACGTCACCGCCACTTAGTGGCGAATGGCGGTTGTTGTTGTGTGTGACTGTGTGTGTGTGTCTGTATCGGTGTGTGTCTGTGTCTCTGCATGTATCTGTGTGTGTGTCTGTATCGGTGTGTGCGTGTGTGTCTATGTGCCTCTGCGTGTTTTTGTGTCTCTGCGTGCGTGTCTATGTGTGTCTGTCTCTACGTGTGTGTCTATGTGTCTCTGTGTGTGTCTGTGTGTCTGTCTCTGCGTGTGTGTCTATGTGGTTGCGTGTGTGTCTATGTCTCTACGTGTGTGTCTATGTGTCTCTGTGTGTGTCTATGTGTCTGCGTGTGTGTGTCTATGTGTCTGCGTGTGTGTTTATGTGTCTGCGGGTGTCTGCGTCTCTGCGTGTGTGTCTGCGTGTGTCTGTCTCTGCGTATGTGTGTCTGTCTCTGCGTGTGTATGTCTATGTGTCTCTGCGTGTGTGTCTGTCTCTGCGAGTGTGTGTCTATGTGTCTCTGTGTGTGTGTCTGTCTCTGCGTGTGTATGTCTGTGTCTCTGCATGTGTGTGTCTGTCTCTGCGCACGTGTGTGTCTGTGTCTGTGTGACTGCCAAGTTGTCCTTATTTTTGTTGCCTTCTGATACGCCCAGCAGAGAACCTCGCTGCACACACTCACCGTGCCGCACACAGACAAAGATCCCCCGTGTAGCCTTAACAGACTGTAGGGGCAAGTGCTGTTAACGAGCTCCTATAAGGCCGGCATGGTACACGAGGGGGTGGGTAGCCAGCACCACGCCCGGCGGCCTTTGTCTCCCTAGTGGCGATGTTTACATGCCGCACCAGGTATTCATTTGAGGCGGAGTCGACCTAGGGGAGGCCCTGGACCGGTTCAGAGAATCGTCACCGGTGTTGGATGTGAGTGGGAATCGAACTTGGGTCGCCAGGATCGTGGTGCAGCGTAGCGCTAACCGCTACCCTTCAGCTCTCCACACACGTCGTCGGTCACACACACAACCGCAGAGGAGGGCAAGAAGGATCCGAAGCGTGCGACACTCAGAACCACAAGTGGCAGAGGCTCGGCCGAGAGAGTGGAGAGAGAGAGTGGAGAGAGTGGAGAGAGAGAGAGTGGAGAGAGAGAGTGGAGAGAGACAGTGGAGAGAGAGAGTGGAGAGAGAGAGTGGAGAGAGAGTGGAGAAAGAGAGTGGGGAGAGAGAGAGTGGAGAGAGAGAGAGTGGAGAGAGAGAGAGTGGAGAGAGAGAGAGAGTGGAGAGAGAGAGTGGAGAGAGAGAGTGGAGAGAGACAGTGGAGAGAGAGAGTGGAGAGAGAGAGTGGAGAGAGAGTGGAGAAAGAGAGTGGGGAGAGAGAGAGTGGAGAGAGAGAGTGGAGAGAGAGAGAGTGGAGAGAGAGAGAGTGGAGAGAGAGAGTGGAGAGAGAGAGTGGAGAGAGAGTGGAGAGAGAGAGAGTGGAGAGAGAGAGTGGAGAGAGAGAGTGGAGAGAGAGTGGAGAGAGAGTGGAGAGAGAGTGGAGAGTGTGAGAGTGGAGAGAGAGAGAGTGGAGAGAGACTTTTCAGGACTTTATTTCCACTGAAACATTAACAGAAACATTACCGGAAAAAACACCTAAACTGAAAATCAATAAAACATCAAACTCTTAACAGCTGTATGTGTACTCTTTGGTTCTATTCGGTAAAGTCACCACGTAGGTAAAAAATAAAACAACAAAAATCACGACGTTTTCGGCCACAACACAAGTAGCCTTCTTCAGGCGAAGGAACAGAACTGAAATACAAATGGCACCGGGATAGAGGCCGTGGAAACGAGGCGGTGCACGAACATCTCCGTGTGCAGCAAAGTTGTTCAAGGGTTTTTCAATTTGATAAACAATCAAATGTTCTGACATCAGAATGCGATGTGAACAAAATATATTTTTCTCCCGTGCATTTTCAAAAACGAAATGGCGTCGACATGTCAAAAAACCTGAATGAGTTTTTTTTTTCTTCAAGGATTCTGTTGTCGATTTACATTAAAGTGTAATGACAGGGTGACACCTGCTGACATCACAGGGTGACACCTGCTGACATCACAGGGTGCCACCTGCTGACAGGGTGACACCTGCTGACATCACAGGGTGACACCTGCTGACATCACAGGGTGACACCTGTTGACATGACAGGGTGACACCTGCTGACATGACAGGGTGACACCTGCTGACATCACAGGGTGACACCTGGTGACATCACAGGGTGACACCTGCTGACATGACAGGGTGACACCTGCTGACATGACAGGGTGACACCTGCTGACATGACAGGGTGACACCTGGTGACATCACAGGGTGACACCCGCTGACATGACAGGGTGACACCTGCTGACATGACAGGGTGACACCTGCTGACATCACAGGGTGACACCTGCTGACATCACAGGGTGACACCTGCTGACATGACAGGGTGACACCCGCTGGCCTGGCAAGGGCTTCACGGGTACAGCCACAGAGGTAAGAACCAATCAGGGAAGGAGGCGCATCTGGGGCAAAGGCAACAGGTGGGGCTAGCCGAGTTACTCCGGTCACCTGCTCCAAGGTTCCACGAGAGGGCATGGCTGGAGGCGGGGCCTAGCCATGCCTCTGGCCACGCCCTCTTGTGTAACCTGCTGGAAGGTTCCACGAGAGGGCGTGGCCGGAGGCGGGGCCTAGCCACGCCTTCGGCCGCGCCCTCTCGTGTAACCTGCTGGAAGGTCACGCCTAGGGGTATATATGGGGGAGCAGACCCGGAGCTCGGGGCTCGTGCGTGGGGTCCCGGGTCCTGGCGTGTCGCCGTTCGCCGACATCTCTCTCCGTCGCCGTCACGCCGCCAGCCGGAATCGCGGCCAAGAAGAGCCGGCACAGTGACGAGACGTTAACGTGGAAAGTCATTTCGTGAGACGTGCGTAGCGAGCGAGGTAGCGGCGCGTGGTCTGGTGAGAAGGAGCGAACGAGGACACGTGCGGAGCGATGAGTCAAATGAGAGAGGCGCGACGTGAAGTCAGGGGTGGTCCCCCCCCCCCCACGAGGGAAAAAGGAAAGGGGGCGGATGGCTGAGTGGAGAGCGTGCGGTAACGTGAACGTGGAGAGTGAGTGGCCGGACAATTTGCTGTTTGAACGCCGCAATGGACGTGAGGTTCAGAGTGAACGCTAAGTGAGGGCTCGTGGGTAGAACATCGTCAGTGGTCTGACGAACGCCGCTGCAATGGACACATGCGCTACGGGTACATGTCGCTTTTGGGCAGGTACAGTACATGGCGACCACCTGCCGGGTCATGGGGAAGGAGCCGGGTTACGCCGAGAGGTCCTGGAAAAGGCGGCTGGGAGGCGGTGTCGCGGCAGAGGCTGGGCACATTCTCAGAGGATTCGCATCGCTGAGGATGTTGTAGGCGAGCTGACACGCCACCTCCCGTGCTCCCTCCTCGCTGGAGCTCAGAAATGCAGGGAAGATGCCGGCGCCTTCTCCCATCCCGGGAACCGAGACCTTATAGAGGAGGCCTACGGGTATCCCGGGCTCCGAGTAAGCGTGCAGCTCGAAGATTGGGTAGCTGATACCGGCGGTCCGGCACAGCATCCACAGCCGCACCTCCCACGACAGCATGGCCGCCTCCGGCAGCGCCTCGAGAGCAATGGGCATGGGCCGCAGGTGGAGAGGTACCCACCACAGCCGCGTCCGTGCCCCCCAGCCCTCAAACAGGCTGTGTGCGGCTTTGCCGGTGCCCGTGCACTCCGGCTCCGGCAGGTCTGGCACCGCCGCCTCCTTCTCCTCCTCGTGTTCCGTTGTCGCAGCCGCAGCCACCGTGTCCCACTCCGGGATGGCCCAGTCCACCTTGATGGTCCGGCCCCATAGCTGGAAGTTGATTCGGCGACAGACGCTCATCTTGACGTCCACCACGCCCTCCGTGGCACCGCTCATCGCCATCATCACCTCCGCTCGCTTCTTGTTCTTTGGCAGCCCCCCAATGAAGAGGCGGCGATTGTCCACGCTGATGCAGACTGCAATGCGGCGTCCGGGACGGATCGCTAATTTGTCGAGTTTCTTGACGGCATCCGTGGCTTGGGCGAGCGTCGCGTAGGTAGCGAACGCGTAGCCGCGGGTCTCTCCGCCGTGCCCCGTCACGAGGCGGAGCTGGTAGAGCTTCCCCACCGTCTCCAGCACGGGCACCAGCTCGTCCTCGTAGAGGTCGCGCGGGATCCTCCCCAGAAACACCTCGCAGCCACGGGCGGGAGGGGGCCCCTGCCAGTCGGGCGGCGGTCCGAACTTCCTCTGTCCGTTCTCCTGGACGACGCTGTACCCCGTGCGCAACATGCGGTCCAGCAAGACCTTCATACAGGCCATGCCGAGCACCGGTGGTTTGGCTGCTACGGTGGTGCTGGGGCGGCAGCTTGGGGCCCGGTGGAGCCCTTGACGCTTCGCGCGGTCGCCTCGTGCCGACAAAGCCACAGGGGGAATCAACTCCTGAAGAGCCAAATCCCCGGCAGGAACTCGCTCGGGCCCGAACCTACAGGGGATAGGAAGAGAGGGAGAGGGAGAGAGTGGAGACAGAGATGGATGGAGAGAGAGAGACGCGTTTAAGCAGAGCTACCTATATAAACTCATAATAAAGGTTTTTGGGTTAGATCGCGTTATTTATAAATGTGTCGTAACCCTTCACCACCCGACACGGCCAATCAGCAAAAAAAAGTGTCACGTTGACAAAAGACAAATAATTCACGTTAAAACCATCTTTTTGGTTTAGATATGTGGATGACACTTTGGTTGTCTGGCCACATGGTAAAGATACGCTTAATGATTTTCTAAATCATCTCAATGCACAAACCCCGGCCATCCAGTTCACCATGGAAATGGAGGTGAATAACACACTCCCATTCCTAGATATTTTGCTTGGACATGGCCTAAACGGTAAAATAACACACAGCGTTTACAGAAAGCAAACGCACACTGATGCCTATCTGAATGCAGATTCGCATCATCATCCAGCTCAGAAATCCTCTCTTATCAAGATGCTCATACATCGGGCTAAAACAGTGTCAGATGGTGAGAGTCTAGTGAGAGAGATCAAACACGTTAAAGACGCACTACGACAGAATGGCTACAATAATGCTCAAATTAACAGAGCACTGAATGCCAAATCACGGTCGCAAATACTGCTGAAAGCGATCAGATTGTTAAAACAATAAAAATTCCATATATCTCAGGAGTAACTGACAGATTAGCCCGTGTTTAGCAAAAGCAAAACATTACAGTAAGATTTGGTACAGTACACAAAATTCAAAAACTAGTATCTTGCACTAAAGACGCATTACCTAAATTATCAACAGAAGGTGTATATCGGATTAATTGTTTATGTGGCAGATGCTATATTGGACAGACGGGACGTAACATCAGTGTAAGACTAAAAAAACATCAGAGAGATATAAATTATCTCAAACACAACTGTCGGCAGTGGCAGAACATGCTTGTAAACAAGGACACTTAATTGATTTTGACAATGTTGCAGTGTTGTGTAAAACTAATTATTACTGGCAAAGACTAATTAGAGAATCCATTGAAATTGAGAGGAATAAGAATAACTTTAATCACTCTGACAGCTACAGGCTTAGTGCGGCCTGGAAGCGTATTATTAAATAATACACATTACATTTTGATTTAAAGCTTTCGTGACTGCAGTGATTCATGTTCTTGGCTCTTTCGGTGGAGTCACGTTGGGGGGGAAGCAATAAAATAATAGAATATCTATGTTTGTTGTTTTGTTGTTTCCCTTCAGCGTCACTTTGCCGAGGAAGCTAAGAACATGAATGCACATTACAATTCCTTATAGGGGAAACACAAACTAATTAACGGATTACTAACATAGCATATAATCACTAACACACATTACAACTAATTACTAATCTACCACTTATTACTAATCATTACCAATGACTGATTACTAATCGATTATATAATTACAATACCCCCCTCCGCCTCTAATCACTGCACCTGATATGAGTTAAGTGATGACGTCACCCTGCTGCTCTATATAAAACCGGGAGCAAGCGAGGGCTTTACCATTCTGGCGAATTGCCCGATGATGCTGGATGTATTTACCAGCGAAACGTCACAGTACTACTCAAACTGTAAATGTTGTGGATTCACTCTTCAACACACCGGTGGGCTAAAGTAGTGAATTATTTGTCTTTTGTCAACGTGACTTTTTTTGCTGATTGGCCGTGTCGGGTGGTGGAGGGTTACGACACATTTATAAATAACGCGATCTAACCCAAAAACCTTTATTATGAACTATTCATTCTAAATCATTGAGCAAATTCTAAACATTACGCTACAAATAATAGATCACGGAGTTTCGATGGCAACACAAGCAATCGTCATCAGGTGGGACAAGCACAGCTGCAATAAGAGGAATCTGCTGGAGTAGGCGCCTACTACTTCAGCAGTTTCTCTTGCTGTGGTTGTCCCACCTGATGACGATTGCTTGTGTTGTGATCTCAACGCCGTGACCTGTTATGTTTCTACCCACGAGGTGACTTTACCGAAAGAACTCAAGAGTGTGGAATCCTGCGGTCACGAAAGCTTCGAATCAAGATTACCTACAAACTACACAACTGAGATGACGCATCAATCATCGCCCCCTACTGACAGGCTCTTGTCCACATGCAGGACGGTGCAGGGCCACCACCTTGTGCCACACAGGGGCAGCTGCTACTTGGGGATGCTCTTCGAGTGTTTCAGACGAGGTACGACACAAAACTCCGAGTTGCCGAGGCGATAAAGCAAGCACCGTGTAAATGCAATAATAACATAGTGAATGCTTGGGGGCTTATTGTCTCTCGCTCCTGGTTAAAGATCTACCCAACAGACAGGTCCACAAAGACTGGCCGCTCTTACTCTGCAGGTTGAACCTAGGAGCTGAGTGTCCAACTTCACGTTCTTGTCATTAAAGGCCTGTGACAAAGGTGCATGTATTGGAGCGACATCATGTCAAGCTTACACATCTACCGGGTCTCCACTTGACTTTGTATTGTCTCGGAGGAAGTCCACCCACACCTCCACTTCCACAAACTGCTGGGAGTTGCCTCGCTCTGCCTCACAGTCAGAATTCTCCTCCTGCTTTACGTTGCCTCCATCGATGTGAAGGTCCCATTTTGGAGTTGAATCTTCATCTTCACATTTTACCTTCACTTCTTTGCTCTTCACCATCACTTCTTCAGATTTCACCATCACCTCTTCACATTTCACCTCGATACCTTTAAAAGTGTCCAAGCTGGGATTTTCTTCCGGTTCGTGTTTCATGAGGGGTGGGCACATTGCGGCACTTTGACTTTCACAAGCTGATTTCAGACTCCACTCCTTGTGGATCTTCTGATGCTTCTGTGTTCTCTGGTGTACTTGAAGATTTGATGAATGTGCAAATACCTTCCCGCACACACTGCACTTGAAGGGTTTCTCTCCCGTGTGTACTCTGGTGTGTTTTAAGAGCAGATGACTGTGAAAATGCCTTCCCACACACACTGCACATGAAGGGTTTCTCTCCCGTGTGTGTTCTCTGGTGTGATTTAAGACCAGATGACTGTGAAAATGCCTTCCCACACACACTGCACTTGAAGGGTTTCTCTCCCGTGTGTGTTCTCTGGTGTGTTTTAAGAGCAAATGAATCTGAAAATGCCTTCCCACATACACTGCACTTGAAGGGTTTCTCTCCCATGTGTGTTCTGTGGTGTTTTTTAAGAGTAGATGAATCTGAAAATGTCTTCCCACACACACTGCACCTGAAGGGTTTCTCTCCCGTGTGTGTTCTCTGGTGTTTTTTAAGAGCAGATGAATCAGAAAATGTCTTCCCACACACACTGCACAAGAAGGATTTCTCTCCCGTGTGTGTTCTCTGGTGTGTTTTAAGAGCAGATGACCGTGAAAATGCCTTCCCACACACACTGCACTTGAAGGGTTTCTCTCCCATGTGTGTTCTCTGGTGTGTTTTAAGAATAGATAAATCTGGAAATGCCTTCCCACACACACTGCACATGAAGGGTTTCTCTCCCGTGTGTGTTCTCTGGTGTGTTTTAAGAGCAAATGAATCTGAAAATGTCTTCACACACATACTGCACTTGAAGGGTTTCTCTCCCGTGTGTGTTCTCTGGTGTTTTTTAAGAGTCGATGAATCTGAAAATGCCTTGTCACACACAGTGCACTTGAAGGGTTTCTCTCCTGTGCGAGTTCTCTGGTGCCGTGTCAAATTTCCAGTCCGATCCGTGCTGTATGCATGCTGGTCGCATTGTTGACTTGTCCTACCGAGCTGCGCTGAGTGCATTTGCTCCATCAGACCAATTCTGCGGAGGAAGCGTCAGAGGAAGCGTCAGCTGCAGACAGAAAAAAATAATATCCACACCATTTACACGTCAGTATCGAGGCACAGAGGAATGCATATAGTCACATGTGACTTACACGTCTATACTTATTCATATATTCAGGATGTAGTAAAAACGTTTCCCAAATTCATCACAGGGCTGTTATGGCACACAATGAGAGGGCAAATGGTTATAAACATGCCTGGAAGCCCTCGTATCTTCAAAATGAATGTTCACCCAAAACTCCGAGCACACAATTTCAGCTGTCTGGCTACAAAATGAATATTTATGAGAGCTAAATTCAGCTGACATAGCAGAGGGTGTTGAAAACAATACTATTTCTGTAGTGCAGAAATTCATAAATTAACGTTCAATCGCAACTTAGAGGTGTGAATCCAGGCTCAGATGTCCTTAAATGCTGGGATGAACAGTTCCGACTTCAGCTGCATGTGTGTGCTGTGTTAACTTCCTGTTTACATTCATATAAAAAAAGTAAACAATTGTCATGATATAACCTCCGTGTTCAACAGAGTTAATAGACGTTACTGCAAACACAAACTGTACACTGTCACTGAGTAAACAGGCGGTGACGTGTCTAGAATCATGCCTGGCCACCTTCATCTGCTCGGCATGAATGCTTTCTCACTCCACCAAGTAATTAATTGAGGATCAACGAACATAGCCGTGGCTAACTGGAGTTTGCGTGTCTCTCTCCGTGGTGAGATGTTAACTACCTCACCTGGTATACAGGAAGTCATGGGTTCGATCCCAACCGTGACGCCTGCTGTATATTTGGAGTTTGCGCGTCTCTCCGTATAGCGTCTTTGACCGATAGACATTGACACACGTATTCTTGTTTCTTTCGGTAAAGTTACGTAGATAAAAAATAACAATAACAGATAATACAATTACATTAAATAAAGGCCACTTGTGTTGCGATCAAAACGACGTGAGTTGTTTTGCTTTAGTTACAATTTATTTTTTATTTATTTTCATTGTTATTTTTATTAATTTTCTATCTACATGACTTTACCGAAAAAACCAAGAATAATAATTCCTGCAGTCACCAAAGTTTTAAGTCAAAACATTCACACACGTTGACAAAGCCTCACCTTGTGTTGTTGTGGGCAGGTCGCTTCTGATAACAAGAGCGGTATAGCAGCTCAAGCGGGCTTGGCCTGCTAACAAAAAAACGAAAATAAAAACTGCGTGAATATTTACAATAAAACAAAGTTACAAAGTGGCGAGCCGGGTGAAGACAAATTAAACTTAAGCGAGATAATTAAAGCGAACGCAATCAGGTGAGGGCAGGAGGCAAGGCCCCGCGTGGCTAGGCCCCGCGTTGTAAAGTTCCAACCTGGACATCGATTCCCATGCTCGCTGCTACTCAACTGACATCCCTACGAGAGAGAGGCTCTACCTTGGTAAACAACAACAACCACCACAACGATGAGAATTTCTCACCTCGGATTTCAGTGCAAGCGCGGATCGGCAGCCTCCTGTTACCTCGCGACGTCACACGGGTAAGCAGGTAACATGACGTCACTGCCGGGATAAGAGACACGCCCCTCCCACAAAGAGCGGCTCTGTAACTGAATAAATTATGTTAATGAGCCCGGGCCATACGTCGAGGAATGGGGTGTGGCTGCTGAACCTGTCGCAATAAACACTCGACGGCTTCAACGGATACATTATGTTAATGAACCGCCAGTCACTGGGCGTACCTTTGCCCAAATAAGGATTGCCACTGGATTGATATCGGCAGTGACCCAAGCGGAGGTGACGTCACGATCAAGAGCACTGTGGACGGGGTTGGGGGAGTGTGAATACCTTGGTGACATGACGTCACTAGCGAGATACACCTCCCGCTGGCACTTTATGCCGATGAGGTCATGCTGAGTGGTGACGTCACAGAGCGGGGATGGAGTCTAAGTTGATTTAGCTTCATTTTCCATTGCCCCCTCCCTTGGGTGTGTGAACTCAGCAACAACGTGGACATTATTGCGTATGCAGTGTGTGTGTACACTGTGTGTACACACACACTGTGTGTACACACACACTGTATACAAACACACAGTGTGTGTGTGTACACACTCTGTGTGCGTACACGTGCACACACAGTGTGTGTACATGTACACAGTGTGTGTACATGTACACACACTGTGTGTGTGTAGTGGGGGGCAAAGGCGATGCATCGGCCAGTCATCTGAGTCAGTCGACCCATGGCATCTTATAATCAATTATTTTTTTTAATGTATTATTTTTATTTGTTATTTGTATTTTTTCATTTTTTTATCTTTTATTTTGTTTATTTTTTGTTTTCTATCTACGTGACTTTGCCGAAAGAACCAGGAATATGGTAGCGCATTCTTTATTTGTTGCAGAGATTCAAAGTTCAAATCCGACAGGCACACCTGGCAACCCCAGTAACATTCACCACATTATGCGCTGTTCTGCTTCACGGCGGATGTAAAACAGAGTATTGTGTCACTCACAACGCACAGATCATTGCATGTTGGTGTCACGGTCAAAATTGTGGTAATTCCAAAACATTATCCGGAAACTCCACAACGTAGATGACGTGTCAATGATCGCCCCCTACCGACAGACTCATGCCACGTGCAGGCCGGTGGAGGGCCACCTTGTGCCACACAGGGGCAGCTGCCACTTAGGGGCGCCCTTCGATTGTTTGAGATGAGATTCGATACGAAACACCAAGTTGCTGAGGCAATTAGGCAAGTGACTTATGAGTGCAAATATGTTGTGTATAACGTAGTGAATGCTTGGGAGCTTAATTGTCTCTCGCTCCTGCTCACAGATTTACCCAGCCCACAGATCTTACATATGAAAAGCTAATGGTCAGTGAGGTCAGCAGCACTGTAGGTTCTGGTGTCAAGGACATGGGCCTGCATTCGCTGGTCCACTGCTATATAGTCCAGCGGATGTTCTTGCTTGGACCCGGCGTGAATCCATGATGTTGTCTGGATGCACAGATGCCAGAACAGCGTGTTGGCAATGACAAGCCCACAGGCTGCACAGAAGTCTAACAGCCTCCTACCATTGTTATTGAGTTGATCTGGCCCATGCCTTCCAATCGCTCCAGACCAGGTGCCAGCATCATGACCAACTCGGGCATTGAAGTCACCCAACAGGATGACTCTATCCCGAGGGGCCACTTTTAGCTAACACCTGTCACAGGAGGTTATAGAAGGAATCTGAATCCACGGGCTTGCCTGCATCCCTCCACTGATGTTCATCTTCGGTGGGGGCGTAAGCAGCCACCACCACCACCATTCTCTGCCTCCTGTTGATGGGGAGGCGAGCCCAAAGTAGCCTGGGGCTTACAGCTTCCCACACCTCGCCGCCACCTTCCCACGCCGCCTTCATTCTTTTATTCAGAATAAGAGCCACTCCTTGTTGTTTGGCAGTCTCCTGCCCCGAGTGGAGGACTCTGCACCCTCATGAGGAACCCCAAGGGTAAGGATTCAGGCATTGCTCCTCACAATGTTATCGTCTGGCATCACAACCACCAGCAACACACCTGTATTTGAATTGCAAGTAACTTTAAAGAACACAACGCAACCCAAACAACCGTTCGTTTGAAAAACATATCCTAAAGAATCGTCACTGGGTGTTGGCTGTGAGCGAGAATCAAACTCGGGTCGTCATGTTTGTAGAGCAGCGCACTAACCGCTAGACTACCGCCACACACGTTACACACGGTACACACACACACAGTGTACACACACACACACAGTACACACACACACGCATGGTACACACACACACGCATGGTACACACACATGCACAGTACACACGCACACGCACAGTACACACACACACGCACGGTACACACACATGCACAGTACACACGCACAGTATACACACGCACAGTACACACACACGGTACACACGCACACGCACAGTACACACACACACACGCACAGTACACACGCACAGTACACACGCACAGTACACACACACGCACGGTACATGCACGGTACACACACACAGTACACACGCACAGTACACACACACGCACAGTACAAACACACACGGTACACACACACACACAGTACACGACACACACGCACGGCACGCCCACACTCCTTCAGTCACGTGACTAAGGTTGACGCGCCGCCCCATCTAACGAGGTGACCTCTTGGCTCTCTCGTCTCGCCTCGACACGTAGATTAATTTCTTACTCTTACCTAGAAACGTCATTGTCTGTCTGTCTGTCTCTGTGGACGCAACTTGCGAGGAATTTAACTCTCACACTGTGGGGTTTACGTTTCAAATAAAGTGCCCAGATACCATGCGACAAGCCCCGTGGTGAGCCAGTGCTATTCCTATTTCCAATCAGTCAGCTTGAAAGTAGTTAAATTAACAATTTATTACCAATCTCCATATATATCAAAGGCAAAGTTGTGAATGTGTGCGTCTGTTCAAAATGTTTAGCGTACTTCCCGACACGCACCAAGCTTTAAATTTGCCATGTGGGTAATTTCCAGACTGTACACCGTGCAAACATTATAAAAATAGACTTTTGTATATTTTTTGGGGGGGGCACGCAATAATGGATACGCATGAAAACACCACGATACATAGGACTTACTTTGATTAGAATCTTGGAATTGATTGTGTACATGTTGAAATTGTTAAATGAGCATTTTGAGCACACTGCTGTTTTAATAAATGTTCATGATTCTGAGAATATAACTAATTCTGAGCATCATAATGACCATATTGGAATTGTCATCATGAATGGGGGTACAATGATTTTTTATAACAATAGGAATGCGGTTTTGAGCATGACTATTGATATTTCGGACTCATTTATGACAATAGATTCACGATTAAATTGCGATTTTGTTTAGCTCATCAATCAGGATACTGTTAATAATGCGCATGCCCATAAATTGTTGAAATGACTAGAAATGCAAGTTGTGTATACTCTCCAACCCCATTCCTCTACCTACCCATTCCCTTGACGGGCTCCGTGCCCACTTAAACCCATGACGATGGCGGTGATGATTCCACCTCTCGCTGTAACAATCAAAGCACCTCCAACTTCTGAATGCAAAGGTGCTGGTTGGTGTAACGCCAAAACACATCGTCAACGCCGCTCCCAAGCCCGCCCTACGTTAATTCAATCGTTAGAATCAACAAAATAAAAAGTTCCACAGAGGAAACTAAAATGACATTACGCAATCCCCAAAGTGGCACGCGGTAGGCTACACGACTCGGAGAACAACGTCAGACTTCAAGACTTGCATCGCCATCATCAGCATCATTCTTCCTCTCCACAAGTCATCGCACGTCAATATTCAACAAGCTGCACACACGTGCAAGTAACCTCTCGACCCGCCACCTGCACAGTTAACGCGATCAGACCCGGGGGTCAAATTAAAATTGTGTCTTTGGTGACGTATTGCAATCGGTGTAATTTTAATGATGTACGTACAGCAACTGCTGCAACTGCTGTACGTACATCGAATTATATCATTGACAACGGGGTCCGCTTTTGCGGTATCTGCGTGCGGTCTTATAATTATATAGATACGTAGTCAGTTCATTAGTATGGGGTTCCTCTATAAGGAATTGTAAAATGTATTACTTAATACGCTTCCAGGCCGCACTTAGCTTGTAGCAGTCAGAGCAGTTAAAATGACTGTACATGTGTAGGTATGAAATAAAATAAATTTAATTAAAAGAAAATAAATTTTAGTTATTAAAACATTTAACTTAACGTAGGTATAAAATAAATGTAATTTAAATAAAATAAATGTAATTTATTTTAAAAAATGTATTTAAATAAAATAAGATAATTTATAAAAAATGTAATTTAACGTAGGTATAAAATTAATTTAAATAAAATAATGTAATTTATTTTAAAAAATAAATTAAACGTAGGTATTAAATGAAATAAATGTAATTTAAATAAAATAAATTTAATTTATTAAAACATTTAATTTAACGTAGGTATAAGATAAAATAAATGTAAAAAGAATAATTTATAAAAAAAAATTACGTAGGTATAAAATAAATGTAATTAAAATAAATTTAATTTATAAAAAATTGATTTAACGTAGGTATAAAATAAAATTCATTGAAATAAATGTAATTAATACAAATTTTCAATTAAATTTTACGTAGGTATGAAATAAAATAAATTAAAATTTTTAATTTATTACAAAATTAAATTAAACGTAGATATAACAAAATAAATTTAATTTAAATTATAAAAAATATTCATTCATAAAAAAATACATAGGTATAAAATGAATTTTAATTTACTTCATTAAAATTTTAAATTAAATTTAACGTAGGTATAAAATAAAATGTAATTAAATTAAATAATAAATACATTTTATTTTCTACCTCCGTGACTTTACCGAAAGACGCAAAGAGTGTGGACCCACGTGACATCAAGGCTGTCCTAGTCTTAGTCTAGGCAAGGCCTCAGGGTGTACCGGGCCTTTCACAACAACCGCAGCCGCAGCAACAATGGTTCTCTTGAGAAAATGCTTTAAAAAAGTCAACGTAGCTTACCTTGACACTCGCGAACTTTAATGATTAAAATAATTAAAACAAAAACTAAACATTCACACGCACATGGGCGCGCGGCGTTCAGCGTGTAGGGCATTAAAAACGGTAGCGTCCTCCCGCGATCTTATTGGTCGCCGCGTGCCAAAGTGGGGAGGGGGGAGGGCCAGCGATCTGATTGGTCGAGAGGCAAACCTGGGCGCGTCTCCGGCGATGGTGCGCAGCGATTGGTCAACGGTTGTCCTATGCTAATTTTGGTATGCTAATTAATTTTAATATGTATGCTAATACAGTATATTTATTAATACTCATTAAGTTTAATGTTTATCCTAAATTAGTTAAAAATTTATGCTCGTTTAGTTAACATTCTATGATAGTATCGTTATATTTTTTTATGCTATGATTACAGCAGTACATACTAACCGTAGTGGTACATGCTATGATTACAGCAGGTATACTGACTGTGGTGGTACCTGATATGATTACAGCAGGTATAGTGACTGTGGTGGTACCTGCTATGATAGCAGGCATACTGACTAGTGGTACCTGCTATAATTACATCAGTGCATACTGACTGTGGTGGTACCTGCTATGATTACAGCAGGCATACTGACTGTGGTGGTACCTGCTAAGGTTACAGCAGTGCATACTGTGGTGGTACCTGCTATGATAACAGCAGGCATACTGACTAGTGGTACCTGCTATAATTACATGATTGCATACTGTGGTGGTACCTGATTTCACTACAGCAGTGCATACTGACTGTGGTGGGTACCTGCTAAGGTTACAGCAGTGCATACTGTGGTGGTACCTGCTATGATAACAGCAGGCATACTGACTAGTGGTACCTGCTATAATTACATCAGTGCATGCTGTGGTGGTACCTGATTTCACTACAGCAGTGCATACTGACTGTGGTGGGTACCTGCTAAGGTTACAGCAGTGCATACTGCTTATATGCTTTATCACGTGTCGTGAATGTGATAGTTTCATCCCAGAAATGGTGCCCTTGACCGGCCCAGAGCAGACATTTCACTTTGCCTTAGAACCTGAGGTGGCACAGCATTAGCAATTCCAAGTTCTTTATGTGACCAATAGCAACGAATTATGTGGCAAGCATTTGAAATGAGTGGGTTATGACGTACTGTACTTCACTCTTATCGACCATTAACATAAGTCTGTGTTACTGGCGTTGTGCTGCCTTGGCCGGTACCAACTTCTTCTTTGACCACGTGGACCACGCGGATGAATGGTCTACGCGAGTCGAGCGACCGATGGAGAAGACCTATGGGGGCACGCGGCGGGAGACTCTCAGGCGAAATCGTGGAAGCCGCGTGACAGAAGCCACGAGTGGAGGATAGACGCATGCTGGCGAGACGTCGTCTTCAGTTTAATTTGTTTCACGTGTCAGGTGTAGAGTCCTGTGAGCCGTGCGGCCCTTGACTCGGGTGCAACCGCAACAAACAAAAACGTGAACATACTCATGTTGTGGGTCACTGTTGACGATGTGGGTCCCTTCTGACGAGGTGAGTGTCCATATTCATGTTGTGGGTCACTGTTGACGATCTGGGTCCCTACTGACGAGGTGAGTGTGCATATTCATGTTGTGGGTCACTGTTGACGATGTGGGTCCCTACTGACGAGGTGAGTGTCCATATTCATGTTGTGGGTCACTGTTGACGATGTGGGTCCTGATTGAAGATATGGGTCCGGATTAAAGAGGTGAGCGTCCCTTTTGATGTGGGTCTCTATTGACGCGGCGAGCATCCCTGTTGACGATGTTGGTCGCTGATGACGATCTGGGTCCGTGTTACCGATGTTAGCACTGAATTGGTCCTCGTCTAATATCATATATGTTCTACCATATGTATACTGTTGTATATGTAGGTGTTATGAAAATTGATGAAAATAATGAAAATTAAATGAAATTTGAAATTAGCATAATTTATCCGAAATTATGTTAATTAGTGTAATTATGTGCATAAATTATGCGGATTCAAGAGATAATCGTATTAATTTATGCGAGTGGGCGTGGTTAGGATAATGCAGGTCGTTATGGATTATCAGGTCGAGCCTCAGTGACGAGGATTGTGTTATGAATTGGAATAACGCAATTAATCGTATGCAGTGACGCATGCGTTGTGAGCGTGAATGAGAGAGAGTCGATTCGACTCTGCTCTTTAATTCCGTATTATCGATAAGAATACGATTACTCTCGATTGAACATTACGGATTATGTGTGTTATGGATCATGTGGTGATAGTGTGCTTATGATAGGTCCCCAGGATTCAGATCTCATACGCAGAACAATATTATGCAGAATTTCAGGAAGAATCACACACAAACCTTCTGCTTTAATCAATTTTATTTCTAGCTAACTTTAATTTTTGGATAATATGAAAACTCAATCTCGGGATTTTGGAATTTCAACACAGCGTGAACATGATACCATCACGATTGCGTTGTTTCACCTCGATAGCGGCACCTGTGGTTAATTCCCGACGCGTAACGCAATTGATCGGTTGTTGAGAGAGAGATTAAAAACATGCGAACTATTCTATCAAACCTTAACTTTATAATATGCAAACTCGTATGCTTGAATTGTTACACAACACGGCACTTGGTCTTTGATTCGTATCCAATCCTTAATACATCCTGATATGCGAAGCTATTATGCTTGAAATCGTCAGCACAGTACCACGTTGATGTTCGTTCATTGATTCATAATGATTATGCATTTAAAGCGTTCGACTGAAATACTTCGAATTGCCTTATCAACACCACTCGTTGGCCACAATGCTTCGTTACTTGAATTGTCAGACAAAACAGCATTCGGTCATTGATCATGCGCGGCCCTTAATGCAATTATTGTCACGTTGTTAACAATAGGATGACTGATTATTATGCAACGCTACTCGTTGACAGGGCACTCCAACCAGTATTATTCTTGGAGGCACAAATATGCGTTTGAATTCGTTATTTCATTCGTGGATACCGGCAAGATTATGCAGAAAGACAAATATTAACGAACGACTCAAGTATTCCTAATCAACTTCTCAACGCGACTCAATGGGTGGCGATGTTTCCTTTTGAGATCCTTATCTCGGGCCAATCTTTTAATTGATTGTGGCCAGACCCCTGGCAGGGAACCGGTTGAACCCGCTCTTCAACCCCGCGAGCGGCGCTCCGTGGTGAGGTGCCAAGAACGAATCCTTGTTAATGGGTCAGTTGGTAATTTATGCGGTTAGAAGTACAGCCCCAGCACAACATTACAGAGAAAATTATGAACACTCTTAAAAACGATAGATTATTCACTCGGTCGTTGCGATGTTTCCACAATCACGGATGGTTCAATGGCTTGAGGTTTTTAGGCTTTGTTAATGACCCGTGTGTGTGTGTGTTGAATGGTGTGAGTGGTGAAAGAGTAGGCCAATGTTCGGAATCGATTCTTTGCGTCAAGCAGACGTCTGGTTTGTGTGTAGTGGGGGGCAGTGTATCATACGTATCAGTTGATTCTTCTTTCAGTAGTTGGTTCGGACTCGACGGACGTTGGTGAACGAGTAGATGCGTTGTTGTAGCTGAGATGACCGTCTGGTAGACGGCGTTAGAAGCACGCCCGCAGCGGCACGCTGGTGCTCCGTCGTCGGCGGTTGTAGATTGCAGGCTCACGATTCGCTCGTGGTGGCGCTGGTGCTGGTTCTGGTGGCACGCTGGTGGCGTGCTGTTGGCACGCTCTGGTGCTGATGCTGGTGCTGATGGCACGCTGGTGGCGCGCGCTCCCTCTCCTTGAAGATGCGCGAACGCGCCCGTGCTGGTTCGCTGATAGCAGTTTCTCTCCACTGCTGGCTGAGCTGCTGCACGCTCTTGCTTGGCGTTGCTGGCCGCGCTCTTTCTCCTTGAAGATGCGCGAAAGCGCCCGTGCTGGTTCGCTGACAGCAGTTTCCTCCACTGCTGGATGAGCTACGCCGGCGCGCGCTCTTTCCGCTGCTGTAGTATCTGACGCTGCTGTAGTATCTGACGCTGCGCTCGCGAGCGACAGGTCAAGTTTTTCTTCTGCTGAGTTGAGTTGAGATGAGTCTTCTTCTGTTGAGCTGAGTTGAGATGAGTCTTCTTCTGTTGAGCTGCCCCCGAGGGCTGATGAGTTGATTTCAATGCTGAAACGGCTCCTTTTTATGCCAAAAATCTCTCCCCTTCTCGGCTCCCCCTCACGAGGTGGAGCTATCTTTGATCTGATCGTATGTCGGTGGGGGGGGTTCGTGTGTCGGTGGTGGGGGGGGGTTCGTGTGTCAGTGTGTATGTTTGTGTGTGTGTCATTTATGACATGGCCCTGTTCGGGTCTTTCCTCAAGCCATAAACATCAAGACAACAGACACCTCGATTCATCTTGGTGGCATCTGGTTGTCTAATCCCTCCACCCAGAGAGAGGGGCGGGTTCCCCCCCCCCCTTTTCCGTACGCGTTCCGACGCACAAAGAAATGGTTAAGATTTTTTTTTAAGTTTAACATTTCACATCACAGTTGGTATCTTATCATACACAGTTATGATCCTGCTTGTGATTCATAGTATTTGATTTATTTCCAAGTGAAGATGCTCTTCCGAGCGTATGCATTTTATCACGTGCTGCAGGGAAAGACAAAGGTGGCCGGGAGCACCTCTTTATACTTTTGACTTATATTTCTCAAATACCATTTGGTCCCATGTTCGCCAAGACTCGTGTTTGTAACTACGTCCTCCCGACACCTCTCGGTTTTACCGAGGTTCGAATTGTTATGATGGAATTATTAAAAAGAAAAATAATTATCATCCTGAGTTTAAGAGGTCCATTTCTTAATTGTTGGAATCCATATCCCTTGGTTCTGTAAGGTTCTATAATGGAATGTCGTGTAAGGTTAACACGTTGTTATTATTAATATTATTTTGCAATTTTCTTTAAAACTTTCTTTGCCTGGTTGCCGTGTGTGGGGTGGGTGTGTCTCCTCATCAAACCCGGCTGGCTTTTCCAGATGGCCCCTTGTGATAAGGTGTAATTCCTGCTTCTCCGCGCTGTGAGAGAGACAAATGTGGTCGGGGTTGCTTGGAATATTGTTTAAACTCTTTCGCAAGTTTGCTCGTTGTCTCATTCCTTCTCGATAACCTTTGATGTGACTCGGTATTCTTGCTCCCAGCTTTGTTTTAACAGTAAAAGTATTAAAGGTGAAAATCATTTGATAGCGAATTAATCATTGGATAATAATTCACTGATGTGTCTGGTGGCCTGTTCTTAATTGGAGTGAGCGTTAGGCTCGCTACTTTTATCTTATTCTTGTTGTTGCCTTTTAATTTTTTTGTTGTTGTTTTACTGGAAAATAAAGAAAAGAATATGTATACGATTTACCCTGTTGGCATCTGGTGTCTGCTCTCTTGGTATTCTGACCTCGGGGGGACCTTTCCTAAGGGGCCCATCAAACTCTTGTTCATCTGGAGATTTTCGCCGTTAGCTGTTACATCCTCGCCTCGAGAGTTTTATTATTTCTTTATTTCTTAATGGTCTGTTTATGACCGACATCTGGTTTTTCGTGTTTCTGGCTTACGGGTTTGATTCATTATTAAAAATATATATATTGTTTGTCACGAAAGAAAGGAAAAAGAAATCTAGGTGTATGCATCCGTAAATATTCTTACGGATATTAATTGTGGAAAAAGGGCCGTATACAACATTCCGCCCTTTTAAAAATGATCGGTGGTCTGCCACCGGTTATTTTTAATATTAAAGAAAAATGCCTTTTTCCACCATGAACCATCAAGTTTGTGATTTTTCCTTACAACGCGCGCGTACGTGTCACAACTTAGCATGATTATATTTGAATTAATAAGGGATTTTTTTTTGTCATAAGATAAGGAAGTATTCTACTGACTACATGTTATAGGGGAAGTTGTTGATTGAATTTTTTTTTTTTGGGGGGGGGGTTGTCAGGCCTTGACTCTACCTTTGTTCCTGGGCTCGAATGGTATGTGGCTTGTACCCGCGATTAGTCTCTTAAGTTCGGCATTCATTTTGGCCATATGGTATGCTAGGGTTAGGATAGCCATGGTTAATACGATCATTCCTGTTGCCCCTGTGATTCCCAGTCCCATCTGTTTATTCCTCTGATATCCGGCTTCTTCGGTTGCCCAAGTTAGGTCTGGTACGTTGATCTCTGACTCGCTGATGGCTAATTTCACTGTATGAAATTCCTTGCTGTTCAACAGGTTAGACAGAGTGCTGCTTATTTCAAACTTGTGGCTTCGGAGTGTGTTTACTACTTCTACTTCTGCTTGATGTAGGCTTTTGTCTAAATTATATAATACCTTGTCCCCTATGTGTACGAATGTTCCTCTTGGTACTGTGACCAGTGCGACGTGGCTTGGAATCGGCACTTTCATGGTTACGGAGTGTTGGTCCGTGGAAACGGTTGCCGTATCTAGAGGGGTGCTTACTAACCACTGAGCATCGGCTATCATGGCTACTGTTTCGGTTTTTTCTTTGGGTTTACTTAACTTGAACTTGCACGTTTCCCTAGAGCTTAGGTTTGACAGACCGCACATTATTTCTGCTGTATTGATTAGGAATGGCTCCCCTGGGCAGAGCCAGTGAACTTCTTTCATTATTTGGCACATGTTTATGTCAGGCACTAGGTACTTAAGGGGACCCTCTTCCTGGTAGGCCACCACTAAGGGGGTTTCCATCTTGGAGTAAATGTCATTATTCCATGTACCCACGTTCAATACTGTCCGCAATCGAAATACATTTCCGGGTTTAACCAGTGGTAAATTTAACAGGAATGCCAGCTGTCTGGTTTGGGGGTCTACATGTATGGGTGTGGCTGTACCCATGTTAAAGGCAATTTGTACTTGTGTTGGACTGATCGTTTCTGGGGATGCTGCTTGCAGCACATTCTTTATCAGTGTTGGAGTTACCAGATATGAAGGGATTTGTCCTTGGATAAGATCACTGATGCTGCCGCTGGTGCTACGCAACCAGTCTTGGATCAACCATTGAATTGGCTGTCGAGTACTCTCTTCTTCGTATAGGTCTTGGATTGCGAAACCCAATTCTTGAATTGTTAAGTTAATCATGGCGGAATGCAGGTTAACAAGAACTACGGTGTCTCTGAGGGTAGATCCCATTTCGATCAGATTATTTTGTTGGTGTTGGATTTGCCGACGGATTTGACGCATATCGAGCTGTAAATTCTCGACGCCTTGTGTGAGGTGTCCAATCTTCACGGCGTTGGATATGGATACTCCTAGTGTGATTAAGGAGCTAAGGCCGGAGAGTATTCCGAAGGCCCCTCCCATGCCGATCGATCTCTTGGGGCGTGTGGTGTTGGGAGTGGTGGGGGGAAGTATCATGGTTCTTTGTAATTGCTTCAGGATCGTTCCGATATTCAGTTCACTGTATCTTAGGAAGTCGTGGTACCAGATTAGGGTTGCTCTGGTAGCTGAGGGTGGTATCTTCCCGAAGTGTTTCTCTATTACTACGGCAGGTTCCAAGGAAACATAGACTTGTTGGGTTATTATTTTCGTTTCGGTCACTAGGAAGCCGGAAAAGTCTCTCAGCATCACCCCGGATTCTGGTCCTGGCTTGAGTAGATCTTGGCTGCCCTCTAGCTTGGCAAAGCAAGTCAGCAGGAGCGCGAGCAGGAGGGCTGCCATTCCCTGGAAAACATTTATACATTATCTTAGTGTCACATGCCCAATTTAGTTTAGCCCCCCCCCTTTTTGTCTCTTTATTCTTCCTCTTGTTCTCCCAGCACAGGGTACGGTTTGATTTGATTGATGTGTACCCACTTGTACTGCTGCTCTCTTCCTGTCTTTGTGATTTTTAGCTGATATACAACTGGGGACATTTTGTCAACAATCTCGTGTGGTCCTGTCCAGGAAGGGAGGAATTTCCTGCACTTCTGCTTTCTTTTTTCGTAATTGAGGTACAACACCTGGTCTCCGAGCTGGTATTCTGCGTGGCTGGCTTTTTGGTCATAGTATGCTTTGCTCCCCTGAGCCTCTGCTTGCAACTGGTCTCTGACCATAGCGAATTTGCTCTGTAGGTGACTGTTCAGTCCCGCTAGGTATTCAGTGGGCGTCATTGCCGTCGGGGTCTCGTCCTCCAGTGGGACATACAGCAGGTGCACTGGGAGGGTCATTAATCTCCCTGTCATGATCTCGAATGGTGTCCTGCCTGTAGCTCGGTTGGGTGTGGCTCGCATGGCCATCAATACTAGGGGTAGTTTCGTATCCCAGTCGCGTCCCGTGGTGGACACATATTTCTTTAGGAGGCTCACGATGGTCCTGTTGGCTCTTTCCACCTGTCCTGAGGATTGTGGATGGTAGGCGATGTGTAGTTGTCTTCTTACTCCCAACATCTTCCACACTTCTGTGATGACTTCGGCTGTGAAGTGGCTTCCTTTGTCTGAATCGATTGTTGACGGTAGGCCCCACCTACTGAATATTTGGTTGATCAGTAGGATAGCTGTCGTTTCCGCGGTGTTGTTGGGTGCTGGTAAACACTCTATCCATTTGGAGAATGCACAGGTCACAGTCAGCATGTATTTATTTCCTTTGGTTGATCGGTTGACAGGTCCTATCCAGTCGATTTGTAGGTTGGACCATGGATAGTCTGTTCCCCTCTTCTGTAGGGGTGCCCTATGCTGTGAGGTCGTTGGCTGGTACTTGCAACACACGAGGCAGTTGGACACATGTTCGTGTATGTCTTGACTCATTTTAGGCCAGTAGGCCACCTGCCGCAGCATCTGTCCTGTGTTCATCTCGCATCGGTGGCCGCTGCATGGTTCGTCGTGGGCATGTTGTAACATTATCTCTCGGTATTGTGAGGGGACTACCCATCTAGTTTTACCGTCTTTTTCGTTCGTATATACCAGTAGCCCTTTTCGTATTGAGAACCTTTTGATTTGGTTATGCATGATCTCGAGCTCTTTGTTGTCGTTCAGGTTGTCGGTAGTGATTGGTTTTCCTGTTGGATCCTGGATATGATCAGCCAGTGTTTTTAGGGTTTCGTCCTCTTGTTGCATTCTGACTAGATCTTCGGAAGGCTGTGCACTGTTCAATTGGGCTCTGACTCCAGCTTCTGCAGGGTTCTTCCCACTCCTGGTGATCAGTCTTATTACGGCAGGGTCTTGGTTCGTCGACTCTTGTTGTCCGTCTCTTTCGGTTTGGCTTTCTAGCTTCCACGGTGTGCCTTCCAGGCTTCCCGCTTTTGCGAGGGCGTCTGCCTGGTCATTTCCAGTTTTCTCTTGGCCAGGTATCTTGGAGTGCCCTTTGACCTTCTTCCAAAATATCTTCATATCTTTGTTCTGAACCATCGTATCTATGGCCTTGAACAGTTCTTGATGGTGAATTGGTTTATTTCTATGGTTCTTCATACCATTCTTTTTCCATATGGGCAAGTGGTGTAGGAAGCTGTGCTGTACGTAGTTGGAATCAGTACACACCACCATGGTCTGTATTTGGTTATTGGATGCCATTTGGACGGCGATGTGTACCCCGGCCAATTCTGCATACTGGTTGGACTTTGGTCCCAGTTGAAATCCCGCTTGAATCCCTGTGAGTGGGCCAGTTTCCCAAACGATTCCTGATCCGGCGTGGAGTTTGTTTTCCTTCATTTTGGAGCATCCATCGATGTACACCATTGGTAGGTCGGCGCATGTTTCCTTTTTGAAGGGCAGGTGCCTGTTGTCCTCCGGAGGTACCTTTGCGGCACATGCTTCTATGCTGTCTAGCGTGCAATCATGTAAGTCAGCCAGACCTTTGGCCATTGGACTTTTCTTGTTTTTTGCGTATTTTACTGTGATTGGTAGGCCTTGGAGTGTCAGTGCCCAATTGGCTATCCGGCTGCTGGTTACACGGCCCTCTCGAATCTTCTTACTATTGAGGTACGCCAAGGATTCATGATTCGTTTCTAGGATGATTTTCTCTCCGTTCAACAAGTTCCGAAAATGTTGTATAGCCCAGATGTTTCCGAATATTGCCTTCTCGCACTCAGAGAACTTTGTCTCTACCCCACGGAGGGCCTTGCTGGCATAGGCAATAATTCGTTTCCCTGCTTCCTGTATCTGGTATAGTACCGAGCTGATACTATGATCTGAGTATGCGGTCTCTAGGTAGTATTCTTTTCCTTTCTCTGGGTATGCCAGGCAGGATGCCCCTGTGATCTGTCGTTTTAATTCCTCCACTGCAGATTCCTGTTCTTGTCCCCATTCCCATGGTTCGTCTTTTTGAAGTAGTTTGACTAGGGGTCGAGCGATCCCTGCGTAGTCGTCCACGAACTGTCGAAGGTAGTTGCAGATCCCTAAGAAGCTCCGAAGGGTCGTGACTGTGGTGGGCGGTTTGAGCGCGTGGAGGGCTTCAAGTCTTTTCGTTTGGGGTAACATTCCTTCAGTGCCGATCTGGAACCCGAGGTAGTCCACCCTTTTACGTGCCCACTGTCCCTTTTGTATTGATATCTTTGCACCTGCTTCTTTTAACTGCTCGAGGGTATGCTGGAGGTTCTCGAGGTGTTCTTCCCATGAGGAGTCCTTGACCAGAATGTCGTCGACATAGACGATGGTGCCTCGCTCTTTTGCGTCACCCATTGCCTTGTGTAGGAATATGTTGAAGTCTGCAGGTGAATTTGAGTATCCAAATGGGCATCGGTTCCAAGTATACTGTATCCCGTTGAATGTGAAGGCCAACTTGTATTGATCTGCTTCTTTCACGGGCATGGTCCAGAAACCATTTGATAGGTCCATTGTGGTGAGTATTTTTGCGCCTTTTATTTGGTTGAGACTTTGGTCGATTTCCGCCATGGGCCATCGAGATAGGGGAACCGTTTTGTTGAGTTGCCTATAGTCGATGGTGAGTCGCCACTTGCCAGTGGGTTTTAGCACAGGCCAAATTGGTGAGTTGTAGGTTGAATTGCATTCCCGAATTATATTCTTCTTGAGTAGGTTTCCCAAGGTTTCTTGGATTGATTCGTAGGCGGCTAGTGGAATCTTGTATTGTTTCACGTATACCGCTGGTGCTCCCTCCAGGGTGGGAATAGATACCACATGTAGGTCGGTTTTGCCGCAGTCATAGGAGTCTTCTGAGAACAGGAAGTGGTATTTCTGGAGCAGTTGTCGGAGCTCGTTTCGTTGAGTGTCATTTTCAAGGGCGTCTGCCGCTTCAATTTGTTGTTCAATTTGTTCTTCTATTGTAGGGACTCTTTTTCCTTGGTCTGGGTCTAAGGCTTCTGTGATTCCTGGTAGCTCAGTGGGTTGTTTCCCTTGCGTTATTATCGGTTGAATTGCCTTTGCTTCACTGGAGTGGAATATGCTCTTGATCTTGTGTTGTCCTTCAAAAGTCCCCTGTTCACCTGTTTGACCACTAGTAGGCGGTATATACCCCACGAGGGGACAGTCCTTGGGAACTGCTGGTCGTAGGTCTGCTTCCTCAAGGTCCTTTCCCGGTTTATTTGTCAGCAGTTGAGTGGTTCGTATTCCTGCTGGACGCTTGGTTCTGTTCTTGGTTGTCTGTGATAGGTCGTTGAGTTCTGGTGTGGTTACTTGAATTCCCATAGAGTCTTCTGCGACTTCTTCCTCTTCTGGATCCCTATGCTGCTCCGGCATTGACTGTGCCCATATTTGTCGGGATTCAAGGTTCATAATGGGTTTAAGGCGATTCAGTAGTTCGATCCCAATGATCAGCTCTTTTCCTGGGTTCTGTACGACATATAATGGATGGCTCATGTTGACTTCGTTGAACTTGAGCTTCATCGTGACCTTGCCCAATGGTCGCATGTGGGTCCCTTCGCATCCAGAGTAGGTAAGCTTGCTTGGCATCATCTGCAGTGCTTCATTCTTCCTCTGGAGGGCAGTCTGGAGTTCGTTAAATAGGTCCCTGGATATCATTGATATTTCTGCTCCAGTATCACAAAGGCCCTGGCTGGTCAGTGTGTCTTGCAGTGTTACTTCCATGTGGACTCGCCCGACCGGTCCTGCGGGAATTAATTCTCCCAGATGGTACCCTTTGCCCTCTGGTATCACCTCGGCGACTGCTTTGGTGTTTCTTGAGTTTCCTATGTTTACTTGGTCTACTCTGGCGTTGGGTGTGCCCTCTTCCTGGGTGTGTTCTGTTGGTCTTCTTGTCTTTGGTGTTGGTATCGGAGTCTTCATACTCTCTTGGTGTCCTCTTTCCATCCGAATGTGGTGGGCGTATCGACTCCTGTTGGCTGACTGTGGTCTATGCTCGATTGCTAGTGGAGGCGGCAGTGGAAGACGATATGGTGTTTGATTCGGTGGGCGTCGGCCCCCGTGGTGTAGGTATGATTCATCACTCGCTCTTCCTCCTCCATAGTTCCAGGATCCGCCTCCTTCGGTATTCCATGGCTGTGTTGTCCGTGGATGCCAAGTCCCTCTTGCCTCGCTCCTCTCCCCACGTGGAGTGTTATTCAGCATGCCGTTGATGGGTGTTGATTGTAGTAGATTAGGCGCCCTCTCCAGGGGGGTTTCATGTCCATCCCGTATGGTGTTGTTATTATTTCTGGGACATTCGCTTCCCTCCAGATCAAGTCGTTCTTTATCTTTGGTGATGATGTGTGTTTTGGCTATGTTTGTGGTTCTTCGGCCGTTCACCCAGGCCGTGTGAGCCTTGCTTTCAATCTGGCGCAGGGAGGCAGTCTCGGGATCCAACATCATTCCTACTATCTTCATTATTTCAGGTCTTAGGGATTGGAAGAACATAACTTTTAATATTTTCCCTTCTTCTTGGGCGTTATCCACGTCGCCTGCGTAATACGCTCTCTTGAGGCGTAGGAGATAATCTCGTGGGTCCTCGTCTGCACGCTGAGTCATCAATTTTGCCGCATTCAATCCTTCAGACAGTGTGGAGTATTCCCCGAATCTCTTAACTACTACTCGGCTTAATTGCTTGAAATCGCTCCTGACCCTGTTGGGCAGGGAGGTTACCCATGGTCTGGCTGACTCATGCAAGCTTCTTGATAATAGACATGCTTTTTCTGCTGATTTACACAGACCCCGGATCTTAGCCTCCTGTCCTACTGTGGCTATGTGAGTGTGGATATCCCTGTTCTTGTTGTGTGGATCGAAGTAGGGAATTCTCACGAGCGCTTTATCCATTCGTTTGAGGGTTTTACTGTTAAAAGTGTGTTGTTCGTCGTCAGTGGTGTCTGTTCCTGAGGAGTGCTCACTCGAGCTGTCCCTGTCTTCGCTATCACTGCTGTCATGTTTCCCTTGCCTGTGCCGTGGTCTCCCTCTGTCCGAGGATTTGTATCTGTCCCGTGGCTTGTGTCCTTTGTTTTTCCTATGTGGGTCTGGTGAATCGTGCTTGTGGGTTGGTGTGTGTGATCTCCTTGAGCTGTGTCTATGTGGTGAGTGTCTTTGTCCTTGACCTTCATACCGTCTATCACGTGCGTGGTGTCTGCTGGGTGATATGCTGCGTTTACGTTGGTCTCGTATTTTGTGACTGTCAGGATTCCTGTGTCTGTCTTCTGTGGTGCGGGTTGTTTTGCGTTGGTGAGTTTTATGTGTTGCGCGTCTCTCTGGGGAGCTGTCCCTGGTACCCGTGTCATGTCGGTCATGTTTACGTGAGGTGCGTTCCTCTGGTGAGCCGTCTGTGTCTGACTGGTCACTTTTGCGTGCTGTGCGCCTCTCTGGAGAGCTGTGGGTTCTACGTCGGTCGGGCTTGTGTGGAATGTGTCTTCCTAGTGAGCTGTCTCTGTCCTCTGCATCATATCGGTCATTTTTGCGTAGCGTGCGTCTTTCTGGCGAATTGTCTCTGTGCCACTCATTCCGCCCTGGTTCCGCCCCTTTTGGTGCTATTCGTACTGCGTATCCTGGCAATTTTATTTTGGGTTTTTGTGTCTCTCTAATTTCGAGGTTGTCATCCGCATGTTTTTCCACTTTTATCACTGTTTCTCCTTCCTTCCTCTCGAATTGCAAGGGGGTCTCTCTGTCAAAATTGCTTTCTTTGGTGGTCATACTTTTTGGGGATTTTGGCCCTGGGCTACGTATGCGTGGCTCGGAGTATGGTAAACTGCTACTCCCGTATGGGTTATGTGTATCAACGTCTGGGGGTTTCACTGGTGCAGCTAGCTCTGATCCTTTCTCTCCCACGAGGGCGCGCAGACGTTCTACCTCCCCCATCAGGGACAGTTTATCCTCTCTTTCCCTTTCAAATTTTTCCGCATTCCATGCCCTTTCCCTGTCTGTCTGTATGAGGAGGTGTGAGTCTAACCTTGCTATTTCCGCAATTTTTACATCACGTTCGGATTTGTTACATTTTATCACGTCCTTAAGAAGTTTTTTCCGATGTTCCTTAATGTCCTCGATATGTGTCCCCTCCATATGTCTCTCTGTTCTGCCTGCTCTTTAGCAGTCCGGCCAGTACGTTTTAACACAAGTTCACGATATTGTTTTTCCATAGATTCCATCTCCTCCGGGGAGGTCCCCTCTGAGTCAGTGGTATGCGTTGGGGTGTCAGCCTCCGAATGTTGCAGATCCAGTTCCATCTATCTTATGTGGTGTACTTGATAGACTTAAGAGTGTATCTTAATTCTGACATTTCATTTGTGGTGTGAGTTACTCTGGAAATTCCCTTTGGAGCACGTATAAACAATTGTATCACAGGATATGGTCAGTTTGACTCGAGCAAATAATCTTACTTCAATTGTCTTTGTTATACCCTGCTACTCTGGAATTTCCCTTCAGAGTGCGTTTTTTTGTTTGCTTTACACCCGTTACAGTCACAGGGTAACGTTAGATCATAAAACCTTGGTTAATACAACAGTGATTTGTTCCTTAATTCAAGCATAAACTGTCTGCGAGAGATCCCGGACGACGCGCCCAATATGTTGTATATGTAGGTGTTATGAAAATTGATGAAAATAATGAAAATTAAATGAAATTTGAAATTAGCATAATTTATCCGAAATTATGTTAATTAGTGTAATTATGTGCATAAATTATGCTGATTCGAGAGATAATCGTATTAATTTATGCGAGTGGGCGTGGTTAGGATAATGCAGGTCGTTATGGATTATCAGGTCGAGCCTCAGTGACGAGGATTGTGTTATGAATTGGAATAACGCAATTAATCGTATGCAGTGACGCATGCGTTGTGAGCGTGAATGAGAGAGAGTCGATTCGACTCTGCTCTTTAATTCCGTATTATCGATAAGAATACGATTACTCTCGATTGAACATTACGGATTATGTGTGTTATGGATCATGTGGTGATAGTGTGCTTATGATAGGTCCCCAGGATTCAGATCTCATACGCAGAACAATATTATGCAGAATTTCAGGAAGAATCACACACAAACCTTCTGCTTTAATCAATTTTATTTCTAGCTAACTTTAATTTTTGGATAATATGAAAACTCAATCTCGGGATTTTGGAATTTCAACACAGCATGAACATGATACCATCACGATTGCGTTGTTTCACCTCGATAGCGGCACCTGTGGTTAATTCCCGACGTGTAACGCAATTGATCGGTTGTTGAGAGAGAGATTAAAAACATGCGAACTATTCTATCAAACCTTAACTTTATAATATGCAAACTCGTATGCTTGAATTGTTACACAACACGGCACTTGGTCTTTGATTCGTATCCAATCCTTAATACATCCTGATATGCGAAGCTATTATGCTTGAAATCGTCAGCACAGTACCACGTTGATGTTCGTTCATTGATTCATAATGATTATGCATTTAAAGCGTTCGACTGAAATACTTCGAATTGCCTTATCAACACCACTCGTTGGCCACAATGCTTCGTTACTTGAATTGTCAGACAAAACAGCATTCGGTCATTGATCATGCGCGGCCCTTAATGCAATTATTGTCACGTTGTTAACAATAGGATGACTGATTATTATGCAACGCTACTCGTTGACAGGGCACTCCAACCAGTATTATTCTTGGAGGCACAAATATGCGTTTGAATTCGTTATTTCATTCGTGGATACCGGCAAGATTATGCAGAAAGACAAATATTAACGAACGACTCAAGTATTCCTAATCAACTTCTCAACGCGACTCAATGGGTGGCGATGTTTCCTTTTGAGATCCTTATCTCGGGCCAATCTTTTAATTGATTGTGGCCAGACCCCTGGCAGGGAACCGGTTGAACCCGCTCTTCAACCCCGCGAGCGGCGCTCCGTGGTGAGGTGCCAAGAACGAATCCTTGTTAATGGGTCAGTTGGTAATTTATGCGGTTAGAAGTACAGCCCCAGCACAACATTACAGAGAAAATTATGAACACTCTTAAAAACGATAGATTATTCACTCGGTCGTTGCGATGTTTCCACAATCACGGATGGTTCAATGGCTTGAGGTTTTTAGGCTTTGTTAATGACCCGTGTGTGTGTGTTGAATGGTGTGAGTGGTGAAAGAGTAGGCCAATGTTCGGAATCGATTCTTTGCGTCAAGCAGACGTCTGGTTTGTGTGTAGTGGGGGGCAGTGTATCATACGTATCAGTTGATTCTTCTTTCAGTAGTTGGTTCGGACTCGACGGACGTTGGTGAACGAGTAGATGCGTTGTTGTAGCTGAGATGACCGTCTGGTAGACGGCGTTAGAAGCACGCCCGCAGCGGCACGCTGGTGCTCCGTCGTCGGCGGTTGTAGATTGCAGGCTCACGATTCGCTCGTGGTGGCGCTGGTGCTGGTTCTGGTGGCACGCTGGTGGCGCGCTGTTGGCACGCTCTGGTGCTGATGCTGGTGCTGATGGCACGCTGGTGGCGCGCGCTCCCTCTCCTTGAAGATGCGCGAACGCGCCCGTGCTGGTTCGCTGATAGCAGTTTCTCTCCACTGCTGGCTGAGCTGCTGCACGCTCTTGCTTGGCGTTGCTGGCCGCGCTCTTTCTCCTTGAAGATGCGCGAAAGCGCCCGTGCTGGTTCGCTGACAGCAGTTTCCTCCACTGCTGGATGAGCTACGCCGGCGCGCGCTCTTTCCGCTGCTGTAGTATCTGACGCTGCTGTAGTATCTGACGCTGCGCTCGCGAGCGACAGGTCAAGTTTTTCTTCTGCTGAGTTGAGTTGAGATGAGTCTTCTTCTGTTGAGCTGAGTTGAGATGAGTCTTCTTCTGTTGAGCTGCCCCCGAGGGCTGATGAGTTGATTTCAATGCTGAAACGGCTCCTTTTTATGCCAAAAATCTCTCCCCTTCTCGGCTCCCCCTCACGAGGTGGAGCTATCTTTGATCTGATCGTATGTCGGTGGGGGGGGGTTCGTGTGTCGGTGGTGGGGGGGGTTCGTGTGTCAGTGTGTATGTTTGTGTGTGTGTCATTTATGACATGGCCCTGTTCGGGTCTTTCCTCAAGCCATAAACATCAAGACAACAGACACCTCGATTCATCTTGGTGGCGTCTGGTTGTCTAATCCCTCCACCCAGAGAGAGGGGCGGGTTCCCCCCCCCTTTTCCGTACGCGTTCCGACGCACAAAGAAATGGTTAAGATTTTTTTTTAAGTTTAACATTTCACATCACAGTTGGTATCTTATCATACACAGTTATGATCCTGCTTGTGATTCATAGTATTTGATTTATTTCCAAGTGAAGATGCTCTTCCGAGCGTATGCATTTTATCACGTGCTGCAGGGAAAGACAAAGGTGGCCGGGAGCACCTCTTTATACTTTTGACTTATATTTCTCAAATACCATTTGGTCCCATGTTCGCCAAGACTCGTGTTTGTAACTACGTCCTCCCGACACCTCTCGGTTTTACCGAGGTTCGAATTGTTATGATGGAATTATTAAAAAGAAAAATAATTATCATCCTGAGTTTAAGAGGTCCATTTCTTGATTGTTGGAATCCATATCCCTTGGTTCTGTAAGGTTCTATAATGGAATGTCGTGTAAGGTTAACACGTTGTTATTATTAATATTATTTTGCAATTTTCTTTAAAACTTTCTTTGCCTGGTTGCCGTGTGTGGGGTGGGTGTGTCTCCTCATCAAACCCGGCTGGCTTTTCCAGATGGCCCCTTGTGATAAGGTGTAATTCCTGCTTCTCCGCGCTGTGAGAGAGACAAATGTGGTCGGGGTTGCTTGGAATATTGTTTAAACTCTTTCGCAAGTTTGCTCGTTGTCTCATTCCTTCTCGATAACCTTTGATGTGACTCGGTATTCTTGCTCCCAGCTTTGTTTTAACAGTAAAAGTATTAAAGGTGAAAATCATTTGATAGCGAATTAATCATTGGATAATAATTCACTGATGTATCTGGTGGCCTGTTCTTAATTGGAGTGAGCGTTAGGCTCGCTACTTTTATCTTATTCTTGTTGTTGCCTTTTAATTTTGTTGTTGTTGTTTTACTGGAAAATAAGGAAAAGAATATGTATACGATTTACCCTGTTGGCGTCTGGTGTCTGCTCTCTTGGTGTTCTGACCTCGGGGGGACCTTTCCTAAGGGGCCCATCAAACTCTTGTTCATCTGGAGATTTTCGCCGATAGCTGTTACATCCTCGCCTCGAGAGTTTTATTATTTCTTTATTTCTTAATGGTCTGTTTATGACCGACATCTGGTTTTTCGTGTTTCTGGCTTACGGGTTTGATTCATTATTAAAAATATATATATTGTTTATCACGAAAGAAAGGAAAAAGAAATCTAGGTGTATGCATCCGTAAATATTCTTACGGATATTAATTGTGGAAAAAGGGCCGTATACAACAATACCCATATGACAAGAAATGTTACAATACATAGCATGTATAAGAATTCAAATTCATGTCAACCACCACTCACCCTCCCCTCGACTCACTCCCACGCTCAGCCCTCCACTAGGGTACCCCCCCGCCCACACCGGTGGCAGAGGGCCTTGTTTGACCCAAGACACCTCTCCATCTTTCCACAGAGCTACAAGACAATCAGAGTCTAGTCGTCCTTCACATCGTCAGCAAGACGGATGAGGTGAGCTACGTCTGGCTGTGTGTGGCGCCGAGCGTGAAGATTTTCTTCTCTTCTGCGGCGTGCGTCCACGTCAACTTTCACCATCAAGCGTGCCCAGACTCCTCCACGGCTCCGCTGCCTCTCCTGCCCTCGTCCTCCTGCTTCTGCTCAGTCCGATCGCCCCCCTCTCCTCCCGCCCCTTGCCGTCTCTCTTCACACGCGCACTTCGACCTCCCTCGCCTTCCACGTCAGGAGGTACGCCCAAGATCACTCGTCCTGCCAGCACCAACGGCTCACCCATCGTCTGACCGTGTCTCCGTTCATGCAGGTAAGGGCACCATCACGGCGTAGCGGTTAGCGGCGCTGCGCCATTCTCGCTCACGGCCAATACCAGCGACAATTATTGGCCGTCCGTGAATGACGTCACGCACCTATGGGGGGGGGGGGGGGGGGGGGGCGGGGTCAGACGTTCGTGACGATGTGTGACAAGGGGGGGGGGTTTGAGAAAAGTGACGTCACATCAAATTGCACAACTTGAAATAAAAATAAACACGTTCTACTTAATTAGACTTTGTGATGTTTTCTACCTACAACATCAGAGTGCAGCGCCAAATTAACGAGCTTTGTGACGTCATATTTGAGGGGGGTCTGACTTTTTGTGACGTCGTGCGACGATGGGGGGGTCAAAAATCCTCTAAAATCGCGTGACGCCATTTAAGGTCGGCCCCTTACCTGAAGCAGTCCTGAGCGTCACTTAGGTGGACTCAGCCATAATTAAGGAGGTGGTGAGGTGGGTGAGGGTGCTAACATCAGAATTTGAGAGACGAGCGGCCAGCCGTGGTTCTGTCCACACCAGCCCCTGGTGTTGTTCCACTGCGACCCTCACCGGTGCTCGCTAACAGCGCACGCCCAGTGGGAGTCGATGAGTCCGTGGGTTTCTGTGCGAGTCCGTGGGTCCATGTGTGGGTCTGTGGATGCGTCAGTCTACATTGGGGAGCCTGTCTTTGCAGTTTGGGGACTAGTGCAGCACTAGTGTGTAGTAGTGTATAGTGTAGTGTATAGTAGTGTAGTGTATAGTGTAGTGTATAGTAGTGTATAGTGTAGTGTGTAGTGTATAGTAGTGTAGTGTATAGTAGTGTATGGTGTAGTGTATAGCTTAGTGTATAGTGTAGTGTATAGTGTAGTGTATAGTAGTGTATAGTGTAGTGTATAGTAGTGTGTAGTGTATAGTAGTGCATATTGTAGTGTATAGTGTAGTGTATAGAAGTGTAGTGTATAGTGTAGTGTATAGTGTAGTGTATAGTAGTGTATAGTGTATAGTTTAGTATACTAGTTATCACGTGACTAGTGCAGCTAGCGAGGTGGTGACCACACTCGTGCATCTCCACTCGTTCGTGCTTGCAAGTAAGCGCTCGTGTGTGTATGTGCACCCGCGTGTTTGTTCGTGTCTGTATGTACGCACACTGTTGCACGTGGTTCGCTCGTGTGGGTGTGTAGTGGAACGCACTGCTCATGAAAACGTTGCCTCGTTACGCGGTAAATGCTGCGGCACAACAGGAGGGAACTGCAGGGATGAGGCTCTCCGCTCTTGGTGATGTGAATTAAAACAGCGCCAAGGTGGAGAATCCTGTCCCTACAGCTCGTAGCTGTGACGGAGTGAGAGTGATCAGCGGACAGCCACCATGGTTGCCAGGTAAGGGGAGACTTCACCCGGAACTCTCCTCCACACGTGTTCCCCTTGAACATTGTCGCAATAAACGTACGATCAGGAATCTTTAAAATATTAGACCTTTGCTGTTCCGCAAGAATATTAACGCTCAAACTCGTATCGAACTCTTCATGAATTCACTTGGTCAAACAGTTCAGGTACTCGGCAAAGCATTTCACCACCCGGTATGCAACAGTTGAACAATCTACTCCAAATCAACACCGAAACGTCAAATCATCATCCACCATTGACTTCCACATCGATGGAAGCAATTTGCCATGACGACCAAGCCATTAAACACCGGAACAACGAACGTGCCATTCAAGTACATCTTGAAACCCATTATCTGAAGTAGTTTGTATTAAACAACAATAACTAAATAACGGAAACACGTTTACAATATTGAGCGAAGTTATAGTCACGGACTTTTTCCAACTTTAGGTCAACAGGACCACAAAAGCTCGGATATGTGGTGCATAATAAATGAATCAATCTGATTGAAATCATCAACTGGCTAAACACTTTCCGATTTCAACATCACCTTATAAAAGAATAACATTTTAAATATAAGCGCACAACTTTATCTATGTGATGAACGCTGCACTTTCCATTGTTTTCATGCAGGGGGCGCTGCAAACCTACGCACCCCCTGCATGGACGACGGAGGCGCAGGGACAGACATTCGATTACGTTGGAATCGATCTGCAGACGGCGGTCTTCTCGCACGGCTAGCTCCGTGTCGCCTTATCTCGATCCCGCAATCCCAAACAAGTGAAAGTCAGCATCGAACCGAAACCCCCCGCAAGGCCATCTACTTAACGTTGAGAGAAAATTCACACGAAATGTCCTTTTCAATGAAGTCTTCCACATGTAAATTGATACAAGCTTTTAATGAAGAAATAAAATCATCTAATTCAAAACACAACACAATTCAAAGATGTTTCATTTTAAAACTTCAAAACGGAGCATGGGGTACTTGCGTGAATGCGTCCTTCGTGTGCAAATGTTGTGACTTTCCTGGCCTGAAGGCCGTCAACGTGTTGGACCATTAAATGGTGCACAGCGTCTCAACAACAGCAGTGGGGTTTGCTTCAACCGATGGTCACGAACATCCAGACATGAATCAGCAAGGAGCATTTCTCGTCCCAGTTAGACAAAATCTACGTCAACACGTAAGACAAAACTACAATTCGTGTTGTAGAGAATGTACCTCCTCCTATACGTGTAACTTTCAAGTGGTATGCCTTGTAACTGATGAATGATCCGAGCGTGCTACCTATTTCAAAGACAATGAGTTGCTCCAGATGCTTCATGAAACACAAAAGTACCCTTTGACCTGTATCACAAGAACAACGGGTCTCACCTGAGTCCTCTGTACAGGTTACTTTCAAACACACACACTTTGTCCTAACATCACTTATTCAATGTTTGACCCTTATAGATCAAATGTTACAAGAATGCACAAAACCAGACAAGTAAGAGCTAAGAACATAAATTACTGCAGTCACGAAAGCTTTAAATAAAAAAAAATTGGATTACTGCAGTGAAATATACTGCATCACGTTACATCGTATTAACAAGAAGCTTTTACCAAAAAGTTGCAGTCTGCTTCACAGTGTATGTAAAACATACTATTGTCATTCAAAACGAGTAGGCCATTGCATGCTGGCGTCTGAGTGAAAATGTAGCAAATTCTAAACATTACCTACAAACTACACAACTGAGATGACACATCAATCATCGCCCCCTACTGACAGGCTCTTGTCCACATGCAGGCCGGTGCAGGGCCACCACCTTGTGCCACACAGGGGCAGCTGCTACTTGGGGATGCTCTTCGAGTGTTTCAGACGAGGTACGACACCAAACTCTGAGTTGCTGAGGCGATTAAGCAAGCACCATGTAAAAGCAATTATTATGATAACATAGTGAATGCTTGGGAGCTTATTGGCTCTTGTTCCTGGTTAGAGATCGACCCAACCCACGGGCCCACAAAGTGTTCAACTTCACATTCTTGTCATTAAAGGCCTGTGACAAAGGTGCATCTATTGTAGCGACATCGTCTCTGGCTTACACATCTACCGGGTCTCCACTTGTCTTTGTGTTGTCTGGGAGCACGTCCACCCACACCTCCACTTCCACAAACTGCTGGGAGTTGCCTCGCTCTGCCTCAGTCAGAATTCTCCTCCTGCTTCACGTTGCCTTCATCAATGTGAAGGTCCCATTCTGGAAATGAATCTTCATCTTCACATTTCACCTTTATACCTTTAAAAGTGTCCAAGCTGGGATTTTCTTCTGGTTCGTGTTTCATGAGGGATGGGCTCATTGCGGCACTTTGACTTTTACAAGCTGATTTCAGACTCCAACTCCGCTCCTTGTGATGCTTTTGTGTTCTCTGGTGTCTTCAAAGATTTGATGAATCTGCAAATGCCTTCACGCACACACTGCACTTGAAGGGTTTCTCTCCCGTGTGTGTTCTCTGGTGTGTTACAAGATGACATGAATCTGAAAACGCCTTGCCGCACAGAGTACACTTGAAGGGTTTCTCTCCTGTGTGTGTTCTCTGGTGTTTTTTAAGAGCAGATGACTGTGAAAATGCCTTCCCACAAACACTGCACTTGAAGGGTTTCTCTCCCGTGTGTGTTCTCTGGTGTTTTACAAGATGATATGACTGTGCAAACGCCATCCCGCACATCGTGCACCTGTAGGGTTTCTCTCCCGTGTGTGTTCTCTGGTGTGTTTTAAGAACAAATGAACCTGAAAATGTCTTCCCACAAACACTGCACTTGAAGGGTTTCTCTCCCGTGTGTGTTCTCTGGTGTGTTACAAGATTACATGACTGTGTAAACGCCATCCCGCACATCGTGCACCTGAAGGGTTTCTCTCCCGTGTGTGTTCTCTGGTGGTTCTGAAAAACTGATGGCCATGCAAATGCCTTATTACACACAGTACATTTGAAGGGTTTCTCTCCTGTGTGACTTCTCTGGTGCCGTGTCAAATTTCTAGTCCGATCCGTGCTGTATGCACGCTGGTTGCATTGTTGACTTGTCGTACCGAGATGCTGTGCTGACTGCCTTTGCTCCATCAGACCAGCGTCAGCTGCAGACAGAAAATAAGAATATCCACACCATCTACACGTCAGTATCGAGCCATGGAGGAATGAATATATACAGTCACACGTGACTTACACGTCTATATTCATTTACGTATTCATGACTAGCTGTACTACCCGGCTTTGCCCGGGACTTGGATCCACCACGTCCGGCCGCCTTTGTCTCCCCAGTGGCGATGTTCACACCACAGCAGTTACTCGTTTGAGGCTGAGTCGACCTAGGGGAGGCCCAGAAGCGGTTTAAATAATCGTCGCCGGTGGTGGCCGTGAGCGGGAATCGAACTCGGGTCGCCAGGTTTGTAGCGTAGCGTAGCGCTAACCGCTACACTACAATGCGTTACTCTTCCACACACACACAGACACACACACACACAGACACACACAGACACACACACACAGACACAAACACACAGACACACACAGACACACGCACACAGACACAGACACACACACAGACACACACAGACACACACAAAGACACACACAGACACACACACACAGACACACACACACTGACAATGCTAGTTTCGCTTCCACGTGCGAGGATCACGTGACAGATTTGACGTCACAGCTCACTTGCCGTGCAAAAAATCTATACATTATTGAGCTCCCCCCCCCCCCCCAACAAAAACACAAAAGTGTATTTGTATAATGTTTGTACGGTGTACAGTCTGGAAAGTACCCACATGGCAAATTTCCAGTTTTTTGCATGTCGGGAAGTACGCTAAACATTTTGAACAGACAACACACACAATCACAACTTTGCCTTTTATATATTTGGAGATGCAGTGAAAAACTTTCCCAAAATACATCACGCGGTTTCAGTTTTTTGATTTTCAGTTTGATTTATTTTGGTTATAGTCCCGTGAACCATTTGGCTCTTGAATCGGGTGCAACCACAACAAGCAACAAAACAAAAACACGCCCAAGAAAAACATCTTACAGTGACTATGTGTGACTGTGCAAACAGCACTGTCATGGCACGCAATGCGAGGGCAAATGTCATAAATATTTCTGTAAGCCCTCGCATCTTCAACATTAATGTTGCCATAGAAACGTTGTGGGGTTTTTTGCCTCATTTAAAAGAAATAAATTATTATCTGTTATTTTTTTTCATTTTTTATCTACGCGACTTCACTGAAAGAACCAAGAATATTAATTCCTGCAGTCACCAAAGTTTTAAGTCAAAACATTTACACACGTTGACAAAGCCTCACCTTGTGTTGTTGTGGGCAGGTCGCTTCTGATAACAAGAGCGGTATAGCAGCTCAAGCGGGCTTGGCCTGGTGAAAAAAACAAAAACTGCGTGAATATTTACAATAAAACAAAGTTACAAAGTGGTGAGCCGGGTGAAGACAAATTAAACTTAAGCGAGATATTTTGATTTAAAGCTTTCGTGACTGCAGTAATTCATATTCTTAGTTTTTTCGGTAAAGTCACGTTGAAGAGAAACAACAAAATAACAAAATATATATAAAACAATAAAAAATTCTCACGACGTTTCGACCATAACTCAAACGGTCATCATCAGGTGTGTCGGTTTGCATAAATTTATTTTGAAAACGGCATATTTATTTATATATATAAAAATAACGTTTGCGTCACGCGCAACGATTGGCTGTTTGCCAGGACTAGTCCATCTATTTTTTTGAAAAGAGGAGGGGGGAGACGAAATTTGTTTTTATGTATGCTGTCTGAAAGGCACTGTAAGCGTGAACAATCAATCAAGAACTGAAATGATTTATCAAATCTTTCCAATGATTGCTAAGATAGAATCCATCTTCTCGGTTAAAATTGTCTCTGTGTTTGTATATGTGGATAGCCTCATGAACGAATCTCTCATGGAAGCCAGATGGCTTACAAAGAACCTCCGTCTTGGAAAAGTCAATGGCATGTGAGCCTACTGAATTAGAACAATGATCTGCTATGGCCGAGGTGTTGGTCCTACCGTGTTTAAGGTCTGCTTTATGTTCACGAATGCGGTCCGAGATATGGCGTTTGGTTTCTCCAATGTAACTACTACCACAGAGGCAACTTAGTTTGTAGACACCAGGGTATTGTATGTCCGGAATCACATCTTTTACAGACGGAACCAGATCACGGATTTTATGTAATGTGTTGAAACGGACCTGGATCTTGTGTTTATTCAAGATTTTGGAGATCTTTTTTGTGATCCCAGCAATGTAGGGTAAAGTGATGGTTTTGAAAGGCTCCTCAAGAGGGTTCTTCTTCATGGTTTGAGTGATAGCTTTGCGGATTGTATAGTCGGAGTAACCATTAGCCCTAAGAGCCTGGTGTACGTGCTTGAGTTCACTGCTTATGTGTTCCTGGTCGGATATGCATTGGGCTCTATGATACAGAGTCTTGATGAGAGAATTCTTCTGTGATGGATGGTGGTGGGAATCCGGTTTCAGATAAGCATCCGTATGGGTAGCTTTCCTGTAGACAGAGTGGCTCATTGAACCATCAGGTCTCTTTTTAATTAGGACATCCAAAAAAGGTATCTTGCCATCTATTTCGACTTCCATGGTAAATCTGATGGCTGGGTGTATGGAATTGATGTGGTCGAAGAAATCTTGAATAAACACAAGATCCAGGTCCGTTTCAACACATTACATAAAATCCGTGATCTGGTTCCGTCTGTAAAAGATGTGATTCCGGACATACAATACCCTGGTGTCTACAAACTAAGTTGCCTCTGTGGTAGTAGTTACATTGGAGAAACCAAACGCCATATCTCGGACCGCATTCGTGAACATAAAGCAGACCTTAAACACGGTAGGACCAACACCTCGGCCATAGCAGATCATTGTTCTAATTCAGTAGGCTCACATGCCATTGACTTTTCCAAGACGGAGGTTCTTTGTAAGCCATCTGGCTTCCATGAGAGATTCGTTCATGAGGCTATCCACATATACAAACACAGAGACAATTTTAACCGAGAAGATGGATTCTATCTTAGCAATCATTGGAAAGATTTGATAAATCATTTCAGTTCTTGATTGATTGTTCACGCTTACAGTGCCTTTCAGACAGCATACATAAAAACAAATTTCGTCTCCCCCCTCCTCTTTTCAAAAAAATAGATGGACTAGTCCTGGCAAACAGCCAATCGTTGCGCGTGACGCAAACGTTATTTTTATATATATAAATAAATATGCCGTTTTCAAAATAAATTTATGCAAACCGACACACCTGATGATGACCGTTTGAGTTATGGTCGAAACGTCGTGAGAATTTTTTATTGTTTTATATATATTTTGTTATTTTGTTGTTTCTCTTCAACGTGACTTTACCGAAAAAACTAAGAATATTAAGCGAGATAATTAAAGTGAATGCAATCAGGCGAGGGCAGGAGGCAAGGCCCCACGTGGCTAGGCCCCGCGTTGTAAAGTTCCAACCTGGACATCGATTCCCATGCTCGCTGCTACTCAATTGACATCCCTGAGAGAGAGAGAGGCTCTACCTTGGTAAACAACAACAACCACAACCACCACCACAACGATGAGAATTTCTCACCTCGGATTTCAGTGCAAGCGCGCACACGGCAGCTTCCTGTTACCTCTCGACAGCAGGTAGTATGACGTCACTTCCCTCCCACGAGCAGCTCTATGATTGATTAAATTATGTTAATGAGGCCGGCCCATATGTCGAGGTATGGGGGCGTGGCTGCTGAATCCGTCGCAATATACTCGCTACGGCTTTAACGGACACATTATGTTAACGAGCCACCAGTCACTGGGCGTAGCTTTGCCCAAATAAGGATTGCCACTGGAACGATATCGGCATTGACCCAAGTGGAGGTGACGTCACGCTCAAGAGCGCGGTGGAAGGGGGAATACCTTGGTGACATGATGTCACTAGCGAGGTACACCTCCCCCTGGCGTTTCACGCCGATGAGGTATGCAGAGTGGTGACGTCACAGAGTTGAAGTTTAAGTTAATTTAGATTCATTTTCCATTGCTCCCTCCCGTGGGTGTGTGAGCTTAGCAACAACGTGGACATTATTGTGTATACACTGTGTGTGTGTGTACACTGTGTGTGTATGTGCACTATGTGTATACACTGTGTGTGTCACTGTGCCACTGTGTGTCACTGTGCCTGGCACAAGCGTCGTGGAGACGTCATCGCCACTTAGTGGCGAATGGCGGTTGTTGTTGTGTCACTGTGTGTGTCACTGTGTACACTGCGTGTATATACACTGTGTGTGTACCCTGTGTGTGTACACTGTGTCTATACAGTGTGTGTACACTGTGTGTGTACACTGTTTGTGTCCGCATTGAACCGAACCCCCGGCAAGGCCATCTACTTAATGACGAGAGAATATTCACACGAAATGTCCTTTTAAATTAAGTCTTCCACATGTAAATTGATACAAGCTTTTAATGAAGAAGTAAAATCATCTAATTCAAAACACAACACAATTCAACGATGTTTCATTTTAAAACTTCAAAACGGAGCATGGGGTACTTGCGTGAATGCGTCCTTCGTGTGCCGTAAATCTTGTGACTTTCCTGGCCTGAAGGCCGTCAATGTGTTGGACCCTCATTGGTGCACAGCGTCTCAACAACAGCAGTGGGGTTTGCTTCAACCGATGGTTACGAACATCCAGACGTGAATCAACAAGGAGCATTTCTAGTCCCAGTTAGACAAAATATACGTCAACACATAAGACAAAACTACAATTCGTGTTGTAGAGAATGTACCTCCTCCTATACGTGTACCTTTTAAGTGGTATGCCTTATAACTGATGAATGATCCGAGCGTGCTCCCTATTTCAAAGACAATGAGTTGCTCCAGACACTTCGTGAAACACAAAAACACCGTTTGACCTGTATCACAAGAACAACGGGTCTCACCTGAGTTCTCTGTACAGGTTACTTTCAAACACACACACACACTTTGTCCTAACATCACTTATTCAATGTTTGACCCTTACAGATCAAATGTTACAAGAATGCTCAAAACCAGACAAGGAAACATTATAAATTATTGACAGGCATATTAACAAAATTGGATTACTGCAGTGAAATATACTGCATCACGTTACATCGTATTAACAAGAAGCTTTAAAAAAAAGTTGCACATTCTGCTTGACAGTTTATGTAAAACATACTATTGTGTCATTCAAAACGAGTAGGCCATTGCATGCTGGCGGCTGAGTGAAAATGTAGCAAATTCTAAACATTACCTACAAACTACACAACTGAGATGACACATCAATCATCGCCCCCTACTGACAGGCTCTTGTCCACATGCAGGCCGGTGCAGGGCCACCACCTTGTGCCACACAGGGGCAGCTGCTACTTGGGGATGCTCTTCGAGTGCTTCAGACGAGGTACGACACAAAACTCCGAGTTGCTGAGGCGATTAAGCAAGCACCGTGTAAAAGCAATTATTATGATAACATAGTGAATGCTTGGGAGCTTATTGGCTCTTGTTCCTGGTTAGAGATCGACCCAACCCACGGGCCCACAAAGTGTTCAACTTCACATTCTTGTCATTAAAGGCCTGTGACAAAGGTGCATCTATTGTAGCGACATCGTCTCTGGCTTACACATCTACCGGGTCTCCACTTGACTTTGTATTGTCTAGGAAGTCCACCCACACCTCCACTTCCACCAACTGCTGGGAGTTGCCTCGCTCTGCCTCACAGTCAGAATTCTCCTCCTGCTTCACGATGTGAAGGTCCCATTTTGGAGTTGAATCTTCATCTTCAGATTTTACCTTCACTTCTTCGCTCTTCACCATCACCTCTTCACATTTCACCTTCACCTCTTCACATTTCACCTCGATACCTTTAAGTGTCCAAGCTGGGATTTTCTTCCGGTTCGTGTTTAATGAGGGATGGGCTCATTGCGTGCGGCACTTTGACTTTCACAAGCTGATTTCAGACTGCACTCCTTGTGGATCTTCTGATGCTTCTGTGTTCTCTGGTGTACATGAAGATTTGATGAAACTGCAAACGCCTTCCCGCATAGAGTGCACCTGAAGGGTTTCTCTCCCGTGTGTGTTCTCTGGTGTGTTTTAAGAGTAGATGACTGTGAAAATGTCTTCCCACACACAGTGCACTTGAAGGGTTTCTCTTCTGTGTGTGTTCTCTGGTGTTTTTTAAGAGTAGATGAATCTGAAAATGTCTTCCCACACACACTGCACCTGAAGTGTTTCTCTCCCGTGTGTGTTCTCTGGTGTGTTTTAAGAGCAAATGACTGTGAAAATGTCTTCCCACACACACTGCACCTGAAGGGTTTCTCTCCCGTGTGTGTTCTCTGGTGTTTTTTAAGAGTAGATGAATCTGAAAATGTCTTCCCACACACACTGCACTTGAAGGGTTTCTCTCCCGTGTGTGTTCTCTGGTGTGTTTTAAGAGCAGATGACCATGAAAATGTCTTCCCACACACACTGCACCTGAAGGATTTCTCTCCCGTGTGTTCTCTGGTGTTTTTTAAGAGTAGATGAATCTGAAAATGCCTTCCCACACACACTGCACTTGAAGGGTTTCTCTCCCGTGTGTGTTCTCTGGTGTGTTTTAAGAGCAAATGAATCTGAAAATGTCTTCCCACACACACTGCACTTGAAGGGTTTCTCTCCCGTGTGTGTTCTCTGGTGTCTTTGAAGATGAGATGAATCTGAAAATGCCTTCCCACACACACTGCACTTGAAGGGTTTCTCTCCCGTGTGTGTTCTCTGGTGTGTTTTAAGAGCAAATGAACCTGAAAATGTCTTCCGACACACACTGCACCTGAAGGGTTTCTCTCCTGTGTGTGTTCTCTGGTGTGTTTTAAGAGTAGATGAATCTGAAAATGTCTTCCCACACACACTGCACCTGAAGGGTTTCTCTCCCGTGTGTTCTCTGGTATGTTTTAAGAGCAAATGATTCTGAAAATGTCTTCCCACACACACTGCACTTGAAGGGTTTCTTTCCCATGTGTGTTCTCTGGTGTCTTTGAAGATGAGATGAATATGAAAATATCTTCCCACACACACTGCACTTGAAGGGTTTCTCTCCCGTGTGTGTTCTCTGGTGTGTTTTAAGAGCAAATGAACCTGAAAATGTCTTCCGACACACACTGCACCTGAAGGGTTTCTCTCCCGTGTGTGTTCTCTGGTGTTTTTTAAGAGTAGATGAATCTGAAAATGTCTTCCCACACACACTGCACTTGAAGGGTTTCTCTCCCGTGTGTGTTCTCTGGTGTCTTTGAAGATGAGATGAATCTGAAAATGTCTTCCCACACACACTGCACTTGAAGGGTTTCTCTCCCATGTGTGTTCTCTGGTGTGTTTTCAGAGCAAATGAATCTGAAAATGCCTTCCCACACACACTGCACTTGAAGGGTTTCTCTCCCATGTGTGTTCTCTGGTGCGTTTTAAGAGCAAATGAACCTGAAAATGTCTTCCGACACACACTGCACCTGAAGGGTTTCTCTCCCGTGTGTGTTCTCTGGTGTTTTTTAAGAGTAGATGAATATGAAAATGTCTTCCCACACACACTGCACCTGAAGGGTTTCTCTCCCGTGTGTGTTCTCTGGTGTCTTTGAAGATGAGATGAATCTGAAAATGTCTTTCCACACACACTGCACTTGAAGGGTTTCTCTCCCGTGTGTGTTCTCTGGTGTTTTTTAAGAGTAGATGAATCTGAAAATGTCTTCCCACACACACTGCACTTGAAGGGTTTCTCTCCCGTGTGTGTTCTCTGGTGTCTTTGAAGATGAGATGAATCTGAAAATGTCTTTCCACACACACTGCACTTGAAGGGTTTCTCTCCCGTGTGTGTTCTCTGGTGTTTTTTAAGAGTAGATGAATCTGAAAATGTCCTCCCACACACACCGCACCTGAAGGGTTTCTCTCCCGTGTGTTCTCTGGTGTGTTTTAAGAGCAAATGACTGTGAAAATGCCTTTCCACACACACTGCACTTGAAGGGTTTCTCTCCCGTGTGTGTTCTCTGGTGTGTTTTTAGAGCAAATGAATCTGAAAATGTCTTCCCACACACACTGCACTTGAAGGGTTTCTCTCCCGTGTGTGTTCTCTGGTGTCTTTGAAGATGAGATGAATCTGAAAATGCCTTCCCACACACACTGCACTTGAAGGGTTTCTCTCCCGTGTGTGTTCTCTGGTGTGTTTTAAGAGCAGATGACCGTGAAAATGCCTTCCCACACACACTGCACTTGAAGGGTTTCTCTCCCGTGTGTGTTCTCTGGTGTGTTTTAAAAGCAGATGAAACTGAAAAAGTCTTCCCACACACAGTGCATTTGAAGGGTTTCTCTCCCGTGTGTGTTCTCAGGTGTCTTTGAAGAGCAAATGACTGTGAAAATGCCTTCCCACACACGGTGCATTTGAAGGGTTTCTCTCCCGTGTGTGTTCTCTGGTGTCTTTGAAGAGCAAATGACTGTGAAAATGCCTTTCCACACACACTGCACTTGAAGGGTTTCTCTCCCGTGTGTGTTCTCTGGTGTGTTTTAAGAGCAAATGAATCTGAAAATGTCTTCCCACACACACTGCACTTGAAGGGTTTCTCTCCCGTGTGTGTTCTCTGGTGTCTTTGAAGATGAGATGAATCTGAAAATGTCTTCCCACACACACTGCACTTGAAGGGTTTCTCTCCCGTGTGTGTTCCCTGGTGTGTTTTAAGAGCAAATGAACCTGAAAATGTCTTCCGACACACACTGCACCTGAAGGGTTTCTCTCTCGTGTGTGTTCTCTGGTGTCTTTGAAGATGAGATGAATCTAAAAATGCCTTCCCACACACACTGCACTTGAAGGGTTTCTCTCCCGTGTGTGTTCTCTGGTGTGTTTTAAGAGCAAATGAATCTGAAAATGCCTTCCCCCACACACTGTACTCGAAGGGTTTCTCTCCCGTGTGTGTTCTCTGGTGTTTTTTAAGAGTAGATGAATCTGAAAATGCCTTCCCACACACACTGCACTTGAAAGGTGTCTCTCCCGTGTGTGTTCTCTGGTGTGTTTTAAGAGCAGATGAATCTGAAAATGCCTTCCCCCACACACTGCACTTGAAGGGTTTCTCTCCCGTGTGTGTTCTCTGGTGAATTTTAAGAGCAGATGACTGTGAAAATGCCTTCCCAAACACAGTGCACTTGAAGGGTTTCTCTCCTGTGTGTGTTCTCTGGTGTTTTTTAAGAGTCGATGAATCTGAAAATGCCTTGTCACACACAGTGCACTTGAAGGGTTTCTCTCCTGTGCGAGTTCTCTGGTGCTGTGTCAAATGTCCAGTCCGATCCGTGCTGTATGCACGCTGGTCGCATTGTTGACTTGTCGTACCCAGCTGCTGTGCTGACTGCCTTTGCTCCATCAGACCAGCGTCAGCTGCAGACAGAAAATAAGAATATCCACACCATCTACACGTCAGTATCGAGCCATGGAGGAATGAATATATACAGTCACAAGTGACTTACACGTCTATATTCATTTACGTATTCATGACTAGCTGTACTACCCGGCTTCGCCCGGGACTTGGATCTACCACGTCCGGCTGCCTTTGTCTCCCCAGTGGCGATGTTCACACCACAACAGTTACTCGTTTGAAGCTGAGTCGACCTAGGGGAGGCCCAGAAGCGATTCAAATAATCGTCACCGGTGGTGGCCGTGAGCGGGAATCGAACTCGGGTCGCCGATTTGTAGCGTAGCGTAGCGCTAACCGCTACACTACAATGCGTTACTCTTCCACACACACACAGACACACAGACAGACACACACAGACACACACACACAGACACAAACACACAGACACAAACACACAGACACACGCACACAGACACACGTACACACACACGTACACACACACGTACACACACGTACACACACACAGACACACACACATGGACACACACACACAGACACACACACACAAACACACAGACACAAACACACAGACACACACAGACACACGCACACAGACACACAGACACACACAGATACACACACAGACACACACAGACACAAAGACAAATATCCCCCGTATAGCCTTGACAGACTGTTGGGGCAAGTGCTGTTAGCGAGCAGCACCTATGAAGGCCGGAACGGTACACGAGGGGGTGGGTGGCCAGCACCACGCCCGACCGCCTTTGTCTCCCTAGTGGCAATGTTTACACACCGCACCAGGTACTCATTTGAGGCTGAGTCGACCTAGGGGAGGCCTGGGACCGGTTCAGATAATCGTCACTGGTGTTGGCCGTGAGCGGGAATCGAACCCGGGTCGCCGGGTTTGTAGCGTAGCGTAGCGCTAACCGCTACACTACAATGCGTTACTCTTCCACACACACACAGACACACACAGACACACACACAGACACACACACACACACAGACACACACACAGACACAAACACACAGACAGACACACGCACACAGACACACAGACACACACAGACACACACAGACAACGCTAACCACTACACTACAATGAGTTTCGCTTCCACGTGCGAGGGTCACGTGACAAATTTGACGTCACAGCTCACTTGCCGTGCAAAAAATCTATACATTATTGAGCTCCCCTCCCCCCCCAAAAAAAACCAAAAGTGTATTTGTATAATGTTAGTACGGTGTACAGTCTGGAAAGTACCCACATGGCAAATTTCCAGTTTGTTGCATGTCGGGAAGTACGCTAAACATTTTGAACAGACAACACACAATCACAACTTTGCCTTTTATATATATTTGGAGATGCAGTGAAAAACTTCACCAAATTCATCACGCGGTTTCAGTTTTTGATTTTCAGTTTGATTTATTTTGGTTATAGTCCCATGAGCCATTCTGCTCTTGAATCGGAGTGCAACCACAACAAGCAACAAAACAAAAACACGACCAAGAAACACATCTTACAGTGGCTAAGTGTGACTGTGCAAACAGCACTGTCATGGCACGCAATGAGAAGGCAAATGTCATAAATATTCCTGCAAGCCCTCGCATCTTCAACATTAATGTTGCCATAGAAACGTTGTGGGGTTTTTGCTTCATTGTAAAAAAGAAAAATTATTATCTGTTATTTTATTTTCTATCTACGTGACTTTACCGAAAGAACCAAGAATATTAATTCCTGCAGTCACCAAAGTTTTAAGTCAAAACATTCACACACGTTGACAAAGCCTCACCCTGTGTTGTTGTGGGCAGGTCGCTTCTGATAACAAGAGCGGAATAGCAGCTCAAGCGGGCTTGGCCTGCTAACAAAAGAAAATAAAAACTGCGTGAATATTTACAATAAAACAAAGTTACAAAGTGGCGAGCCGGGTGAAGACAAATTAAACTTAAGCGAGATAATTAAAGTAAACGCAATCAGGCGAGGGCAGGAGGCAAGGCCCCGCGTGGCTAGGCCCCGCGTTGTAAAGTTCCAACCTGGACATCGATTCCCATGCTCGCTGCTACTCAACTGACATCCCTACGAGAGAGAGCGAGGCTCTACCTTGGTAAACAACAACCACAACAACCACCACCACCACAACCACAATCGCAATGAGAATTTCTCACCTCGGATTTCAGTGCAGTGTTACCTCGTGACGTCACGCGGCAGCAGGTGACATGACGTCACATCCGGGGAACGATACACGCTCCTCCCACAACTAAATAGAGAATAAATAAATTATGTTAATGTTACTTGTCCCATGTGTCGTGGGCAATGAACTCGTCCGCTTTAACGAATAAATTATGTTAATGAGTTGCCGTCACTGGGCGTAGCTTTGCTCAAATAAGGATTGGCACTGGAACTCAATCGGCAGTGACCCAAGCGGAGGCGACGTCACGCTCAAGAGCGCAGAGGAATATCATGGTGACATGACGTCACTTGCGATGAACACCTCCCCCTGGCGTTTCACGCCGATGAAGCAATGCTGAGTGGTGACGTCACAGAGCGGGATTGGAGTTTAATTTGATTTAGATTAATTTTCATCGCTCCCTACCTTGGGTGCGTGGGCTCAGCTACAACAACGTGGACATTATTGTGTATACACCGTGTGTGTGTGTACACTGTGTGTGTGTACACTGTGTGTATACACTGTGTGTGTGTACACTGTGTGTGTGTACACTGTGTGTGTGTATACACTGTGTGTATACACTGTATACACACACATACAGTGTACACACAGTGTACACACACAGTGTACACACACAGTGTACACACAGTGTACACACACAGTGTACACACACAGTGTATACACTGTGTGTACACTGTGTGTATACACTGTGTGTGTACACTGTGTGTGTGTGTGCGTACACTGTGTGTATACACTGTGTGTGTACACTGTGTGTATGTGTGTGTGTACACTGTGTGTGTGTGTACACTGTGTGTGTACAGTGTGTGTGTGTACACTGTGTGTGTGTACACTGTGTGTGTACACTGTGTGTGTGTACACTGTGTGTATACACTGTGTGTGTACACTGTGTGTATGTGTGTGTGTACACTGTGTGTGTGTGTACACTGTGTGTGTACAGTGTGTGTGTGTACACTGTGTGTGTGTACACTGTGTGTGTGGACAGTGTGTGTGTGTACACTGTGTGTGTGTACATTGTGTGTACACTGTGTGTACACTGTGTGTGTGTACACTGTGTGTCTGTATATATATACTGTGTGTGTGCACACTGTGTGTATATACTGTGTGTGTGTACATTGTGTGTGTGTACACTGTGTGTATACACTGTTTGTGTGTACACCGTGTGTGTGTGTGTACACTGTGTGTGTGTACACTGTGTGTATGTACACAATATGTGTGTGTACACTGTGTGTGTACAGTGTTTGTGTACACTGTGTGTGTGTGCACTGTGTATGTACAGTGTGTGTGTACACTGTGTGTACACTGTATGTGTGTGTACACTGTGTGTGTACACTGTGTGTGTGTACACTGTGTGTACACTGTGTGTGTGTACACTGTGTGTGTACACTGTGTGTACACTGTATGTGTGTGTACACTGTGTGTACACTGTGTGTGTGTACACTGTGTGTACACTGTATGTGTGTGTACACTGTGTGTGTGTACACTGTGTGTGTACACAGTGTGTGTACACTGTGTGTGTGTACACTGTGTGTGTACACGTACACACTGTGTGTGTACACTGTGTGTGTGTGTACACTGTGTGTGTACACAATGTGTGTGTACACTGTGTGTGTGTACACTGTGTGTGTACACTGTGTGTGTACGCAATGTGTCTGTGTGTACACTGTGTGTGTACGCAATGTGTCTGTGTGTACACTGTGTGTGTGTACACTGTGTGTGTGTGTAAACTGTGTGCACAGTGTGTACACTGTGTGTGTGTACACTGTGTGTGTACACAATGTGTGTGTGTACATAATGTGTGTGTGTACACTGTGTGTGTACACTGTTTGTGTGTGTACACAATGCGTGTGTGTACACTGTGTGTGTACACTGTGTGTGTGTTTACACTGTGTTTAGACTGTGTGTGTTTACTGTGTGTTTACACTGTGTGTGTACACTCTGTGTGTTTACACTGTGTGTGTGTGTACACTCTGTGTGTGTTTATACTGTGTGTTTACACTGTGTGTACACTGTGTGTGTGTACACTGTGTGTGTGTACAGTGTGTGTGTGTACAATGTCTGTGTACACTGTTGTATATATAGGTCTTATAAAAACTGATGAAAATAATGAAAATTAAAGGAAATTTGAAATTTGCATAATTTATCCGAATGTATGTTAATTGGTGTAATTATGCGCATAAATTATGCTGATTCGAGAGATAATCTTATTAACTTATGCGAGTGGGCGTGGTTATGATAATGTAGGTAGTTATGGATTATCAGGTCGGTGACGAGGATTGTGTTATGAATTGAAATAACGCAATTAATCGTATGCAGTGACGCGGGCGTTGTGAGCGTGAATGAGAGAGAGTCGATTCGACTCTGCTCTTTAATTCCGTATTATCGATAAGGATACGATTACTCTTGATTGAACATTATGAATTATGTGTGTTATGGATTATGTTTGGTGATAGTGTGCTTATGATAGGTCCCCAGGATTCAGATCTCATACGCAGAACAATATTATGCAGAATTTCAGGAAGAATCACACACAAACCTTCTGCTTTAATCAATTTTATTTCTAGCTAACTTTAATTTTTGGATAATATGAAAACTCAATCTCGGGATTTTGGAATTTCAACACAGCGTTAACATGATACCATCACGATTGCGTTGTTTCACCTCGATAGCTGCACCTGTGGTTAATTCCCGACGCGTAACGCAATCGATCGGTTGTTGAGAGAGAGATTAAAAACATGCGAACTATTCTATCAAACCTTAACTTTATAATATGCAAACTCGTATACTTGAATTGTTACACAACACGGCACTCGGTCTTTGATTCGTATCCAATCCTTAACACATTCTGATATGCGAAGTTATTATGCTTGAAATCTTTAGCACAGTACCACGTCGATGTTCGTTCATTGATTCATAACGATTATGAAATTAAAGCGTTCGACTGAAATACTTCTAATTGCCTTATCAATACCACTCAATGGCCGCAATGTTTCGTTACTTGAATTGTCACACAACACAGCATTCGGTCATTGATCATGCGCGGCCCTTAATGCAATTATTGTCACGTTGCTAACAATAGGATGACTGATTATTATGCAACGCTACTCGTTGAAAGGGCACTCCAACCAGTATTATTCTTGAAGGCACAAATATAGACATATTTTTCCTTCTAGATTTTAAGCTTTCGTGACTGCAAGGATTCATACTTTTTGGTTTTGTTCGGTAAAGTCACGTAGGTGAAAAATAAAGAAAAATAAATGAGAAAGTCGACAGGTGGTTTGGAGGTGTAATGCTGCGTCAAATGACTGAGCCCAGCACCGCCGATCCTGGATTCAAACCCAGGCGAGCGTGCAAAATTAAACCAGATTCTCAAGTGTAGCCAAGTTGAAGATCTTAGCCAAATCACCAACAAGAGCTCAAACAAACAGTCTTGTAAAACATTTATTTCTGCATTTACATATATGGTAGTTTACCTTTGAGCGATCAAAATACATTGCTGAATTATTGAAATGTGGTGAAGAACTGTTTAACACGTCGGCTTTTGCGACCAATATCATCCTTATTCTTGGTTTTATTGTTTCGCTTCTATGTGGTGGTGACTTTACCGAAAGAGCCAAGAATATGAATCCCTGCAGTCACGAAAGCTATAAATCAAAATATCATCCTCGTAGGTTTTATTGGGTTAGATCGCGTGAATACGTAACTGTGTCGTGAAACCTGCCACCATCCGACACAGCCAATTTGTAAGGTTCGTCACAAACAGAACATGCCAAGTCGTACTCAGATTGTTAATGTTGTGGCTTCGCTCCCCAACACACCGGCGTGAGTTGTACTAGTGACGAATTGGCGTCTTCTGTTTAAGTGAAACACCTTACTAGTTGGCTGCTCCGGGTGGTGGCAGATTTAACGACACAACATTTATATATAACCCCCCAAAATAACCCCCTGTGTCATGGTGAATAACTGTCTATTGGGTAAGAATGGCTCTTTCAAGCAACTTCAGAAGCAGCTGTGCAAGTGTAGTGGCCTTATTGACGACGGAGACTTATTCTTCAGAGGCAACACGTATTCATTACAAACACTTCACTCCACAGTGGCTAATCTGATACTTGAAGAGGTAACGGCCTCTTCGCCCGTACTCTACAGAGGGAAACGTTTCCCGAGCCTTAGCCCATGCTAGCTCCCTGGTTCCCTCTATCCTGGTCCTCTCTCAGGAGGCTGTCTGACCTGGCCCAGCTTGGGCGCAGGTCCCGATCACCAGCCACACGAGTCCGGCCCTCCGAAGGACATCGGCCCTCTTGGCTCTGGTGTCACACCCTGGCTTGCCTTGCCCGGCACTCAGAAGGGCAGCGGGCCAAAGGAGTTCCAGGGTCTGGCTAGTCGATCTTCATTCTTCACTGGCTCTTCATCTTGCTTGAGTCGAACTGCCTCTCAGCTCCCCGGGTCCCACCATTTATAGTGTCCCTCACTGAGGGGTGGGGCTGGGAGTGATCACAGCGTCCCCCACAGTCCCCCAGGGTGGTGGCCGTAGCGGATGTGTTTGTGGCCACCGTTATACAACCGCGTGTCACCCTCCCGTAATACCTCTACACGTGTTTGTGGCCACCGTTACACAACCGCGTGTCACCCTCCCGTAACACCTCTACAAGTGTTTGTGTGGCCACCGTTACACAACCGCGTGTCACCCTCCCGTAACACCTCTACACATGTTTGTGGCCACCGTTACACAACCGCGTGTCACCCTCCCGTAACGCCTCTACACGTGTTTGTGGCCACCGTTACACAACCGCGTGTCACCCTCCCGTAACACCTCTACACGTACAACACTCTTCATGTGCAAGGCAAGGTGGTCTGACCCGGAGAAAGACCTGCAAAGATCACAAGCTCGCATTACAATTGTGGACTGTGGGGATGAGAATGTGTTTTTCTGTCTCCACCACCATAACCACAACCTTAGTAACGTGTGAACAACAGATCAATGTTGGTGAACCGATATACATGGGTTATCTCCACTGTAATGAAGGTGAGCGGTGCTGTTCAACAAAGCTGTAAGTATATTTGTACAGCCACTATACTGCAGTCTTTTTTTGGAAAGACTGGTTCCCATTAAGTGAAAAATGGATCTCCCCTTCTCACGCATCAAATTAGAGCAGAAATGTAAATATATATACACACACAGCAGACTGAGCAGTTGCTAACATTCATCATCCATATTTCATTACAGACACCACAGTGCTGCCCTGCAAGTCGGGCGTGCAGAGTTTTACGATCTCTGCGTGATCCATAAACTCAAAGAGTTGCTGTGTAAGAGGAGTGTGGCACCGTACTCCGCTGATGAAAAAAGAGCTCCATCCTCTGCTTTCACAGATACCATTAAAACATTAACCTTGTTTATATAAAGTGTTTTAGAAATGCTTGACAAGTTTCTTCACTTGCTGGGAAGACTGTTATAAAGTTCACAGACCTTCAATAATGCACACCATAAATTTCATCAATGTGGTATACTTTCATAAAACGTATATTTGAGCTTATTTCCATTCACATTAATGAATGGCATCTCGGCTTAAATAAAATGAACGTTATGCACACTTGAAGGTCAGAAGCTGTATTCCTGTATAGTCATCTGTTTGAATGCAAAATGCAACCTATATGTTAACCTTATCCAGAAACACAAAGCAAAGTGTCACCATTGTCAAATATACATTTGACGGCTCTTATCTGAGCTCGAGGGTGGAAGTTACACATTTATTGGCAGGCACCGGTCTCTGCATAGGATGACTATTCTAGTCTTTTTAGGATGTATAGCAAGGTTGGCTACGTACTGTGCGAAAGGAGTTCAACATACACACATGAGAATTACAATAATCATGAGAATAACGCAAATGATTTTTATCCAGAATAGCCTTCTTGAGTCTCGAGATATTCGTGTCGAGAATACTGCCATTGGGATGCTGTGATGACGTTGATAGGCGCCTGCAAACGTGGGAGGAGGAGCACCCGGAGAAGATTCCTGACCTTCACGCTTCAAGGTCGCCCCTTCTTCATATTTCACCGTCACTCGTGGCCACGTAGCGAAGCGTTTTTATGGATTTTGTTGTTGTTGTTCTGTCTCTCACTGTTCAAATAAACGTATCATTAAAATTATAGACTGATCATTTCTTTGTCATGGGGCTAACGTACAAAACCAGCAGGGGATCAAATACTTTTTTCCCTCACTGTAGACTCAACACTACCATAGACACAACACTACCATAGACTCAACACTACCATAGACTCAACACTACCATAGACTCAACACTACCACAGACTCAACACTACCATAGACTCAACACTACCGCCCATAGACTCAACACTACCACCCATAGACTCAACACTACCATAGACACAACACTACCATAGACACAACACTACCACCCATAGACTCAACACTACCATAGACTCAACACTACCATAGACACAACACTACCATAGACACAACACTACCACCCATAGACTCAACACTACCATAGACTCAACACTACTATAGACTCAACACTACCATAGACTCAACACTACCACCCATAGACTCAACACTACCATAGACTCAACACTACCATAGACACAACACTACCATAGACACAACACTACCACCCATAGACTCAACACTACCATAGACTCAACACTACCATAGACACAACACTACCATAGACACAACACTACCACCCATAGACTCAACACTACTATAGACACAACACTATTATAGACTCAACACTGCACATACAATCAGCACTGCCCATAGACTCAGCACTACCCATGGACTCAACACTACCACCCATAGACTCAACACTACTATAGACTCAACACTGCCCATACACGCAGCACTGCCCATAGACTCAACACTGCCATAGACTCAACACTGCCCATAGACTCAACACTACCCATAGACTCAACACTGTCTACACACTCAGCACTACCCATAGACTCAACACTTCCATAGATTCAACACTGCCATAGACTCAACACTGCCCATAGACTTATGGACCACAACGCCTTTGTCACCAGACTTATGGACCACAACGCCTCTGTGTCACCAGACTTATGGACCACAACGCCTCTGTCACCAGACTTATGGACCACAACGCCTGTGTCACCAGACTTATGGACCACAATGCCTCTGTCACCAGACTTATGGACCACAACGCCTCTGTGTCACCAGACTTATGGACCACAACGCCTCTGTGTCACCAGACTTATGGACCACAACGCCTGTACGTGTACAAATATTTTTTTACCAATTCCACTTAACGTATAAATAAAAAAGACTGCTTACAAATATCAGCTCTATGTTTTCAAGTAAATACAGTTTGGGTAGTGAATAAATTATAGTCTAAATAAGCTACACATGACGAATTGTAGGCAATTATAGTTATAATCAAAGACATTTTTAAACAATCACGTGGTCCCTGTTGTCACCATTAGAGACAATCTGCTTGAAAACAGTTTATCAACATATATGAATACATTGATTCGAATAAGCAGAGTTAATTTCCTATTTATGGCATGTCAGTTATGTGTCAGTTTTCGATATCAACATAACCTGACACGTGGAGCGATTTCATTGTTTCGTCTCCCCACTGGGCATCCTCTCGGATGACCCCCTCGCCGCCCATCGGCATCACTCGCCCCCTTCGCGCCCTCCACCGTCACCCTCAACTCCACCCGCGGTGGTTTCAACAGCCTGGTTGGCCACTGGAACGGTATCCCGGACAGTGCCGGATTAAGCTCGTGCGGGTCCTGTGGCATGTATTATAAAGGTGCCCAAAATAAAATAAAAAAACACAATTATTAAACGCAAAGTTTACACATCTACCGGGTCTCCATTTGACTTTGTATTGTCTAGGAAGTCCACCCACACCTCCACTTCCACAAACTGCTGGGAGTTGCCTCGCTCTGCCTCAGTCAGAATTCTCCTCCTGCTTCACGTTGCCTCCATCGATGTGAAGGTCCCATTTTGGAGTTGAATCTTCATCTTCACATTTCACCTTCACTTCTTCCCTCTTCACCATCACTTCTTCACATTTCACCGTCACTTCTTCACATTTCACCATCACCTCTTCATATTTCACCTCGATACCTTTAAAAGTGTCCAAGCTGGGATTTTCCTCCGGTTCGTGTTTCATGAGGGATGGGCTCATTGCGGCACTTTGACTTTCACAAGCTGATTTCAGACTGCACTCCTTGTGGATCTTCTGATGCTTGTGTGTTCTCTGGTGTACTTGAAGATTTGATGAATTTGCAAATGCCTTCCCACACACACTGCACTTGAAGGGTTTCTCTCCCATGTGTGTCCTCTGGTGTATTACAAGAGCAGATGACTGTGCAAACGCCTTTCCACACACACTGCACTTGAAGGGTTTCTCTCCCGTGTGTGTTCTCTGGTGTATTACAAAAGTACATGAATGTGCAAACGCCCTCCCACACACACTGCACTTGAAGGGTTTCTCTCCCGTGTGTGTTCTGTGGTGTGCTACAAGATTTGATGAACGTGCAAACGCCTTCCCACACACACTGCACCTGAAGGGTTTATCTCCCGTGTGTGTTCTCTGGTGTTCTACAAGATTAGATGAACGTGCAAACGCCTTCGCGCACACACTGCACCTGAAGGGTTTCTCTCCTGTGTGTGTCCTCTGGTGTATTACAAGAGTAGATGACTGTGCAAACGCCTTTCCACACACACTGCACTTGAAGGGTTTCTCTCCCGTGTGTGTTCTCTGGTGTACTTCAAGATTTGATGAACGTGCAAACGCCTTCCCACACACACTGCACCTGAAGGGTTTATCTCCCGTGTGTGTTCTCTGGTGTGCTACAAGAGTAGATGAATGTGCAAACGCCTTCCCACACACACTGCACTTGAAGGGTTTCTCTCCCGTGTGTGTTCTCTGGTGTGCTACAAGAGTAGATGAATGTGCAAACGCCTTCCCACACACACTGCACCTGAAGGGTTTCTCTCCCGTGTGAGTTCTCTCATGCCGTGTCAAATTTCCAGTCCGATCTGTGCTGTATGCACGCTGGTCGCATTGTTGACTTGTCCTACCGAGCTGCGCTGAGTGCATTTGCTCCATCAGACCAATTCTGCGGAGGAAGCGTCAGAGGAAGTGTCAGCTGCAGACAGAAAAAAATAATATCCACACCATCTACACGTCAGTATCGATGCACAGAGGAAAGCATATATACACAGTAGCACGTGACTTACACGTCTATACTTATTCATATATTCATGATATAGTGGAAAAGTGTCCCAAATTCATCACACGGGCTGTTATGGCACACACTGAGAGGGCAAATGGTCATAAACATGCCTGGAAGCCCTCGAATCTTCAAAATGAATGTTCACCCAAAACTCCGAGCACACAATTTCGGCTGTCTGGCTACAAAAGGAATATTTATGAGAGCTAAATTCAGCTGACATAGCAAAGGGTGTTGAAAACAATACTATTTGTGTTAGGCAGAAATGCATAAATTAACGTTCAATCGCAACTTAGAGGTGTGAATCCAGGCTCAGATGTCCTTAAATGCTGGGATGAACAGTTCCGACTTCAGCTGCATGTGTGTGCTGTGTTAACTTCCTGTTTACATTCATATAAAGAGTTCCAGAGGAAAACAAAAGTAAACAATTGTCATGATATAACCTCCGTGTTCAACAGAGTTAATAGATGTTACTGCAAACACAAACTGTACACTGTCACTGAGTAAACAGGCGGTGACGTGTCTAGAATCATGCCTGGCCACCTTCATCTGCTCGGCATGAATGCTTTCTCACTCCACCAAGTAATTAATTGAGGATCAACGAACATAGCCGTGGCTAACTAGAGTTTGCGTGTCTCTCTCCGTGGTGAGATGTTAACTACCTCACCTGGTATACAGGAAGTCATGGGTTCGATCCCAACCGTGACGCCTGCTGTATATTTGGAGTTTGCGCGTCTCTCCGTATAGCGTCTTTGACCGATAGACATTGACACACGTATTCTTGTTTCTTTCGGTAAAGTTACGTAGATAAAAAATAACAATAACAGATAATACAATTACATTAAATAAAGGCCACTTGTGTTGCGATCAAAACGACGTGAGTTGTTTTGCTTTAGTTACAATTTATTTTTTATTTATTTTCATTGTTATTTTTATTAATTTTCTATCTACATGACTTTACCGAAAAAACCAAGAATAATAATTCCTGCAGTCACCAAAGTTTTAAGTCAAAACATTCACACACGTTGACAAAGCCTCACCTTGTGTTGTTGTGGGCAGGTCGCTTCTGATAACAAGAGCGGTATAGCAGCTCAAGCGGGCTTGGCCTGCTAACAAAAAAACGAAAATAAAAACTGCGTGAATATTTACAATAAAACAAAGTTACAAAGTGGCGAGCCGGGTGAAGACAAATTAAACTTAAGCGAGATAATTAAAGCGAACGCAATCAGGTGAGGGCAGGAGGCAAGGCCCCGCGTGGCTAGGCCCCGCGTTGTAAAGTTCCAACCTGGACATCGATTCCCATGCTCGCTGCTACTCAACTGACATCCCTACGAGAGAGAGGCTCTACCTTGGTAAACAACAACAACCACCACAACGATGAGAATTTCTCATCTCGGATTTCAGTGCAAGCGCGGATCGGCAGCCTCCTGTTACCTCGCGACGTCACACGGGTAAGCAGGTAACATGACGTCACTGCCGGGATAAGAGACACGCCCCTCCCACAAAGAGCGGCTCTGTAACTGAATAAATTATGTTAATGAGCCCGGGCCATACGTCGAGGAATGGGGTGTGGCTGCTGAACCTGTCGCAATAAACACTCGACGGCTTCAACGGATACATTATGTTAATGAACCGCCAGTCACTGGGCGTACCTTTGCCCAAATAAGGATTGCCACTGGATTGATATCGGCAGTGACCCAAGCGGAGGTGACGTCACGATCAAGAGCACTGTGGACGGGGTTGGGGGAGTGTGAATACCTTGGTGACATGACGTCACTAGCGAGATACACCTCCCGCTGGCACTTTATGCCGATGAGGTCATGCTGAGTGGTGACGTCACAGAGCGGGGATGGAGTCTAAGTTGATTTAGCTTCATTTTCCATTGCCCCCTCCCTTGGGTGTGTGAACTCAGCAACAACGTGGACATTATTGCATATGCAGTGTGTGTGTACACTGTGTGTACACACACACTGTATACAAACACACAGTGTGTGTGTGTACACACTCTGTGTGCGTACACGTGCACACACAGTGTGTGTACATGTACACAGTGTGTGTACATGTACACACACTGTGTGTGTGTAGTGGGGGGCAAAGGCGATGCATCGGCCAGTCATCTGAGTCAGTCGACCCATGGCATCTTATAATCAATTATTTTTTTTAATGTATTATTTTTATTTGTTATTTGTATTTTTTCATTTTTTTATCTTTTATTTTGTTTATTTTTTGTTTTCTATCTACGTGACTTTGCCGAAAGAACCAGGAATATGGTAGCGCATTCTTTATTTGTTGCAGAGATTCAAAGTTCAAATCCGACAGGCACACCTGGCAACCCCAGTAACATTCACCACATTATGCGCTGTTCTGCTTCACGGCGGATGTAAAACAGAGTATTGTGTCACTCACAACGCACAGATCATTGCATGTTGGTGTCACGGTCAAAATTGTGGTAATTCCAAAACATTATCCGGAAACTCCACAACGTAGATGACGTGTCAATGATCGCCCCCTACCGACAGACTCATGCCACGTGCAGGCCGGTGGAGGGCCACCTTGTGCCACACAGGGGCAGCTGCCACTTAGGGGCGCCCTTCGATTGTTTGAGATGAGATTCGATACGAAACACCAAGTTGCTGAGGCAATTAGGCAAGTGACTTATGAGTGTAAATATGTTGTGTATAACGTAGTGAATGCTTGGGAGCTTAATTGTCTCTCGCTCCTGCTCACAGATTTACCCAGCCCACAGATCTTACATATGAAAAGCTAATGGTCAGTGAGGTCAGCAGCACTGTAGACATGGGCCTGCATTCGCTGGTCCACTGCTATATAGTCCAGCGGATGTTCTTGCTTGGACCCGGCGTGAATCCATGATGTTGTCTGGATGCACAGATGCCAGAACAGCGTGTTGGCAATGACAAGCCCACAGGCTGCACAGAAGTCTAACAGCCTCCTACCATTGTTATTGAGTTGATCTGGCCCATGCCTTCCAATCGCTCCAGACCAGGTGCCAGCATCATGACCAACTCGGGCATTGAAGTCACCCAACAGGATGACTCTATCCCGAGGGGCCACTTTTAGCTAACACCTGTCACAGGAGGTTATAGAAGGAATCTGAATCCACGGGCTTGCCTGCATCCCTCCACTGATGTTCATCTTCGGTGGGGGCGTAAGCAGCCACCACCACCACCATTCTCTGCCTCCTGTTGATGGGGAGGCGAGCCCAAAGTAGCCTGGGGCTTACAGCTTCCCACACCTCGCCGCCACCTTCCCACGCCGCCTTCATTCTTTTATTCAGAATAAGAGCCACTCCTTGTTGTTTGGCAGTCTCCTGCCCCGAGTGGAGGACTCTGCACCCTCATGAGGAACCCCAAGGGTAAGGATTCAGGCATTGCTCCTCACAATGTTATCGTCTGGCATCACAACCACCAGCAACACACCTGTATTTGAATTGCAAGTAACTTTAAAGAACACAACGCAACCCAAACAACCGTTCGTTTGAAAAACATATCCTAAAGAATCGTCACTGGGTGTTGGCTGTGAGCGAGAATCAAACTCGGGTCGTCATGTTTGTAGAGCAGCGCACTAACCGCTAGACTACTGCCACACACGTTACACACGGTACACACACACACAGTGTACACACACACACACAGTACACACACACACGCATGGTACACACACACACGCATGGTACACACACATGCACAGTACACACGCACACGCACAGTACACACACACACGCACGGTACACACACATGCACAGTACACACGCACAGTATACACACGCACAGTACACACACACGGTACACACGCACACGCACAGTACACACACACGCACAGTACACACGCACAGTACACACGCACAGTACACACACACGCACGGTACATGCACGGTACACACACACAGTACACACGCACAGTACACACACACGCACAGTACAAACACACACGGTACACACACACACAGTACACGACACACACGCACGGCACGCCCACACTCCTTCAGTCACGTGACTAAGGTTGACGCGCCGCCCCATCTAACGAGGTGACCTCTTGGCTCTCTCGTCTCGCCTCGACACGTAGATTAATTTCTTACTCTTACCTAGAAACGTCATTGTCTGTCTGTCTGTCTCTGTGGACGCAACTTGCGAGGAATTTAACTCACACACTGTGGGGTTTACGTTTCAAATAAAGTGCCCAGATACCATGCGACAAGCCCCGTGGTGAGCCAGTGCTATTCCTATTTCCAATCAGTCAGCTTGAAAGTAGTTAAATTAACAATTTATTACCAATCTCCATATATATCAAAGGCAAAGTTGTGAATGTGTGCGTCTGTTCAAAATGTTTAGCGTACTTCCCGACACGCACCAAGCTTTAAATTTGCCATGTGGGTAATTTCCAGACTGTACACCGTGCAAACATTATAAAAATAGACTTTTGTATATTTTTGGGGGGGGGCACGCAATAATGGATATGCATGAAAACACCACGATACATAGGACTTACTTTGATTAGAATCTTGGAATTGATTGTGTACATGTTGAAATTGTTAAATGAGCATTTTGAGCACACTGCTGTTTTAATAAATGTTCATGATTCTGAGAATATAACTAATTCTGAGCATCATAATGACCATATTGGAATTGTCATCATGAATGGGGGTACAATGATTTTTTATAACAATAGGAATGCGGTTTTGAGCATGACTATTGATATTTCGGACTCATTTATGACAATAGATTCACGATTAAATTGCGATTTTGTTTAGCTCATCAATCAGGATACTGTTAATAATGCGCATGCCCATAAATTGTTGAAATGACTAGAAATGCAAGTTGTGTATACTCTCCAACCCCATTCCTCTACCTACCCATTCCCTTGACGGGCTCCGTGCCCACTTAAACCCATGACGATGGCGGTGATGATTCCACCTCTCGCTGTAACAATCAAAGCACCTCCAACTTCTGAATGCAAAGGTGCTGGTTGGTGTAACGCCAAAACACATCGTCAACGCCGCTCCCAAGCCCGCCCTACGTTAATTCAATCGTTAGAATCAACAAAATAAAAAGTTCCACAGAGGAAACTAAAATGACATTACGCAATCCCCAAAGTGGCACGCGGTAGGCTACACGACTCGGAGAACAACGTCAGACTTCAAGACTTGCATCGCCATCATCAGCATCATTCTTCCTCTCCACAAGTCATCGCACGTCAATATTCAACAAGCTGCACACACGTGCAAGTAACCTCTCGACCCGCCACCTGCACAGTTAACGCGATCAGACCCGGGGGTCAAATTAAAATTGTGTCTTTGGTGACGTATTGCAATCGGTGTAATTTTAATGATGTACGTACAGCAACTGCTGCAACTGCTGTACGTACATCGAATTATATCATTGACAACGGGGTCCGCTTTTGCGGTATCTGCGTGCGGTCTTATAATTATATAGATACGTAGTCAGTTCATTAGTATGGGGTTCCTCTATAAGGAATTGTAAAATGTATTACTTAATACGCTTCCAGGCCGCACTTAGCTTGCAGCAGTCAGAGCAGTTAAAATGACTGTACATGTGTAGGTATGAAATAAAATAAATTTAATTAAAAGAAAATAAATTTTAGTTATTAAAACATTTAACTTAACGTAGGTATAAAATAAATGTAATTTAAATAAAATAAATGTAATTTATTTTAAAAAATGTATTTAAATAAAATAAGATAATTTATAAAAAATGTAATTTAACGTAGGTATAAAATTAATTTAAATAAAATAATGTAATTTATTTTAAAAATTAAATTAAACGTAGGTATTAAATGAAATAAATGTAATTTAAATAAAATAAATTTAATTTATTAAAACATTTAATTTAACGTAGGTATAAGATAAAATAAATGTAAAAAGAATAATTTATAAAAAAAAATTACGTAGGTATAAAATAAATGTAATTAAAATAAATTTAATTTATAAAAAATTGATTTAACGTAGGTATAAAATAAAATTCATTGAAATAAATGTAATTAATACAAATTTTCAATTAAATTTTACGTAGGTATGAAATAAAATAAATTAAAAATTTTAATTTATTACAAAATTAAATTAAACGTAGATATAACAAAATAAATTTAATTTAAATTATAAAAAATATTCATTCATAAAAAAATACATAGGTATAAAATGAATTTTAATTTACTTCATTAAAATTTTAAATTAAATTTAACGTAGGTATAAAATAAAATGTAATTAAATTAAATAATAAATACATTTTATTTTCTACCTCCGTGACTTTACCGAAAGACGCAAAGAGTGTGGACCCACGTGACATCAAGGCTGTCCTAGTCTTAGTCTAGGCAAGGCCTCAGGGTGTACCGGGCCTTTCACAACAACCGCAGCCGCAGCAACAACGGTTCTCTTGAGAAAATGCTTTAAAAAAGTCAACGTAGCTTACCTTGACACTCGCGAACTTTAATGATTAAAATAATTAAAACAAAAACTAAACATTCACACGCACATGGGCGCGCGGCGTTCAGCGTGTAGGGCATTAAAAACGGTAGCGTCCTCCCGCGATCTTATTGGTCGCCGTGTGCCAAAGTGGGGAGGGGGGAGGGCCAGCGATCCGATTGGTCGAGAGGCAAACCTGGGCGCGTCTCCGGCGATGGTGCGCAGCGATTGGTCAACGGTTGTCCTATGCTAATTTTGGTATGCTAATTAATTTTAATATGTATGCTAATACAGTATATTTATTAATACTCATTAAGTTTAATGTTTATCCTAAATTAGTTAAAAATTTATGCTCGTTTAGTTAACATTCTATGATAGTATCGTTATATTTTTTTATGCTATGATTACAGCAGTACATACTAACCGTAGTGGTACATGCTATGATTACAGCAGGTATACTGACTGTGGTGGTACCTGATATGATTACAGCAGGTATAGTGACTGTGGTGGTACCTGCTATGATAGCAGGCATACTGACTAGTGGTACCTGCTATAATTACATCAGTGCATACTGACTGTGGTGGTACCTGCTATGATTACAGCAGGCATACTGACTGTGGTGGTACCTGCTAAGGTTACAGCAGTGCATACTGTGGTGGTACCTGCTATGATAACAGCAGGCATACTGACTAGTGGTACCTGCTATAATTACATCAGTGCATACTGTGGTGGTACCTGATTTCACTACAGCAGTGCATACTGACTGTGGTGGGTACCTGCTAAGGTTACAGCAGTGCATACTGTGGTGGTACCTGCTATGATAACAGCAGGCATACTGACTAGTGGTACCTGCTATAATTACATCAGTGCATGCTGTGGTGGTACCTGATTTCACTACAGCAGTGCATACTGACTGTGGTGGGTATCTGCTAAGGTTACAGCAGTGCATACTGCTTATATGCTTTATCACGTGTCGTGAATGTGATAGTTTCATCCCAGAAATGGTGCCCTTGACCGGCCCAGAGCAGACATTTCACTTTGCCTTAGAACCTGAGGTGGCACAGCATTAGCAATTCCAAGTTCTTTATGTGACCAATAGCAACGAATTATGTGGCAAGCATTTGAAATGAGTGGGTTATGACGTACTGTACTTCACTCTTATCGACCATTAACATAAGTCTGTGTTACTGGCGTTGTGCTGCCTTGGCCGGTACCAACTTCTTCTTTGACCACGTGGACCACGCGGATGAATGGTCTACGCGAGTCGAGCGACCGATGGAGAAGACCTATGGGGGCACGCGGCGGGAGACTCTCAGGCGAAATCGTGGAAGCCGCGTGACAGAAGCCACGAGTGGAGGATAGACGCATGCTGGCGAGACGTCGTCTTCAGTTTAATTTGTTTCACGTGTCAGGTGTAGAGTCCTGTGAGCCGTGCGGCCCTTGACTCGGGTGCAACCGCAACAAACAAAAGCGTGAACATACTCATGTTGTGGGTCACTGTTGACGATGTGGGTCCCTTCTGACGAGGTGAGTGTCCATATTCATGTTGTGGGTCACTGTTGACGATCTGGGTCCCTACTGACGAGGTGAGTGTGCATATTCATGTTGTGGGTCACTGTTGACGATGTGGGTCCCTACTGACGAGGTGAGTGTCCATATTCATGTTGTGGGTCACTGTTGACGATGTGGGTCCTGATTGAAGATATGGGTCCGGATTAAAGAGGTGAGCGTCCCTTTTGATGTGGGTCTCTATTGACGCGGCGAGCATCCCTGTTGACGATGTTGGTCGCTGATGACGATCTGGGTCCGTGTTACCGATGTTAGCACTGAATTGGTCCTCGTCTAATATCATATATGTTCTACCATATGTATACTGTTGTATATGTAGGTGTTATGAAAATTGATGAAAATAATGAAAATTAAATGAAATTTGAAATTAGCATAATTTATCCGAAATTATGTTAATTAGTGTAATTATGTGCATAAATTATGCGGATTCAAGAGATAATCGTATTAATTTATGCGAGTGGGCGTGGTTAGGATAATGCAGGTCGTTATGGATTATCAGGTCGAGCCTCAGTGACGAGGATTGTGTTATGAATTGGAATAACGCAATTAATCGTATGCAGTGACGCATGCGTTGTGAGCGTGAATGAGAGAGAGTCGATTCGACTCTGCTCTTTAATTCCGTATTATCGATAAGAATACGATTACTCTCGATTGAACATTACGGATTATGTGTGTTATGGATCATGTGGTGATAGTGTGCTTATGATAGGTCCCCAGGATTCAGATCTCATACGCAGAACAATATTATGCAGAATTTCAGGAAGAATCACACACAAACCTTCTGCTTTAATCAATTTTATTTCTAGCTAACTTTAATTTTTGGATAATATGAAAACTCAATCTCGGGATTTTGGAATTTCAACACAGCGTGAACATGATACCATCACGATTGCGTTGTTTCACCTCGATAGCGGCACCTGTGGTTAATTCCCGACGCGTAACGCAATTGATCGGTTGTTGAGAGAGAGATTAAAAACATGCGAACTATTCTATCAAACCTTAACTTTATAATATGCAAACTCGTATGCTTGAATTGTTACACAACACGGCACTTGGTCTTTGATTCGTATCCAATCCTTAATACATCCTGATATGCGAAGCTATTATGCTTGAAATCGTCAGCACAGTACCACGTTGATGTTCGTTCATTGATTCATAATGATTATGCATTTAAAGCGTTCGACTGAAATACTTCGAATTGCCTTATCAACACCACTCGTTGGCCACAATGCTTCGTTACTTGAATTGTCAGACAAAACAGCATTCGGTCATTGATCATGCGCGGCCCTTAATGCAATTATTGTCACGTTGTTAACAATAGGATGACTGATTATTATGCAACGCTACTCGTTGACAGGGCACTCCAACCAGTATTATTCTTGGAGGCACAAATATGCGTTTGAATTCGTTATTTCATTCGTGGATACCGGCAAGATTATGCAGAAAGACAAATATTAACGAACGACTCAAGTATTCCTAATCAACTTCTCAACGCGACTCAATGGGTGGCGATGTTTCCTTTTGAGATCCTTATCTCGGGCCAATCTTTTAATTGATTGTGGCCAGACCCCTGGCAGGGAACCGGTTGAACCCGCTCTTCAACCCCGCGAGCGGCGCTCCGTGGTGAGGTGCCAAGAACGAATCCTTGTTAATGGGTCAGTTGGTAATTTATGCGGTTAGAAGTACAGCCCCAGCACAACATTACAGAGAAAATTATGAACACTCTTAAAAACGATAGATTATTCACTCGGTCGTTGCGATGTTTCCACAATCACGGATGGTTCAATGGCTTGAGGTTTTTAGGCTTTGTTAATGACCCGTGTGTGTGTGTTGAATGGTGTGAGTGGTGAAAGAGTAGGCCAATGTTCGGAATCGATTCTTTGCGTCAAGCAGACGTCTGGTTTGTGTGTAGTGGGGGGCAGTGTATCATACGTATCAGTTGATTCTTCTTTCAGTAGTTGGTTCGGACTCGACGGACGTTGGTGAACGAGTAGATGCGTTGTTGTAGCTGAGATGACCGTCTGGTAGACGGCGTTAGAAGCACGCCCGCAGCGGCACGCTGGTGCTCCGTCGTCGGCGGTTGTAGATTGCAGGCTCACGATTCGCTCGTGGTGGCGCTGGTGCTGGTTCTGGTGGCACGCTGGTGGCGCGCTGTTGGCACGCTCTGGTGCTGATGCTGGTGCTGATGGCACGCTGGTGGCGCGCGCTCCCTCTCCTTGAAGATGCGCGAACGCGCCCGTGCTGGTTCGCTGATAGCAGTTTCTCTCCACTGCTGGCTGAGCTGCTGCACGCTCTTGCTTGGCGTTGCTGGCCGCGCTCTTTCTCCTTGAAGATGCGCGAAAGCGCCCGTGCTGGTTCGCTGACAGCAGTTTCCTCCACTGCTGGATGAGCTACGCCGGCGCGCGCTCTTTCCGCTGCTGTAGTATCTGACGCTGCTGTAGTATCTGACGCTGCGCTCGCGAGCGACAGGTCAAGTTTTTCTTCTGCTGAGTTGAGTTGAGATGAGTCTTCTTCTGTTGAGCTGAGTTGAGATGAGTCTTCTTCTGTTGAGCTGCCCCCGAGGGCTGATGAGTTGATTTCAATGCTGAAACGGCTCCTTTTTATGCCAAAAATCTCTCCCCTTCTCGGCTCCCCCTCACGAGGTGGAGCTATCTTTGATCTGATCGTATGTCGGTGGGGGGGGTTCGTGTGTCGGTGGTGGGGGGGGGTTCGTGTGTCAGTGTGTATGTTTGTGTGTGTGTCATTTATGACATGGCTCTGTTCGGGTCTTTCCTCAAGCCATAAACATCAAGACAACAGACACCTCGATTCATCTTGGTGGCGTCTGGTTGTCTAATCCCTCCACCCAGAGAGAGGGGCGGGTTCCCCCCCCCCTTTTCCGTACGCGTTCCGACGCACAAAGAAATGGTTAAGATTTTTTTTTAAGTTTAACATTTCACATCACAGTTGGTATCTTATCATACACAGTTATGATCCTGCTTGTGATTCATAGTATTTGATTTATTTCCAAGTGAAGATGCTCTTCCGAGCGTATGCATTTTATCACGTGCTGCAGGGAAAGACAAAGGTGGCCGGGAGCACCTCTTTATACTTTTGACTTATATTTCTCAAATACCATTTGGTCCCATGTTCGCCAAGACTCGTGTTTGTAACTACGTCCTCCCGACACCTCTCGGTTTTACCGAGGTTCGAATTGTTATGATGGAATTATTAAAAAGAAAAATAATTATCATCCTGAGTTTAAGAGGTCCATTTCTTGATTGTTGGAATCCATATCCCTTGGTTCTGTAAGGTTCTATAATGGAATGTCGTGTAAGGTTAACACGTTGTTATTATTAATATTATTTTGCAATTTTCTTTAAAACTTTCTTTGCCTGGTTGCCGTGTGTGGGGTGGGTGTGTCTCCTCATCAAACCCGGCTGGCTTTTCCAGATGGCCCCTTGTGATAAGGTGTAATTCCTGCTTCTCCGCGCTGTGAGAGAGACAAATGTGGTCGGGGTTGCTTGGAATATTGTTTAAACTCTTTCGCAAGTTTGCTCGTTGTCTCATTCCTTCTCGATAACCTTTGATGTGACTCGGTTTTCTTGCTCCCAGCTTTGTTTTAACAGTAAAAGTATTAAAGGTGAAAATCATTTGATAGCGAATTAATCATTGGATAATAATTCACTGATGTGTCTGGTGGCCTGTTCTTAATTGGAGTGAGCGTTAGGCTCGCTACTTTTATCTTATTCTTGTTGTTGCCTTTTAATTTTTTTGTTGTTGTTTTACTGGAAAATAAGGAAAAGAATATGTATACGATTTACCCTGTTGGCGTCTGGTGTCTGCTCTCTTGGTATTCTGACCTCGGGCCAGGGATATTAGGGCCAGGGATATTAGGGCCAGGGATATTAGGGCCTGGGATATTAGGGCCAGGGATGTTAGGGCCAGGGATATTAGGGCCAGGGATATTAGGGCCAGGGATATTAGGGCCAAGGATATTAGGGCCAGGGATATTAGGGCCAGTGATATTAGGGCCAGGGATATTAGGGCCAGGGATATTAGGGCCAGGGATATTAGAGCCAGGGATATTAGGGCCAGGGATATTAGGACCAGGGATATTAAGGCCAGGGATATTAGGGCCATGGATATTAGGGACAGGGATATTAGGGCCAGGGATATTAGGGCCAGGGTTATTAGAGCCAGGGATATTAGGGCCAGGGATATTAGGGCCAGGGATATTAGGGCCAGGGATATTAGTGCCAGGGATATTAGGGCCAAGGATATTAGGGCCTGGGATATTATGGCCAGGAATATTAGGGCCAGGGATATTAGGGCCAAGGATATTAGGGCCAAGGATATTAGGGCCAGGGATATTAGAGCCAGGGATATTACGGCCAGGGATATTAGGGCCAGGGATTTTAGGGCCAGGAATATTAGGGCCAAGGATATTAGGGCCTGGGATATTAGGGCCAGGGATATTAGGGCCAGTGATATTATGGCCAGGGATTTTATGGCCAGGGATGTTAGGGCCAGGGATATTAGGGCCAGGGATTTTAGGGCCAGGGATATTAGGGCCAGGGATATTAGGGCCAGGGATTTTAGGGCCAGGGATATTACGGCCAGGGATATTAGGGACAGGGATATTAGAGCCAGGGATATTAGGGCCAGGGATATTAGGGCCAGAGATATTATGGCCAGGGATATTAGGGCCAGGGATATTAGGGCCAGGGATATTAGGGCCAGGGATATTAGGGCCAGGGGTATTAGGGCCAGGGGTAATAGGGCCAAGGGTATTATGGCCAGGGATATTAGGGCCAGGGATGTTAGGGCCAGAGATATTAGAGCCAGGGATATTAGGGCCAGGGATATTAGGGCCAGGGGTATTAGGGCCAGGGATATTAGGGCCAGGCATATTAGGGCCAGGGATATTAGGGCCAGGAATATTAGGGCCAGGGATATTAGTGCCAGGGATATTAGGGCTAGGGATATTAGGGCCAGGGATATTACGGCCAGGGATATTAGGGCCAAGGATATTAGGGCCAGGGATATTAGGGCCAGGGATATTAGGGCCAGGAATATAAGGGCCAAGGATATTAGGGCCAGGGATATTAGGGCCAGGGATATTAGGGCCAGGGATATTAGGGCCAGGGATTTTAGGTCCAGGGATATTAGGGCCAGGGATATTAGGGCCAGGGATTTTAGGGCCAGGGATATTAGGGCCAGGGATATTAGGGCCAGTGATATTAGGGCCAGGGATAATAGGGCCAGGGATATTAGGGCCAGGGATATTAGGGCCAGGGATATTAGGGCCAGGGATATTACGGCCAGGGATATTAGGACCAGGGATATTAAGGCCAGGGATATTAGGGCCAGGGATATTAGGGCCAGGGATGTTAGGGCCAGGGATATTAGGGCCAGGGATGTTAGGGCCAGGGATATTAGGGCCAGGAATTTTAGGGCCAGGGATATTAGGGCCAGGGATATTAGGGCCAGGGATATTAGGGCCAGGGATATTAGGGCCAGGGATATTAGGGCCAGGGATATTAGGGCCAGGGATATTAGGGCCAGGGATATTAGGGCCAGGGATAGTAGGGCGAGGGATATTAGGGCCAAGGATATTAGGGCCTGGGATATTACGGCCAGGAATATTAGGGCCAGGGATATTAGGGCCAGGGATATTAGGGCCAGGGATATTAGGGCCAGGGATATTAGGGCAAGGGATATTAGGGCCAGGGATTTTATGGCAAGGGATATCAGGGCCAGGGATATTAGGGCCAGGGATATTAGGGCCAGGGATATTAGGGCCAAGGATATTAGGGCCAGGGATATTAGGGTCATGGATATTAGAGCCAGGGATATTACGGCCAGGGATATTAGGGCCAGGGATATTAGGGCCAAGGATATTAGCGCCTGGGATATTAGGGCCAGGGATATTAGGGCCAGTGATATTATGGCCAGCGATTTTAGGGCCAGGGATGTTAGGGCCAGGAATATTAGGGCCAGGGATTTTAGGGCCAGGGATATTAGGGCCAGGGATATTAGGGCCAGGGATTTTAGGGCCAGGGATATTACGGCCAGGGATATTAGGGACAGGGATATTAGAGCCAGGGATATTAGGGCCAGGGATATTAGGGCCAGGGATATTAGGGCCAGGGATATTAGGGCCAGGGATATTAGGGCCAGGGATATTAGGGCCAGGGATATTAGGGCCAGGGGTATTAGGGCCAGGGGTAATAGGGCCAAGGGATATTAGGGCCAGGGATATTAGGGCCAGGGATATTAAGGCCAGGGTTATTAGGGCCAGGGATATTAGGGCCAGGGATATTAGGGCGAGGGATATTAGGGCCAGGGATATTAGGGCCAGGGATATTAGGGCCAGGGATATTAGGGCCAGGGGTATTAGGGCCAGGGATATTAGGGCCAGGCATATTAGGGCCAGGGATATTAGGGCCAGGAATATTAGGGCCAGGGATATTAGTGCCAGGGATATTATGGCCAGGGATATTAGGGCCATGGATATTAGGGCCAGAGATATTAGAGCCAGGGATATTAGGGCCAGGGATATTAGGGCCAGGGGTATTAGGGCCAGGGATATTAGGGCCAGGGATATTAGGGCCAGGGATATTAGGGCCAGGGATATTAGGGCCAGGGATTTTAGGGCCATGGATATTAGGGCCAGGGATATTAGGGCCATGGATATTAGGGCCAGGGATATTAGGGCCAGGGATATTAGGGCCAGGGATATTAGGGCCAGGGATATTAGGGCCTGGGATATTAGGGCCAGGGATATTAGGTCCAGGGATATTAGGGCCAGGGATATTAGTGCCAAGGATATTAGGGCCAGGGATATTAGGGCCAGGGATATTAGGGCCAGGGATATTAGGGCCAGGTTTGTTAGGGCCAGGGATATTAGCGCCAGGGATTTTAGGGCCAGGGATATTAGGGCCAGGGATATTAGGGCCAGGGATGTTAGGGCCAGGGATATTAAGGCCAAGGTTATTAGGGCCTGGGATTTTAGGGCCAGGGATTTTAGGGCCAGGGATATTAGGGCCAGGGATATTAGGGCCAGGGATATTAGGGCCAGCAATATTAGGGCCAGGGGTATTAGGGCCAGGGATATTAGGGCCCGGGATATTAGGGCCAGGGATATTAGGGCCAGGAATATTAGGGCCAGGGATATTAGTGCCAGGGATATTAGGGCCAGTGATATTAGGGCCAGGGATATTAGGGCCAGGGATATTAGGGCCAGGGATATTAGGGCCAGGGATATTAGGGCCAGGGATTTTAGGGCCAGGGATATTAGGGCCAGGGATATTAGGGCCAGGGATATTAAGGCCAGGGTTATTAGGGCCAAGGATATTAGGGCCAGGGATATTAGGGCCAGGGATATTAGGGCCAGGGATTTTAGGGCCATGGATATTAGGGCCAGGGATATTAGGGCCAGGGATATTAGGGCCAGGGATATTAGGGCCAGGGATATTAGGGCCAGGGATATTAGGGCCTGGGATATTAGGGCCAGGGATATTAGGTCCAGGGATATTAGGGCCAGGGATATTAGTGCCAAGGATATTAGGGCCAGGGATATTAGGGCCAGGGATATTAGGGCCAGGGATATTAGGGCCAGGGATGTTAGGGCCAGGGATATTAGGGCCAGGGATTTTAGGGCCAGGGATATTAGGGCCAGGGATATTAGGGCCAGGGATGTTAGGGCCAGGGATATTAAGGCCAGGGTTATTAGGGCCAGGGATTTTAGGGCCAGGGATTTTAGGGCCAGGGATATTAGGGCCAGGGATATTAGGGCCAGGGATATTAGGGCCAGCGATAATAGGGCCAGGGGTATTAGGGCCAGGGATATTAGGGCCCGGGATATTAGGGCCAGGGATATTAGGGCCAGGAATATTAGGGCCAGGGATATTAGTGCCAGGGATATTAGGGCCAGGGATATTAGGGCCAGGGATATTAGGGCCAGGGATATTAGCGCCAGGGATATTAGGGCCAGGGATATTAGGGCCAGGGATTTTAGGGCCAGGGATATTAGGGCCAGGGATATTAGGGCCAGGGATATTAGGGCCAGGGATATTAAGGACAGGGTTATTAGGGCCAGGGATATTAGGGCCAGGGATATTAGGGCCAGGGATATTAGGGCCAGGAATATAAGGGCCAGGGATATTAGGGCCAGGGATATTAGGGCCAGGGATATTAGGGCCAGGGATATTAGGGCCAGGGATTTTAAGGGCCAGGGATATTAGGGCCATGGATATTAGGGCCAGGGATATTAGGGCCAGGGATATTAGGGCCAGGGATATTAGGGCCAGAGATATTAGGGCCTGGGATATTAGGGCCAGGGATATTAGGTCCAGGGATATTAGGGCCAGGGATATTAGTGCCAAGGATATTAGGGCCAGGGATATTAGGGCCAGGGATATTAGGGCCAGGGATATTAGGGCCAGGGATGTTAGGGCCAGGGATATTAGGGCCAGGGATTTTAGGGCCAGGGATATTAGGGCCAGGGATATTAGGGCCAGGGATATTAAGGCCAGGGTTATTAGGGCCAGGGATTTTAGGGCCAGGGATATTAGGGCCAGGGATATTAGGGCCTGGGATATTAGGGCCAGGAATATTAGGGCCAGGGATATTAGTGCCAGGGATATTAGGGCCAGGGATATTAGGGCCAGGGATATTAGGGCCAGGGATATTAGCACCAGGGATATTAGGGCCAGGGATATTAGGGCCAGGGATTTTAGGGCCAGGGATATTAGGGCCAGGGATATTAGGGCCAGGGATATTAGGGCCAGGGATATTAAGGCCAGGGTTATTAGGGCCAGGGATATTAGGGCCAGGGATATTAGGGCCAGGGATATTAGGGCCAGGAATATAAGGGCCAGGGATATTAGGGCCAGGGATATTAGGGCCAGGGATATTAGGGCCAGGGATTTTAGGGCCAGGTATATTAGGGCCATGGATATTAGGGCCAGGGATATTAGGGCCAGGGATATTAGGGCCAGGGATATTAGGGCCAGAGATATTAGGGCCTGGGATATTAGGGCCAGGGATATTAGGTCCAGGGATATTAGGGCCAGGGATATTAGTGCCAAGGATATTAGGGCCAGGGATATTAGGGCCAGGGATATTAGGGCCAGGGATATTAGGGCCAGGGATGTTAGGGCCAGGGATATTAGGGCCAGGGATTTTAGGGCCAGGGATATTAGGGCCAGGGATATTAGGGCCAGGGATATTAATGCCAGGGTTATTAGGGCCAGGGATTTTAGGGCCAGGGATTTTAGGGCCAGGGATATTAGGGCCAGGGATATTAGGGCCAGGGATATTAGGGCCAGCGATATTAGGGCCAGGGGTATTAGGGCCAGGGATATTAGGGCCTGGGATATTAGGGCCAGGGATATTAGGGCCAGGAATATTAGGGCCAGGGATATTAGTGCCAGGGATATTAGGGCCAGGGATATTAGGGCCAGGGATATTAGGGCCAGGGATATTAGGGCCAGGGATATTAGGGCCAGGGATATTAGGCCAGGGATTTTAGGGCCAGGGATATTAGGGCCAGGGATATTAGGGCCAGGGATATTAGGGCCAGGGATATTAAGGCCAGGGTTATTAGGGCCAGGGATATTAGGGCCAGGGATATTAGGGCCAGGGATATTAGGGCCAGGGATATTAGGGCCAGGGATATTAGGACCAGGGATATTAGGGCCAGGGATATTAGGGCCAGGGATATTAGGGCCAGGGATATTAGGGCCAGGGATATTAGGGCCTGGGATATTAGGGCCAGGGATGTTAGGGCCAGGGATATTAGGGCCAGGGATATTAGGGCCAGGGATATTAGGGCCAAGGATATTAGGGCCAGGGATATTAGGGCCAGTGATATTAGGGCCAGGGATATTAGGGCCAGGGATATTAGGGCCAGGGATATTAGAGCCAGGGATATTAGGGCCAGGGATATTAGGGCCAGGGATATTAGGGCCTGGGATATTAGGGCCAGGGATGTTAGGGCCAGGGATATTAGGGCCAGGGATATTAGGGCCAGGGATATTAGGGCCAAGGATATTAGGGCCAGGGATATTAGGGCCAGTGATATTAGGGCCAGGGATATTAGGGCCAGGGATATTAGGGCCAGGGATATTAGAGCCAGGGATATTAGGGCCAGGGATATTAGGGCCAGGGATATTAGGGCCAGGGATATTAGGGCCAGGGATATTACGGCCAGGGATATTAGGACCAGGGATATTAGGGCCAGGGATATTAGGGCCAGGGATATTAGGGCCAGGGATATTAGGGCCATGGATATTAGGGCCAGGGATATTAGGGCCAGGGATATTAGGGCCAGGGATATTAGGGCCAGAGATATTAGGGCCTGGGATATTAGGGCCAGGGATATTAGGTCCAGGGATATTAGGGCCAGGGATATTAGTGCCAAGGATATTAGGGCCAGGGATATTAGGGCCAGGGATATTAGGGCCAGGGATATTAGGGCCAGGGATGTTAGGGCCAGGGATATTAGGGCCAGGGATTTTAGGGCCAGGGATTTTAGGGCCAGGGATATTAGGGCCAGGGATATTAATGCCAGGGTTATTAGGGCCAGGGATTTTAGGGCCAGGGATTTTAGGGCCAGGGATATTAGGGCCAGGGATATTAGGGCCAGGGATATTAGGGCCAGCGATATTAGGGCCAGGGGTATTAGGGCCAGGGATATTAGGGCCTGGGATATTAGGGCCAGGGATATTAGGGCCAGGAATATTAGGGCCAGGGATATTAGTGCCAGGGATATTAGGGCCAGGGATATTAGGGCCAGGGATATTAGGGCCAGGGATATTAGGGCCAGGGATATTAGGGCCAGGGATATTAGGCCAGGGATTTTAGGGCCAGGGATATTAGGGCCAGGGATATTAGGGCCAGGGATATTAGGGCCAGGGATATTAAGGCCAGGGTTATTAGGGCCAGGGATATTAGGGCCAGGGATATTAGGGCCAGGGATTTTAGGGCAAGGGATATTAGGACCAGGGATATTAGGGCCAGGGATATTAGGGCCAGGGATATTAGGTCCAGGGATATTAGGGCCAGGGATATTAGGGCCAGGGATATTAGGGCCAGGGATATTAGGGCCAGGGATATTAGGGCCTGGGATATTAGGGCCAGGGATGTTAGGGCCAGGGATATTAGGGCCAGGGATATTAGGGCCAGGGATATTAGGGCCAAGGATATTAGGGCCAGGGATATTAGGGCCAGTGATATTAGGGCCAGGGATATTAGGGCCAGGGATATTAGGGCCAGGGATATTAGAGCCAGGGATATTAGGGCCAGGGATATTAGGACCAGGGATATTAGGGCCAGGGATATTAGGGCCAGGGATATTACGGCCAGGGATATTAGGACCAGGGATATTAGGGCCAGGGATATTAGGGCAGGGATATTAGGGCCAGGGATATTAGGGCCTGGGATATTAGGGCCAGGGATGTTAGGGCCAGGGATATTAGGGCCAGGGATATTAGGGCCAGGGATATTAGGGCCAAGGATATTAGGGCCAGGGATATTAGGGCCAGTGATATTAGGGCCAGGGATATTAGGGCCAGGGATATTAGGGCCAGGGATATTAGAGCCAGGGATATTAGGGCCAGGGATATTAGGGCCAGGGATATTAGGGCCAGGGATATTAGGGCCAGGGATATTACGGCCAGGGATATTAGGACCAGGGATATTAAGGCCAGGGATATTAGGGCCATGGATATTAGGGACAGGGATATTAGGGCCAGGGATATTAGGGCCAGGGTTATTAGAGCCAGGGATATTAGGGCCAGGGATATTAGGGCCAGGGATATTAGGGCCAGGGATATTAGTGCCAGGGATATTAGGGCCAAGGATATTAGGGCCTGGGATATTAGGGCCAGGAATATTAGGGCCAGGGATATTAGGGCCAAGGATATTAGGGCCAAGGATATTAGGGCCAGGGATATTAGAGCCAGGGATATTACGGCCAGGGATATTAGGGCCAGGGATTTTAGGGCCAGGAATATTAGGGCCAAGGATATTAGGGCCTGGGATATTAGGGCCAGGGATATTAGGGCCAGTGATATTATGGCCAGGGATTTTATGGCCAGGGATGTTAGGGCCAGGGATATTAGGGCCAGGGATTTTAGGGCCAGGGATATTAGGGCCAGGGATATTAGGGCCAGGGATATTAGGGCCAGGGATTTTAGGGCCAGGGATATTACGGCCAGGGATATTAGGGACAGGGATATTAGAGCCAGGGATATTAGGGCCAGGGATATTAGGGCCAGGGATATTATGGCCAGGGATATTAGGGCCAGGGATATTAGGGCCAGGGATATTAGGGCCAGGGATATTAGGGCCAGGGGTATTAGGGCCAGGGGTAATAGGGCCAAGGGTATTATGGCCAGGGATATTAGGGCCAGGGATGTTAGGGCCAGAGATATTAGAGCCAGGGATATTAGGGCCAGGGATATTAGGGCCAGTTGTATTAGGGCCAGGGATATTAGGGCCAGGCATATTAGGGCCAGGGATATTAGGGCCAGGAATATTAGGGCCAGGGATATTAGTGCCAGGGATATTAGGGCCAGGGATATTAGGGCCAGGGATATTACGGCCAGGGATATTAGGGCCAAGGATATTAGGGCCAGGGATATTAGGGCCAGGGATATTAGGGCCAGGAATATAAGGGCCAGGGATATTAGGGCCAGGGATATTAGGGCCAGGGATATTAGGGCCAGGGATATTAGGGCCAGGGATTTTAGGGCCAGGGATATTAGGGCCAGGGATATTAGGGCCAGGGATTTTAGGGCCAGGGATATTAGGGCCAGGGATATTAGGGCCAGTGATATTAGGGCCAGGGATAATAGGGCCAGGGATATTAGGGCCAGGGATATTAGGGCCAGGGATATTAGGGCCAGGGATATTACGGCCAGGGATATTAGGACCAGGGATATTAAGGCCAGGGATATTAGGGCCAGGGATATTAGGGCCAGGGATGTTAGGGCCAGGGATATTAGGGCCAGGGATGTTAGGGCCAGGGATATTAGGGCCAGGAATTTTAGGGCCAGGGATATTAGGGCCAGGGATATTAGGGCCAGGGATATTAGGGCCAGGGATATTAGGGCCAGGGATATTAGGGCCAGGGATATTAGGGCCAGGGATATTAGGGCCAGGGATATTAGGGCCAAGGATATTAGGGCCTGGGATATTACGGCCAGGAATATTAGGGCCAGGGATATTAGGGCCAGGGATATTAGGGGCAGGGATATTAGGGCCAGGGATATTAGGGCAAGGGATATTAGGGCCAGGGATTTTATGGCAAGGGATATCAGGGCCAGGGATATTAGGGCCAGGGATATTAGGGCCAGGGATATTAGGGCCAAGGATATTAGGGCCAGGGATATTAGGGCCATGGATATTAGAGCCAGGGATATTACGGCCAGGGATATTAGGGCCAGGGATATTAGGGCCAAGGATATTAGGGCCTGGGATATTAGGGCCAGGGATATTAGGGCCAGTGATATTATGGCCAGCGATTTTAGGGCCAGGGATGTTAGGGCCAGGAATATTAGGGCCAGGGATTTTAGGGCCAGGGATATTATGGCCAGGGATATTAGGGCCAGGGATTTTAGGGCCAGGGATATTACGGCCAGGTATATTAGGGACAGGGATATTAGAGCCAGGAATATTAGGGCCAGGGATATTAGGGCCAGGGATATTAGGGCCAGGGATATTAGGGCCAGGGATATTAGGGCCAGGGATATTAGGGCCAGGGATATTAGGGCCAGGGGTATTAGGGCCAGGGGTAATAGGGCCAAGGGTATTATGGCCAGGGATATTAGGGCCAGAGATATTAGGGCCAGAGATATTAGAGCCAGGGATATTAGGGCCAGGGATTTTAGGGCCAGGGATATTGGGGCCAGGGATATTAGGGCCAGGGATATTAGGGCCAGGGATATTAAGGCCAGGGTTATTAGGGCCAGGGATATTAGGGCCAGGGATATTAGGGCGAGGGATATTAGGGCCAGGGATATTAGGGCCAGGGATTTTAGGGCCAGGGATATTAGGGCCAGGGGTATTAGGGCCAGGGATATTAGGGCCAGGCATATTAGGGCCAGGGATATTAGGGCCAGGAATATTAGGGCCAGGGATATTAGTGCCAGGGATATTATGGCCAGGGATATTAGGGCCATGGATATTAGGGCCAGAGATATTAGAGCCAGGGATATTAGGGCCAGGGATATTAGGGCCAGGGGTATTAGGGCCAGGGATATTAGGGCCAGGGATATTAGGGCCAGGGATATTAGGGCCAGGGATATTAGGGCCAGGGATTTTAGGGCCATGGATATTAGGGCCAGGGATATTAGGGCCATGGATATTAGGGCCAGGGATATTAGGGCCAGGGATATTAGGGCCAGGGATATTAGGGCCAGGGATATTAGGGCCTGGGATATTAGGGCCAGGGATATTAGGTCCAGGGATATTAGGGCCAGGGATATTAGTGCCAAGGATATTAGGGCCAGGGATATTAGGGCCAGGGATATTAGGGCCAGGGATATTAGGGCCAGGGATGTTAGGGCCAGGGATATTAGGGCCAGGGATTTTAGGGCCAGGGATATTAGGGCCAGGGATATTAGGGCCAGGGATGTTAGGGCCAGGGATTTTAGGGCCAGGGATTTTAGGGCCAGGGATATTAGGGCCAGGGATATTAGGGCCAGGGATATTAGGGCCAGCGATATTAGGGCCAGGGATATTAGGGCCAGGGATATTAGGGCCAGGGATATTAGTGCCAGGGATATTAGGGCCAGGGATATTAGGGCCAGGGATATTAGGGCCAGGGATATTAGGGCCAGGGATATTAGGGCCAGGGATATTAGGGCCAGGGATATTAGGGCCAGGGGTATTAGTGCCAGGGGTAATAGGGCCAGGGATATTATGGCCAGGGATATTAGGGCCAGGGATATTAGGGCCAGAGATATTAGAGCCAGGGATATTAGGGCCAGGGATATTAGGGCCAGGGGTATTAGGGCCAGGGATATTAGGGCCAGGGATATTAGGGCCAGGGATATTAGGGCCAGGGATTTTAGGGTCAGGGATATTAGGGCCAGGGATATTAGGGCCATGGATATTAGGGCCAGGGATATTAGGGCCAGGGATATTAGGGCCAGGGATATTAGGGCCAGGGATATTAGGGCCTGGGATATTAGGGCCAGGGATATTAGGTGCAGGGATATTAGGGCCAGGGATATTAGTGCCAAGGATATTAGGGCCAGGGATATTAGGGCCAGGGATATTAGGGCCAGGGATATTAGGGCCAGGGATGTTAGGGCCAGGGATATTAGGGCCAGGGATTTTTGGGCCAGGGATATTAGGGCCAGGGATATTAGGGCCAGGGATATTAGGGCAAGGGATATTAGGGCCAGGGATTTTATGGCAAGGGATATCAGGGCCAGGGATATTAGGGCCAGGGATATTAGGGCCAGGGATATTAGGGCCAAGGATATTAGGGCCAGGGATATTAGGGCCATGGATATTAGAGCCAGGGATATTACGGCCAGGAATATTAGGGCCAGGGATATTAGGGCCAAGGATATTAGGGCCTGGGATATTAGGGCCAGGGATATTAGGGCCAGTGATATTATGGCCAGCGATTTTAGGGCCAGGGATGTTAGGGCCAGGAATATTAGGGCCAGGGATTTTAGGGACAGGGATATTATGGCCAGGGATATTAGGGCCAGGGATTTTAGGGCCAGGGATATTACGGCCAGGGATATTAGGGACAGGGATATTAGAGCCAGGGATATTAGGGCCAGGGATATTAGGGCCAGGGATATTAGGGCCAGGGATATTAGGGCCAGGGATATTAGGGCCAGGGATATTAGGGCCAGGGATATTAGGGCCAGGGGTATTAGGGCCAGGGGTAATAGGGCCAAGGGTATTATGGCCAGGGATATTAGGGCCAGGGATATTAGGGCCAGAGATATTAGAGCCAGGGATATTAGGGCCAGGGATTTTAGGGCCAGGGATATTGGGGCCAGGGATATTAGGGCCAGGGATATTAGGGCCAGGGATATTAAGGCCAGGGTTATTAGGGCCAGGGATATTAGGGCCAGGGATATTAGGGCGAGGGATATTAGGGCCAGGGATATTAGGACCAGGGATTTTAGGGCCAGGGATATTAGGGCCAGGGGTATTAGGGCCAGGGATATTAGGGCCAGGCATATTAGGGCCAGGGATATTAGGGCCAGGAATATTAGGGCCAGGGATATTAGTGCCAGGGATATTATGGCCAGGGATATTAGGGCCATGGATATTAGGGCCAGAGATATTAGAGCCAGGGATATTAGGGCCAGGGATATTAGGGCCAGGTGTATTAGGGCCAGGGATATTAGGGCCAGGGATATTAGGGCCAGGGATATTAGGGCCAGGGATATTAGGGCCAGGGATTTTAGGGCCATGGATATTAGGGCCAGGGATATTAGGGCCATGGATATTAGGGCCAGGGATATTAGGGCCAGGGATATTAGGGCCAGGGATATTAGGGCCAGGGATATTAGGGCCTGGGATATTAGGGCCAGGGATATTAGGTCCAGGGATATTAGGGCCAGGGATATTAGTGCCAAGGATATTAGGGCCAGGGATATTAGGGCCAGGGATATTAGGGCCAGGGATATTAGGGCCAGGGATGTTAGGGCCAGGGATATTAGGGCCAGGGATTTTAGGGCCAGGGATATTAGGGCCAGGGATATTAGGGCCAGGGATGTTAGGGCCAGGGATTTTAGGGCCAGGGATTTTAGGGCCAGGGATATTAGGGCCAGGGATATTAGGGCCAGGGATATTAGGGCCAGCGATATTAGGGCCAGGGATATTAGGGCCAGCGATATTAGGGCCAGGGATATTAGTGCCAGGGATATTAGGGCCAGGGATATTAGGGCCAGGGATATTAGGGCCAGGGATATTAGGGCCAGGGATATTAGGGCCAGGGATATTAGGGCCAGTGATATTATGGCCAGCGATTTTAGGGCCAGGGATGTTAGGGCCAGGAATATTAGGGCCAGGGATTTTAGGGCCAGGGATATTATGGCCAGGGATATTAGGGCCAGGGATTTTAGGGCCAGGGATATTACGGCCAGGTATATTAGGGACAGGGATATTAGAGCCAGGGATATTAGGGCCAGGGATATTAGGGCCAGGGATATTAGGGCCAGGGATATTAGGGCCAGGGATATTAGGGCCAGGGATATTAGGGCCAGGGATATTAGGGCCAGGGGTATTAGGGCCAGGGGTAATAGGGCCAAGGGTATTATGGCCAGGGATATTAGGGCCAGAGATATTAGGGCCAGAGATATTAGAGCCAGGGATATTAGGGCCAGGGATTTTAGGGCCAGGGATATTGGGGCCAGGGATATTAGGGCCAGGGATATTAGGGCCAGGGATATTAAGGCCAGGGTTATTAGGGCCAGGGATATTAGGGCCAGGGATATTAGGGCGAGGGATATTAGGGCCAGGGATATTAGGGCCAGGGATTTTAGGGCCAGGGATATTAGGGCCAGGGGTATTAGGGCCAGGGATATTAGGGCCAGGCATATTAGGGCCAGGGATATTAGGGCCAGGAATATTAGGGCCAGGGATATTAGTGCCAGGGATATTATGGCCAGGGATATTAGGGCCATGGATATTAGGGCCAGAGATATTAGAGCCAGGGATATTAGGGCCAGGGATATTAGGGCCAGGGGTATTAGGGCCAGGGATATTAGGGCCAGGGATATTAGGGCCAGGGATATTAGGGCCAGGGATATTAGGGCCAGGGATTTTAGGGCCATGGATATTAGGGCCAGGGATATTAGGGCCATGGATATTAGGGCCAGGGATATTAGGGCCAGGGATATTAGGGCCAGGGATATTAGGGCCAGGGATATTAGGGCCTGGGATATTAGGGCCAGGGATATTAGGTCCAGGGATATTAGGGCCAGGGATATTAGTGCCAAGGATATTAGGGCCAGGGATATTAGGGCCAGGGATATTAGGGCCAGGGATATTAGGGCCAGGGATGTTAGGGCCAGGGATATTAGGGCCAGGGATTTTAGGGCCAGGGATATTAGGGCCAGGGATATTAGGGCCAGGGATGTTAGGGCCAGGGATTTTAGGGCCAGGGATTTTAGGGCCAGGGATATTAGGGCCAGGGATATTAGGGCCAGGGATATTAGGGCCAGCGATATTAGGGCCAGGGATATTAGGGCCAGGGATATTAGGGCCAGGGATATTAGTGCCAGGGATATTAGGGCCAGGGATATTAGGGCCAGGGATATTAGGGCCAGGGATATTAGGGCCAGGGATATTAGGGCCAGGGATATTAGGGCCAGGGATATTAGGGCCAGGGGTATTAGGGCCAGGGGTAATAGGGCCAGGGATATTATGGCCAGGGATATTAGGGCCAGGGATATTAGGGCCAGAGATATTAGAGCCACGGATATTAGGGCCAGGGATATTAGGGCCAGGGGTATTAGGGCCAGGGATATTAGGGCCAGGGATATTAGGGCCAGGGATATTAGGGCCAGGGATTTTAGGGCCAGGGATATTAGGGCCAGGGATATTAGGGCCAGGGATATTAGGGCCAAGGATATTAGGGCCTGGGATATTAGGGCCAGGGATATTAGGGCCAGTGATATTATGGCCAGCGATTTTAGGGCCAGGGATGTTAGGGCCAGGAATATTAGGGCCAGGGATTTTAGGGCCAGGGATATTATGGCCAGGGATATTAGGGCCAGGGATTTTAGGGCCAGGGATATTACGGCCAGGGATATTAGGGACAGGGATATTAGAGCCAGGGATATTAGGGCCAGGGATATTAGGGCCAGGGATATTAGGGCCAGGGATATTAGGGCCAGGGATATTAGGGCCAGGGATATTAGGGCCAGGGATATTAGGGCCAGGGGTATTAGGGCCAGGGGTAATAGGGCCAAGGGTATTATGGCCAGGGATATTAGGGCCAGGGATATTAGGGCCAGAGATATTAGAGCCAGGGATATTAGGGCCAGGGATTTTAGGGCCAGGGATATTGGGGCCAGGGATATTAGGGCCAGGGATATTAGGGCCAGGGATATTAAGGCCAGGGTTATTAGGGCCAGGGATATTAGGGCCAGGGATATTAGGGCGAGGGATATTAGGGCCAGGGATATTAGGGCCAGGGATTTTAGGGCCAGGGATATTAGGGCCAGGGGTATTAGGGCCAGGGATATTAGGGCCAGGCATATTAGGGCCAGGGATATTAGGGCCAGGAATATTAGGGCCAGGGATATTAGTGCCAGGGATATTATGGCCAGGGATATTAGGGCCATGGATATTAGGGCCAGAGATATTAGAGCCAGGGATATTAGGGCCAGGGATATTAGGGCCAGGTGTATTAGGGCCAGGGATATTAGGGCCAGGGATATTAGGGCCAGGGATATTAGGGCCAGGGATATTAGGGCCAGGGATTTTAGGGCCATGGATATTAGGGCCAGGGATATTAGGGCCATGGATATTAGGGCCAGGGATATTAGGGCCAGGGATATTAGGGCCAGGGATATTAGGGCCAGGGATATTAGGGCCTGGGATATTAGGGCCAGGGATATTAGGTCCAGGGATATTAGGGCCAGGGATATTAGTGCCAAGGATATTAGGGCCAGGGATATTAGGGCCAGGGATATTAGGGCCAGGGATATTAGGGCCAGGGATGTTAGGGCCAGGGATATTAGGGCCAGGGATTTTAGGGCCAGGGATATTAGGGCCAGGGATATTAGGGCCAGGGATGTTAGGGCCAGGGATTTTAGGGCCAGGGATTTTAGGGCCAGGGATATTAGGGCCAGGGATATTAGGGCCAGGGATATTAGGGCCAGCGATATTAGGGCCAGGGATATTAGGGCCAGCGATATTAGGGCCAGGGATATTAGTGCCAGGGATATTAGGGCCAGGGATATTAGAGCCAGGGATATTAGGGCCAGGGATATTAGGGCCAGGGATATTAGGGCCAGGGATATTAGGGCCAGTGATATTATGGCCAGCGATTTTAGGGCCAGGGATGTTAGGGCCAGGAATATTAGGGCCAGGGATTTTAGGGCCAGGGATATTATGGCCAGGGATATTAGGGCCAGGGATTTTAGGGCCAGGGATATTACGGCCAGGTATATTAGGGACAGGGATATTAGAGCCAGTGATATTAGGGCCAGGGATATTAGGGCCAGGGATATTAGGGCCAGGGATATTAGGGCCAGGGATATTAGGGCCAGGGATATTAGGGCCAGGGATATTAGGGCCAGGGGTATTAGGGCCAGGGGTAATAGGGCCAAGGGTATTATGGCCAGGGATATTAGGGCCAGAGATATTAGGGCCAGAGATATTAGAGCCAGGGATATTAGGGCCAGGGATTTTAGGGCCAGGGATATTGGGGCCAGGGATATTAGGGCCAGGGATATTAGGGCCAGGGATATTAAGGCCAGGGTTATTAGGGCCAGGGATATTAGGGCCAGGGATATTAGGGCGAGGGATATTAGGGCCAGGGATATTAGGGCCAGGGATTTTAGGGCCAGGGATATTAGGGCCAGGGGTATTAGGGCCAGGGATATTAGGGCCAGGCATATTAGGGCCAGGGATATTAGGGCCAGGAATATTAGGGCCAGGGATATTAGTGCCAGGGATATTATGGCCAGGGATATTAGGGCCATGGATATTAGGGCCAGAGATATTAGAGCCAGGGATATTAGGGCCAGGGATATTAGGGCCAGGGGTATTAGGGCCAGGGATATTAGGGCCAGGGATATTAGGGCCAGGGATATTAGGGCCAGGGATATTAGGGCCAGGGATTTTAGGGCCATGGATATTAGGGCCAGGGATATTAGGGCCATGGATATTAGGGCCAGGGATATTAGGGCCAGGGATATTAGGGCCAGGGATATTAGGGCCAGGGATATTAGGGCCTGGGATATTAGGGCCAGGGATATTAGGTCCAGGGATATTAGGGCCAGGGATATTAGTGCCAAGGATATTAGGGCCAGGGATATTAGGGCCAGGGATATTAGGGCCAGGGATATTAGGGCCAGGGATGTTAGGGCCAGGGATATTAGGGCCAGGGATTTTAGGGCCAGGGATATTAGGGCCAGGGATATTAGGGCCAGGGATGTTAGGGCCAGGGATTTTAGGGCCAGGGATTTTAGGGCCAGGGATATTAGGGCCAGGGATATTAGGGCCAGGGATATTAGGGCCAGCGATATTAGGGCCAGGGATATTAGGGCCAGGGATATTAGGGCCAGGGATATTAGTGCCAGGGATATTAGGGCCAGGGATATTAGGGCCAGGGATATTAGGGCCAGGGATATTAGGGCCAGGGATATTAGGGCCAGGGATATTAGGGCCAGGGATATTAGGGCCAGGGGTATTAGGGCCAGGGGTAATAGGGCCAGGGATATTATGGCCAGGGATATTAGGGCCAGGGATATTAGGGCCAGAGATATTAGAGCCAGGGATATTAGGGCCAGGGATATTAGGGCCAGGGGTATTAGGGCCAGGGATATTAGGGCCAGGGATATTAGGGCCAGGGATATTAGGGCCAGGGATTTTAGGGCCAGGGATATTAGGGCCAGGGATATTAGGGCCAGGGATATTAGGGCCAAGGATATTAGGGCCTGGGATATTAGGGCCAGGGATATTAGGGCCAAGGATATTAGGGCCAGGGATATTAGGGCCAAGGATATTAGGGCCAAGGATATTATGGCCAGGGATATTAGGGCCAGGGATATTAGGGCCAGAGATATTAGAGCCAGGGATATTAGGGTCAGGGATATTAGGGCCAGGGGTATTAGGGCCAGGGATATTAGGGCCAGGCATATTAGGGCCAGGGATATTAGGGCCAGGAATATTAGGGCCAGGGATATTAGTGCCAGGGATATTATGGCCAGGGATATTAGGGCCATGGATATTAGGGCCAGAGATATTAGAGCCAGGGATATTAGGGCCAGGGATATTAGGGCCAGGGGTATTAGGGCCAGGGATATTAGGGCCAGGGATATTAGGGCCAGGGATATTAGGGCCAGGGATTTTAGGGCCAGGGATATTAGGGCCAGGGATATTAGGGCCATGGATATTAGGGCCAGGGATATTAGGGCCAGGGATATTAGGGCCAGGGATATTAGGGCCAGGGATATTAGGGCCTGGGATATTAGGGCCAGGGATATTAGGTGCAGGGATATTAGGGCCAGGGATATTAGTTCCAAGGATATTAGGGCCAGGGATATTAGGGCCAGGGATATTAGGGCCAGGGATATTAGGGCCAGGGATGTTAGGGCCAGGGATATTAGGGCCAGGGATTTTCGGGCCAGGGATATTAGGGCCAGGGATATTAGGGCCAGGGATGTTAGGGCCAGGGATATTAAGGCCAGGGTTATTAGGGCCAGGGATTTTAGGGCCAGGGATTTTAGGGCCAGGGATATTAGGGCCAGGGATATTAGGGCCAGGGATATTAGGGCCAGCGATATTAGGGCCAGGGGTATTAGGGCCAGGGATATTAGGGCCCGGGATATTAGGGCCAGGGATATTAGGGCCAGGAATATTAGGGCCAGGGATATTAGTGCCAGGGATATTAGGGCCAGGGATATTAGGGCCAGGGATATTAGGGCCAGGGATATTAGGGCCAGGGATATTAGGGCCAGGGATATTAGGGCCAGGGATTTTAGGGCCAGGGATATTGGGGCCAGGGATATTAGGGCCAGGGATATTAGGGCCAGGGATATTAAGGCCAGGGTTATTAGGGCCAGGGATATTTGGGCCAGGGATATTAGGGCGAGGGATATTAGGGCCAGGGATATTAGGGCCAGGGATATTAGGGCCAGGGATATTAGGGCCAGGGATATTAGGGCCAGCGATATTAGGGCCAGGGATATTAGGGCCAGGGATATTAGGGCCAGGGATATTAGGGCCAGGGATATTAGGGCCAGGGATATTAGGGCCAGGGATATTAGGGCCAGGGATATTAGGGCCAGGGATATTAGGGCCAGGGGTATTAGGGCCAGGGGTAATAGGGCCAAGGGTATTATGGCCAGGGATATTAGGGCCAGGGATATTAGGGCCAGAGATATTAGAGCCAGGGATATTAGGGCCAGGGATATTAGGGCCAGGGGTATTAGGGCCAGGGATATTAGGGCCAGGCATATTAGGGCCAGGGATATTAGGGCCAGGAATATTAGGGCCAGGGATATTAGTGCCAGGGATATTATGGCCAGGGATATTAGGGCCATGGACATTAGGGCCAGGGATATTAGGGCCAGGGGTATTAGGGCCAGGGATATTAGGGCCAGGGATATTAGGGCCAGGGATATTAGGGCCAGGGATTTTAGGGCCAGGGATATTAGGGCCAGGGATATTAGGGCCATGGATATTAGGGCCAGGGATATTAGGGCCAGGGATATTAGGGCCAGGGATATTAGGGCCAGGGATATTAGGGCCTGGGATATTAGGGCCAGGGATATTAGGTGCAGGGATATTAGGGCCAGGGATATTAGTGCCAAGGATATTACGGCCAGGGATATTAGGGCCAGGGATATTAGGGCCAGGGATATTAGGGCCAGGGATATTAGGGCCAGGGATTTTAGGGCCAGGGATATTAGGGCCAGGGATATTAGGGCCATGGATATTAGGGCCAGGGATATTAGGGCCAGGGATATTAGGGCCAGGGATATTAGGGCCAGGGATATTAGGGCCTGGGATATTAGGGCCAGGGATATTAGGTGCAGGGATATTAGGGCCAGGGATATTAGTGCCAAGGATATTAGGGCCAGGGATATTAGGGCCAGGGATATTAGGGCCAGGGATATTAGGGCCAGGGATGTTAGGGCCAGGGATATTAGGGCCAGGGATTTTCGGGCCAGGGATATTAGGGCCAGGGATATTAGGGCCAGGGATGTTAGGGCCAGGGATATTAAGGCCAGGGTTATTAGGGCCAGGGATTTTAGGGCCAGGGATTTTAGGGCCAGGGATATTAGGGCCAGGGATATTAGGGCCAGGGATATTAGGGCCAGCGATATTAGGGCCAGGGGTATTAGGGCCAGGGATATTAGGGCCTGGGATATTAGGGCCAGGGATATTAGGGCCAGGAATATTAGGGCCAGGGATATTAGTGCCAGGGATATTAGGGCCAGGGATATTAGGGCCAGGGATATTAGGGCCAGGGATATTAGGGCCATGGATATTAGGGCCAGGGATATTAGGGCCAGGGATTTTAGGGCCAGGGATATTGGGGCCAGGGATATTAGGGCCAGGGATATTAGGGCCAGGGATATTAAGGCCAGGGTTATTAGGGCCAGGGATATTAGGGCCAGGGATATTAGGGTGAGGGATATTAGGGCCAGGGATATTAGGGCCAGGGATATTAGGGCCAGGGATATTAGGGCCAGGGGTATTAGGGCCAGGGATATTAGGGCCAGGCATATTAGGGCCAGGGATATTAGGGCCAGGAATATTAGGGCCAGGGATATTAGTGCCAGGGATATTATGGCCAGGGATATTAGGGCCATGGATATTAGGGCCAGAGATATTAGAGCCAGGGATATTAGGGCCAGGGATATTAGGGCCAGGGGTATTAGGGCCAGGGATATTAGGGCCAGGGATATTAGGGCCAGGGATATTAGGGCCAGGGATATTAGGGCCAGGGATTTTAGGGCCATGGATATTAGGGCCAGGGATATTAGGGCCATGGATATTAGGGCCAGGGATATTAGGGCCAGGGATATTAGGGCCAGGGATATTAGGGCCAGGGATATTAGGGCCTGGGATATTAGGGCCAGGGATATTAGGTCCAGGGATATTAGGGCCAGGGATATTAGTGCCAAGGATATTAGGGCCAGGGATATTAGGGCCAGGGATATTAGGGCCAGGGATATTAGGGCCAGGGATGTTAGGGCCAGGGATATTAGGGCCAGGGATTTTAGGGCCAGGGATATTAGGGCCAGGGATATTAGGGCCAGGGATGTTAGGGCCAGGGATATTAAGGCCAGGGTTATTAGGGCCAGGGATTTTAGGGCCAGGGATTTTAGGGCCAGGGATATTAGGGCCAGGGATATTAGGGCCAGGGATATTAGGGCCAGCGATATTAGGGCCAGGGGTATTAGGGCCAGGGATATTAGGGCCCAGGATATTAGGGCCAGGGATATTAGGGCCAGGAATATTAGGGCCAGGGATATTAGTGCCAGGGATATTAGGGCCAGTGATATTAGGGCCAGGGATATTAGGGCCAGGGATATTAGGGCCAGGGATATTAGGGCCAGGGATATTAGGGCCAGGGATTTTAGGGCCAGGGATATTAGGGCCAGGGATATTAGGGCCAGGGATATTAGGGCCAGGGATATTAAGGCCAGGGTTATTAGGGCCAGGGATATTAGGGCCAGGGATATTAGGGCCAGGGATATTAGGGCCAGGGATTTTAGGGCCATGGATATTAGGGCCAGGGATATTAGGGCCAGGGATATTAGGGCCAGGGATATTAGGGCCAGGGATATTAGGGCCAGGGATATTAGGGCCTGGGATATTAGGGCCAGGGATATTAGGTCCAGGGATATTAGGGCCAGGGATATTAGTGCCAAGGATATTAGGGCCAGGGATATTAGGGCCAGGGATATTAGGGCCAGGGATATTAGGGCCAGGGATGTTAGGGCCAGGGATATTAGGGCCAGGGATTTTAGGGCCAGGGATATTAGGGCCAGGGATATTAGGGCCAGGGATGTTAGGGCCAGGGATGTTAAGGCCAGGGTTATTAGGGCCAGGGATTTTAGGGCCAGGGATTTTAGGGCCAGGGATATTAGGGCCAGGGATATTAGGGCCAGGGATATTAGGGCCAGCGATATTAGGGCCAGGGGTATTAGGGCCAGGGATATTAGGGCCCGGGATATTAGGGCCAGGGATATTAGGGCCAGGAATATTAGGGCCAGGGATATTAGTGCCAGGGATATTAGGGCCAGGGATATTAGGGCCAGGGATATTAGGGCCAGGGATATTAGCGCCAGGGATATTAGGGCCAGGGATATTAGGGCCAGGGATTTTAGGGCCAGGGATATTAGGGCCAGGGATATTAGGGCCAGGGATATTAGGGCCAGGGATATTAAGGCCAGGGTTATTAGGGCCAGGGATATTAGGGCCAGGGATATTAGGGCCAGGGATATTAGGGCCAGGAATATAAGGGCCAGGAATATTAGGGCCAGGGATATTAGGGCCAGGGATATTAGGGCCAGGGATATTAGGGCCAGGGATTTTAGGGCCAGGGATATTAGGGCCATGGATATTAGGGCCAGGGATATTAGGGCCAGGGATATTAGGGCCAGGGATATTAGGGCCAGAGATATTAGGGCCTGGGATATTAGGGCCAGGGATATTAGGTCCAGGGATATTAGGGCCACGGATATTAGTGCAAGGATATTAGGGCCAGGGATATTAGGGCCAGGGATATTAGGGCCAGGGATATTAGGGCCAGGGATGTTAGGGCCAGGGATATTAGGGCCAGGGATGTTAGGGCCAGGGATGTTAAGGCCAGGGTTATTAGGGCCAGGGATTTTAGGGCCAGGGATTTTAGGGCCAGGGATATTAGGGCCAGGGATATTAGGGCCAGGGATATTAGGGCCAGCGATATTAGGGCCAGGGGTATTAGGGCCAGGGATATTAGGGCCCGGGATATTAGGGCCAGGGATATTAGGGCCAGGAATATTAGGGCCAGGGATATTAGTGCCAGGGATATTAGGGCCAGGGATATTAGGGCCAGGGATATTAGGGCCAGGGATATTAGCGCCAGGGATATTAGGGCCAGGGATATTAGGGCCAGGGATTTTAGGGCCAGGGATATTAGGGCCAGGGATATTAGGGCCAGGGATATTAGGGCCAGGGATATTAAGGCCAGGGTTATTAGGGCCAGGGATATTAGGGCCAGGGATATTAGGGCCAGGGATATTAGGGCCAGGAATATAAGGGCCAGGAATATTAGGGCCAGGGATATTAGGGCCAGGGATATTAGGGCCAGGGATATTAGGGCCAGGGATTTTAGGGCCAGGGATATTAGGGCCATGGATATTAGGGCCAGGGATATTAGGGCCAGGGATATTAGGGCCAGGGATATTAGGGCCAGAGATATTAGGGCCTGGGATATTAGGGCCAGGGATATTAGGTCCAGGGATATTAGGGCCACGGATATTAGTGCAAGGATATTAGGGCCAGGGATATTAGGGCCAGGGATATTAGGGCCAGGGATATTAGGGCCAGGGATGTTAGGGCCAGGGATATTAGGGCCAGGGATTTTAGGGCCAGGGATATTAGGGCCAGGGATATTAGGGCCAGGGATATTAAGGCCAGGGTTATTAGGGCCACGGATTTTAGGGCCAGGGATTTTAGGGCCAGGGATATTAGGGCCAGGGATATTAGGGCCAGGGATATTAGGGCCAGCGATATTAGGGCCAGGGGTATTAGGACCAGGGATATTAGGGCCTGGGATATTAGGGCCAGGGATATTAGGGCCAGGAATATTAGGGCCAGGGACATTAGTGCCAGGGATATTAGGGCCAGGGATATAAGGGCCAGGGATATTAGGGCCAGGGATATTAGGGCCAGGGATGTTAGGGCCAGGGATATTAGGCCAGGGATTTTAGGGCCAGGGATATTAGGGCCAGGGATATTAGGGCCAGGGATATTAGGGCCAGGGATATTAAGGCCAGGGTTATTAGGGACAGGGATATTAGGGCCAGGGATATTAGGGCCAGGGATTTTAGGGCAAGGGATATTAGGGCCAGGGATATTAGGTCCAGGGATATTAGGGCCAGGGATATTAGGGCCAGGGATATTAGGACCAGGGATATTAGGGCCAGGGATATTAGGGCCAGGGATATTAGGGCCAGGGATATTAGGGCCTGGGATATTAGGGCCAGGGATGTTAGGGCCAGGGATATTAGGGCCAGGGATATTAGGGCCAGGGATATTAGGGCCAAGGATATTAGGGCCAGGGATATTAGGGCCAGTGATATTAGGGCCAGGGATATTAGGGCCAGGGATATTAGGGCCAGGGATATTAGAGCCAGGGATATTAGGGCCAGGGATATTAGGGCCAGGGATATTAGGGCCAGGGATATTAGGGCCAGGGATATTACGGCCAGGGATATTAGGACCAGGGATATTAAGGCCAGGGATATTAGGGCCATGGATATTAGGGACAGGGATATTAGGGCCAGGGATATTAGGGCCAGGGTTATTAGAGCCAGGGATATTAGGGCCAGGGATATTAGGGCCAGGGATATTAGGGCCAGGGATATTAGTGCCAGGGATATTAGGGCCAAGGATATTAGGGCCTGGGATATTAGGGCCAGGAATATTAGGGCCAGGGATATTAGGGCCAAGGATATTAGGGCCAAGGATATTAGGGCCAGGGATATTAGAGCCATGGATATTACGGCCAGGGATATTAGGGCCAGGGATTTTAGGGCCAGGAATATTAGGGCCAAGGATATTAGGGCCTGGGATATTAGGGCCAGGGATATTAGGGCCAGTGATATTATGGCCAGGGATTTTATGGCCAGGGATGTTAGGGCCAGGGATATTAGGGCCAGGGATTTTAGGGCCAGGGATATTAGGGCCAGGCATATTAGGGCCAGGGATTTTAGGGCCAGGGATATTACGGCCAGGGATATTAGGGACAGGGATATTAGAGCCAGGGATATTAGGGCCAGGGATATTAGGGCCAGGGATATTATGGCCAGGGATATTAGGGCCAGGGATATTAGGGCCAGGGATATTAGGGCCAGGGATATTAGGGCCAGGGGTATTAGGGCCAGGGGTAATAGGGCCAAGGGTATTATGGCCAGGGATATTAGGGCCAGGGATGTTAGGGCCAGAGATATTAGAGCCAGGGATATTAGGGCCAGGGATATTAGGGCCAGGGGTATTAGGGCCAGGGATATTAGGGCCAGGCATATTAGGGCCAGGGATATTAGGGCCAGGAATATTAGGGCCAGGGATATTAGTGCCAGGGATATTAGGGCCAGGGATATTAGGGCCAGGGATATTACGGCCAGGGATATTAGGGCCAAGGATATTAGGGCCAGGGATATTAGGGCCAGGGATATTAGGGCCAGGAATATAAGGGCCAGGGATATTAGGGCCAGGGATATTAGGGCCAGGGATATTATGGCCAGGGATATTAGGGCCAGGGATTTTAGGGCCAGGGATATTAGGGCCAGGAATATTAGGGCCAGGGATTTTAGGGCCAGGGATATTAGGGCCAGGAATATTAGGGCCAGGGATTTTAGGGCCAGGGATATTAGGGCCAGGGATATTAGGGCCAGTGATATTAGGGCCAGGGATATTAGGGCCAGGGATATTAGGGCCAGGGATATTAGGGCCAGGGATATTACGGCCAGGGATATTAGGACCAGGGATATTAAGGCCAGGGATATTAGGGCCAGGGATATTAGGGCCAGGGATGTTAGGGCCAGGGATATTAGGGCCAGGGATGTTAGGGCCAGGGATATTAGGGCCAGGAATTTTAGGGCCAGGGATATTAGGGCCAGGGATATTAGGGCCAGGGATATTAGGGCCAGGGATATTAGGGCCAGGGATATTAGGGCCAGGGATATTAGGGCCAGGGATATTAGGGCCAGGGATAGTAGGGCGAGGGATATTAGGGCCAAGGATATTAGGGCCTGGGATATTACGGCCAGGAATATTAGGGCCAGGGATATTAGGGTCAGGGATATTAGGGCCAGGGATATTAGGGCCAGGGATATTAGGGCAAGGGATATTAGGGCCAGGGATTTTATGGCAAGGGATATCAGGGCCAGGGATATTAGGGCCAGGGATATTAGGGCCAGGGATATTAGGGCCAAGGATATTAGGGCCAGGGATATTAGGGCCATGGATATTAGAGCCAGGGATATTACGGCCAGGGATATTAGGGCCAGGGATATTAGGGCCAAGGATATTAGGGCCTGGGATATTAGGGCCAGGGATATTAGGGCCAGTGATATTATGGCCAGCGATTTTAGGGCCAGGGATGTTAGGGCCAGGAATATTAGGGCCAGGGATTTTAGGGCCAGGGATATTAGGGCCAGGGATATTAGGGCCAGGGATTTTAGGGCCAGGGATAATACGGCCAGGGATATTAGGGACAGGGATATTAGAGCCAGGGATATTAGGGCCAGGGATATTAGGGCCAGGGATATTAGGGCCAGGGATATTAGGGCCAGGGATATTAGGGCCAGGGATATTAGGGCCAGGGATATTAGGGCCAGGGGTATTAGGGCCAGGGGTAATAGGGCCAAGGGTATTATGGCCAGGGATATTAGGGCCAGGGATATTAGGGCCAGAGATATTAGAACCAGGGATATTAGGGCCAGGGATATTAGGGCCAGGGGTATTAGGGCCAGGGATATTAGGGCCAGGCATATTAGGGCCAGGGATATTAGGGCCAGGAATATTAGGGCCAGGGATATTAGGGCCAGGGATATTAGGGCCAGGGATATTAGGGCCAGGGATATTACGGCCAGGGATATTAGGGCCAGGGATATTAGGGCCAGGGATATTAGGGCCAGGGATATTAGGGCCAGGAATATTAGGGCCAGGGATATTAGGGCCAGGGATATTAGGGCCAGGGATATTAGGGCCAGGCATATTAGGGCCAGGGATTTCAGGGCCAGGGATATTAGGGCCAGGGATATTAGGGCCAGGGATTTTAGGGCCAGGGATATTAGGGCCAGTGATATTATGGCCAGGGATTTTAGGGCCAGGGATGTTAGGGCCAGGGATATTAGGGGCAGGGATTTTAGGGCCAGGGATATTAGGGCCAGGGATATTAGGGCCAGGGATTTTAGGGCCACGGATATTACGGCCAGGGATATTAGGGACAGGGATAGTAGAGCCAGGGATATTAGGGCCAGGGATATTAGGGCCAGGGATATTAGGGCCAGGGATATTAGGGCCAGGGATATTAGGGCCAGGGGTATTAGGGCCAGGGGTAATAGGGCCAAGGGTATTATGGCCAGGGATATTAGGGCCAGGGATATTAGGGCCAGAGATATTAGAGCAAGGGATATTAGGGCCAGGGATATTAGGGCCAGGGGTATTAGGGCCAGGCATATTAGGGCCAGGCATATTAGGGCCAGGGATATTAGGGCCAGGAATATTAGGGCCAGGGATATTAGGGCCAGAGATATTAGGGCCAGGGATATTAGGGCCAGGGATATTACGGCCAGGGATATTAGGGCCAGGGATATTAGGGCCAGGGATATTAGGGCCAGGGATATTAGGGCCTGGGATATTAGGGCCAGGGATATTAGGGCCAGGAATATTAGGGCCAGGGATATTAGTGCCAGGGATATTAGGGCCAGGGATATTAGGGCCAGGGATATTAGGGCCAGGGATATTAGGGCCAGGGATATTAGGGCCAGGGATATTAGGCCAGGGATTTTAGGGCCAGGGATATTAGGGCCAGGGATATTAGGGCCAGGGATATTAGGGCCAGGGATATTAAGGCCAGGGTTATTAGGGCCAGGGATATTAGGGCCAGGGATATTAGGGCCAGGGATTTTAGGGCAAGGGATATTAGGGCCAGGGATATTAGGTCCAGGGATATTAGGGCCAGGGATATTAGGGCCAGGGATATTAGGACCAGGGATATTAGGGCCAGGGATATTAGGGCCAGGGATATTAGGGCCAGGGATATTAGGGCCTGGGATATTAGGGCCAGGGATGTTAGGGCCAGGGATATTAGGGCCAGGGATATTAGGGCCAGGGATATTAGGGCCAAGGATATTAGGGCCAGGGATATTAGGGCCAGTGATATTAGGGCAGGGATATTACGGCCAGGGATATTAGGGCCAGGGATATTAGAGCCAGGGATATTAGGGCCAGGGATATTAGGGCCAGGGATATTAGGGCCAGGGATATTAGGGCCAGGGATATTACGGCCAGGGATATTAGGACCAGGGATATTAAGGCCAGGGATATTAGGGCCATGGATATTAGGGACAGGGATATTAGGGCCAGGGATATTAGGGCCAGGGTTATTAGAGCCAGGGATATTAGGGCCAGGGATATTAGGGCCAGGGATATTAGGGCCAGGGATATTAGTGCCAGGGATATTAGGGCCAAGGATATTAGGGCCTGGGATATTAGGGCCAGGAATATTAGGGCCAGGGATATTAGGGCCAAGGATATTAGGGCCAAGGATATTAGGGCCAGGGATATTAGAGCCAGGGATATTACGGCCAGGGATATTAGGGCCAGGGATTTTAGGGCCAGGAATATTAGGGCCAAGGATATTAGGGCCTGGGATATTAGGGCCAGGGATATTAGGGCCAGTGATATTATTGCCAGGGATTTTATGGCCAGGGATGTTAGGGCCAGGGATATTAGGGCCAGGGATTTTAGGGCCAGGGATATTAGGGCCAGGGATATTAGGGCCAGGGATTTTAGGGCCAGGGATATTACAGCCAGGGATATTAGGGACAGGGATATTAGAGCCAGGGATATTAGGGCCAGGGATATTAGGGCCAGGGATATTATGGCCAGGGATATTAGGGCCAGGGATATTAGGGCCAGGGATATTAGGGCCAGGGATATTAGGGCCAGGGGTATTAGGGCCAGGGGTAATAGGGCCAAGGGTATTATGGCCAGGGATATTAGGGCCAGGGATGTTAGGGCCAGAGATATTAGAGCCAGGGATATTAGGGCCAGGGATATTAGGGCCAGGGGTATTAGGGCCAGGGATATTAGGGCCAGGCATATTAGGGCCAGGGATATTAGGGCCAGGAATATTAGGGCCAGGGATATTAGTGCCAGGGATATTAGGGCCAGGGATATTAGGGCCAGGGATATTACGGCCAGGGATATTAGGGCCAAGGATATTAGGGCCAGGGATATTAGGGCCAGGGATATTAGGGCCAGGAATATAAGGGCCAGGGATATTAGGGCCAGGGATATTAGGGCCAGGGATATTAGGGCCAGGGATATTAGGGCCAGGGATTTTAGGGCCAGGGATATTAGGGCCAGGGATATTAGGGCCAGGGATTTTAGGGCCAGGGATATTAGGGCCAGGGATATTAGGGCCAGTGATATTAGGGCCAGGGATATTAGGGCCAGGGATATTAGGGCCAGGGATATTAGGGCCAGGGATATTACGGCCAGGGATATTACGGCCAGGGATATTAGGACCAGGGATATCAAGGCCAGGGATATTAGGGCCAGGGATATTAGGGCCAGGGATGTTAGGGCCAGGGATATTAGGGCCAGGGATGTTAGGGCCAGGGATATTAGGGCCAGGAATTTTAGGGCCAGGGATATTAGGGCCAGGGATATTAGGGCCAGGGATATTAGGGCCAGGGATATTAGGGCCAGGGATATTAGGGCCAGGGATATTAGGGCCAGGGATATTAGGGCCAGGGATATTAGGGCCAGGGATAGTAGGGCGAGGGATATTAGGGCCAAGGATATTAGGGCCTGGGATATTACGGCCAGGAATATTAGGGCCAGGGATATTAGGGTCAGGGATATTAGGGCCAGGGATATTAGGGCCAGGGATATTAGGGCAAGGGATATTAGGGCCAGGGATTTTATGGCAAGGGATATCAGGGCCAGGGATATTAGGGCCAGGGATATTAGGGCCAGGGATATTAGGGCCAAGGATATTAGGGCCAGGGATATTAGGGCCATGGATATTAGAGCCAGGGATATTACGGCCAGGGATATTAGGGCCAGGGATATTAGGGCCAAGGATATTAGGGCCTGGGATATTAGGGCCAGGGATATTAGGGCCAGTGATATTATGGCCAGCGATTTTAGGGCCAGGGATGTTAGGGCCAGGAATATTAGGGCCAGGGATTTTAGGGCCAGGGATATTAGGGCCAGGGATATTAGGGCCAGGGATTTTAGGGCCAGGGATATTACGGCCAGGGATATTAGGGACAGGGATATTAGAGCCAGGGATATTAGGGCCAGGGATATTAGGGCCAGGGATATTAGGGCCAGGGATATTAGGGCCAGGGATATTAGGGCCAGGGATATTAGGGCCAGGGATATTAGGGCCAGGGGTATTAGGGCCAGGGGTAATAGGGCCAAGGGTATTATGGCCAGGGATATTAGGGCCAGGGATATTAGGGCCAGAGATATTAGAGCCAGGGATATTAGGGCCAGGGATATTAGGGCCAGGGGTATTAGGGCCAGGGATATTAGGGCCAGGCATATTAGGGCCAGGGATATTAGGGCCAGGAATATTAGGGCCAGGGATATTAGGGCCAGGGATATTAGGGCCAGGGATATTAGGGCCAGGGATATTACGGCCAGGGATATTAGGGCCAGGGATATTAGGGCCAGGGATATTAGGGCCAGGGATATTAGGGCCAGGAATATTAGGGCCAGGGATATTAGGGCCAGGGATATTAGGGCCAGGGATATTAGGGCCAGGGATTTTAGGGCCAGGGATTTTAGGGCCAGGGATATTAGGGCCAGGGATATTAGGGCCAGGGATTTTAGGGCCAGGGACATTAGGGCCAGTGATATTATGGCCAGGGATTTTAGGGCCAGGGATGTTAGGGCCAGGGATATTAGGGCCAGGGATTTTAGGGCCAGGGATATTAGGGCCAGGGATATTAGGGCCAGGGATTTTAGGGCCAGGGATATTACAGCCAGGGATATTAGGGACAGGGATAGTAGAGCCAGGGATATTAGGGCCAGGGATATTAGGGCCAGGGATATTAGGGCCAGGGATATTAGGGCCAGGGATATTAGGGCCAGGGGTATTAGGGCCAGGGGTAATAGGGCCAAGGGTATTATGGCCAGGGATATTAGGGCCAGGGATATTAGGGCCAGAGATATTAGAGCAAGGGATATTAGGGCCAGGGATATTAGGGCCAGGGGTATTAGGGCCAGGCATATTAGGGCCAGGCATATTAGGGCCAGGGATATTAGGGCCAGGAATATTAGGGCCAGGGATATTAGGGCCAGAGATATTAGGGCCAGGGATATTAGGGCCAGGGATATTACGGCCAGGGATATTAGGGCCAGGGATATTAGGGCCAGGGATATTAGGGCCAGGGATATTAGGGCCAGGAATATTAGGGCCAGGGATATTAGGGCCAGGGATATTAGGGCCAAGGATATTAGGGCCTGGGATATTAGGGCCAGGAATATTAGGGCCAGGGATATTAAGGCCAGGGATATTAGGGCCAGGGATATTAGGGCCAGGGATATTAGGGCAAGGGATATTAGGGCCAGGGATTTTAGGGCAAGGGATATCAGGGCCAGGGATATTAGGGCCAGGGATATTAGGGCAAGGGATATTAGGGCCAGGGATTTTAGGGCAAGGGATATCAGGGCCAGGGATATTAGGGCCAGGGATATTAGGGCCAGGGATATTAGGGCCAGGGATATTAAGGCCAGGGATATTAGGGCCAGGGATATTAAGGCCAGGGATATTAGGGCCAAGGATATTAGGGCCAGGGATATTAGGGCCAGGGATATTAGAGCCAGGGATATTACGGCCAGGGATATGAGGGCCAGGGATATTAGGGCCAGGGATATTAGGGCCAAGGATATTAGGGCCTGGGATATTCGGGCCAGGGATGTTAGGGCCAGTGATATTATGGCCAGGAATTTTAGGGCCAGGGATGTAAGGGCCAGGGATATTAGGGCCAGGGATTTTAGGGCCAGGGATATTAGGGCCAGGGATATTAGGGCCAGGGATTTTAGGGCCAGGGATATTACGGCCAGGGATATTGGGGACAGGGACATTAGAGCCAGGGATATTAGGGCCAGGGATATTAGGGCCAGGGATATTAGGGCCAGGGATATTAGGGCCAGGGATATTAGGGCTAGGGATATTAGGGCCAGGGATATTAGGGCCAGGGGTATTAGGGCCAGTGATATTATGGCCAGGGATTTTAGGGCCAGGGATGTTAGGGCCAGGGATATTAGGGCCAGGGATTTTAGGGCCAGGGATATTAGGGCCAGGGATATTAGGGCCAGGGATTTTAGGGCCAGGGATATTACGGCCAGGGATATTAGGGACAGGGACATTAGAGCCAGGGATATTAGGGCCAGGGATATTAGGGCCAGGGATATTAGGGCCAGGGATATTAGGGCCAGGGATATTAGGGCTAGGGATATTAGGGCCAGGGGTATTAGGGCCAGGGGTATTAGGGCCAGGGGTAATAGGGCCAAGGGTATCATGGCCAGGGATATTAGGGCCAGGGATATTAGGGCCAGGGATATTAGGGCCAGGGTTATTAGGGCCAGGGATATTAGGGCCAGGGATATTATGGCCAGGGATATTAGGGCCAGGGATATTAGGGCCAGGGATATTAGGGCCAGGGATATTAGGGCCAGGAATATTAGGGCCAGGGATATTAGGGCCAGGGATATTAGGGCCAGGGATATTAGGGCCAGGGATATTAGGGCCAGGGATATTAGGGCCAGGGATATTAGGACCAGGGATATTAGGGGCAGGGATATTAGGGCCAGGGATATTAGGGCCAGGGATATTAGGGCCAGGGATATTAGGGCCTGGGATATTAGGGCCAGGGATGTTAGGTCCAGGGATATTAGGGCCAGGGATTTTAGGGCCAGGGATATTAGGACCAGGGATATTAGGGCCAGGGATATTAGGGCCAGGGATATTAGGGCCAGGGATATTAGGGCCAGGGATGTTAGGGCCAGGGATATTAGGGCCAGGGATTTTAGGGCCAGGGATATTAGGGCCAGGGATATTAGGGCCAGGGATATTAGGGCCAGGGATATTAGGGCCAGGGAAATTAGGGCCAGGGATATTAGGGCCAGGGATATTAGTGCCAGGGATATTAGGGCCAGGGATTTAAGGGCCAGGGATATTAGGGCCAGGGATATTAGGGCCAGGGATATTAGGGCCAGGGATATTAGGGCCAGGGATATTAGGGCCAGGGATATTAGGGCCTGGGATATTAGGGCCAGGGATATTAGGTCCAGGGATATTAGGGCCAGGGATATTAGGGCCAGGGATATTAGGACCAGGGATATTAGGGCCAGGGATATTAGGGCCAGGGATATTAGGGCCAGGGATGTTAGGGCCAGGGATATTAGGGCCAGGGATTTTAGGGCCAGGGATATTAGGGCCAGGGATATTAGGGCCAAGGATGTTAGGGCCAGGGATATTAGGGCCAGGGTTATTAGGGCCAGGGATTTTAGGGCCAGGGATTTTAGGGCCAGGGATATTAGGGCCAGGGATATTAGGGCCAGGGATATTAGGGCCAGCGATATTAGGGCCAGGGGTATTAGGGCCAGGGATATTAGGGCCTGGGATATTAGGGCCAGGGATATTAGGGCCAGGAATATTAGGGCCATGGATATTAGTGCCAGGGATATTAGGGCCAGGGATATTAGGGCCAGGGATATTAGGGCCAGGGATATTAGGGCCAGGGATATTAGGGCCAGGGATATTAGGGCCAGGGATATTAGGGCCAGGGATTTTAGGGCCAGGGATATTAGGGCCAGGGATATTAGGGCCAGGGATATTAGGGCCAGGAATATTAAGGCCAGGGTTATTAGGGCCAGGGATATTAGGGCCAGGGATATTAGGGCGAGGGATATTAGGGCCAGGGATATTAGGGCCAGGGATATTAGGGCCAGGGATATTAGGGCCAGGGATTTTAGGGCAAGGGATATTATGGCCAGGGATATTAGGTCCAGGGATATTAGGGCCAGGGATATTAGGGCCAGGGATATTAGGACCAGGGATATTAGGGCCAGGGATATTAGGGCCAGGGATATTAAGGCCAGGGATATTAGGGCCTGGGATATTAGGGCCAGGGATGTTAGGGCCAGGGATATTAGGGCCAGGGATATTAGGGCCAGGGATATTAGGGCCAAGGATATTAGGGCCAGGGATATTAGGGCCAGTGATATTAGGGCCAGGGATATTAGGGCCAGGGATATTAGGGCCAGGGATATTAGAGCCAGGGATATTAGGGCCAGGGATATTAGGGCCAGGGATATTAGGGCCAGGGATATTAGGGCCAGGGATATTACGGCCAGGGATATTAGGACCAGGGATATTAAGGCCAGAGATATTAGGGCCAGGGATATTAGGGCCAGGGATATTAGGGCCAGGGATATTAGGGCCAGGGATGTTAGGGCCAGGGATATTAGGGCCAGGAATTTTAGGGCCAGGGATATTAGGGCCAGGGATATTAGGGCCAGGGATATTAGGGCCATGGATATTAGGGCCAGGGATATTAGGGCCAGGGATATTAGGGCCAGCGATATTAGGGCCAGGGATATTAGGGCCAGGGATATTAGAGCCAGGGATATTAGGGCCAGGGATATTAGGGCCAGGGATATTAGGGCCAGGGATATTAGGGCCAGGGATATTAGGGCCAAGGATATTAGGGCCTGGGATATTAGGGCCAGGAATATTAGGGCCAGGGATATTAGGGCCAGGGATATTAGGGCCAGGGATATTAGGGCCAGGGATATTAGGGCAAGGGATATCAGGGCCAGGGATTTTAGGGCAAGGGATATCAGGGCCAGGGATATTAGGGCCAGGGATATTAGGACCAGGGATATTAAGGCCAGGGATATTAGGGCCAGGGATATTAGGGACAGGGATATTAGGGCCAGGGATAATAGGGCCAGGGATATTAGGGCCAGGGATATTAAGGCCAGGGATATTAGGGCCAGGGATATTAGGGCCAGGGATATTAGGGCCAAGGATATTAGGGCCAAGGATATTAGGGCCAGGGATATTAGAGCCAGGGATATTATGGCCAGGGATATTAGGGCCAGGGATTTTAGGGCCAGGAATATTAGGGCCAAGGATATTAGGGCCTGGGATATTAGGGCCAGGGATATTATGGCCAGTGATATTATGGCCAGGGATTTTAGGGCCAGGGATATTAGGGACAGGGATATTAGAGCCAGGGATATTAGGGCCAGGGATATTAGGGCCAGAAATATTAGGGTTAGGGAAATTAGGGCCAGGGATATTAGGGCCAGGGATATTAGGGCCAGGGATATTAGGGCCAGGGGTATTAGGGCCAGGGGTAATAGGGCCAAGGGTATTATGGCCAGGGATATTAGGGCCAGGGATATTAGGGCCAGAGATATTAGAGCCAGGGATATTAGGGCCAGGGATATTAGGGCCAGGGGTATTAGGGCCAGGGATATTAGGGCCAGGCATATTAGGGCCAGGGATATTAGGGCCAGGAATATTAGGGCCAGGGATATTAGGGCCAGGGATATTAGGGCCAGGGATATTAGGGCCAGGGATATTACGGCCAGGGATATTAGGGCCAGGGATATTAGGGCCAGGGATATTAGGGCCAGGGATATTAGGGCCAGGAATATAAGGGCCAGGGATATTAGGGCCAGGGATATTAGGGCCAGGGATATTAGGGCCAGGGATTTTAGGGCCAGGGATATTAGGGCCAGGGATTTTAGGGCCAGGGATTTTAGGGCCAGGGATATTAGGGCCAGTGATATTAGGGACAGGGATATTAGGGACAGGGATATTAGGGCCAGGGATATTAGAGCCAGGGATATTAGGGCCAGGGATATTAGGGCCAGGGATATTAGGGCCAGGGATATTAGGGCCAGGGATATTACAGCCAGGGATATTAGGACCAGGGATATTAGGGCCAGGGATATTAGGGCCAGGGATATTAGGGCCAGGGATATTAGGGCCAGGGATATTAGGGCAGGGATGTTAGGGCCAGGGATATTAGGGCCAGGAATTTTACGGCCAGGGATATTAGGGCCAGGGATATTAGGGCCAGGGATATTAGGGCCAGGGATATTAGGGCCAGGGATATTAGGGCCAGGGATATTAGGGCCAGCGATATTAGGGCCAGGGATATTAGGGCCAGGGATATTAGGGCCAGGGATACTAGAGCCAGGGATATTACGGCCAGGGATATTAGGGCCAGGGATATTAGGGCCAAGGATATTAGGGCCTGGGATATTAGGGCCACGGATATTAGGGCCAGTGATATTATGGCCAGGGATTTTAGGGCCAGGGATGTTAGGGCCAGGGATATTAGGGCCAAGGATTTTAGGGCCAGGGATATTAGGGCCAGGGATATTAGGGCCAGGGATTTTAGGGCCAGGGAAATTACAGCCAGGGATATTAGGGACAGGGATATTAGAGCCAGGGATATTAGGGCCAGGGATATTAGGGCCAGGGATATTAGGGCCAGGGATATTAGGGCCAGGGATATTAGGGCCAGGGATATTAGGGCCAGGGATATTAGGGCCAGGGGTATTAGGGCCAGGGGTAATAGGGCCAAGGGTATTATGGCCAGGGATATTAGGGCCAGGGATATTAGGGCCAGAGATATTAGAGCCAGGGATATTAAGGCCAGGGATATTAGGGCCAGGGGTATTAGGGCCAGGGATATTAGGGCCAGGCATATTAGGGCCAGGGATATTAGGGCCAGGAATATTAGGGCCAGGGATATTAGGGCCAGGGATATTAGGGCCAGGGATATTAGGACCAGGGATATTCAGGCCAGAGATATTAGGGCCAGGGATATTAGGGCCAGGGATATTAGGGCCAGGGATATTAGGGCCAGGGATGTTAGGGCCAGGGATATTAGGGCCAGGAATTTTAGGGCCAGGGATATTAGGGCCAGGGATATTAGGGCCAGGGATATTAGGGCCATGGATATTAGGGCCAGGGATATTAGGGCCAGGGATATTAGGGCCAGCGATATTAGGGCCAGGGATATTAGGGCCAGGGATATTAGAGCCAGGGATATTAGGGCCAGGGATATTAGGGCCAGGGATATTAGGGCCAGGGATATTAGGGCCAGGGATATTAGGGCCAAGGATATTAGGGCCTGGGATATTAGGGCCAGGAATATTAGGGCCAGGGATATTAGGGCCAGGGATATTAGGGCCAGGGATATTAGGGCCAGGGATATTAGGGCAAGGGATATCAGGGCCAGGGATTTTAGGGCAAGGGATATCAGGGCCAGGGATATTAGGGCCAGGGATATTAGGACCAGGGATATTAAGGCCAGGGATATTAGGGCCAGGGATATTAGGGACAGGGATATTAGGGCCAGGGATATTAGGGCCAGGGATATTAGGGCCAGGGATATTAAGGCCAGGGATATTAGGGCCAGGGATATTAGGGCCAGGGATATTAGGGCCAAGGATATTAGGGCCAAGGATATTAGGGCCAGGGATATTAGAGCCAGGGATATTATGGCCAGGGATATTAGGGCCAGGGATTTTAGGGCCAGGAATATTAGGGCCAAGGATATTAGGGCCTGGGATATTAGGGCCAGGGATATTATGGCCAGTGATATTATGGCCAGGGATTTTAGGGCCAGGGATATTAGGGACAGGGATATTAGAGCCAGGGATATTAGGGCCAGGGATATTAGGGCCAGAAATATTAGGGTTAGGGAAATTAGGGCCAGGGATATTAGGGCCAGGGATATTAGGGCCAGGGATATTAGGGCCAGGGGTATTAGGGCCAGGGGTAATAGGGCCAAGGGTATTATGGCCAGGGATATTAGGGCCAGGGATATTAGGGCCAGAGATATTAGAGCCAGGGATATTAGGGCCAGGGATATTAGGGCCAGGGGTATTAGGGCCAGGGATATTAGGGCCAGGCATATTAGGGCCAGGGATATTAGGGCCAGGAATATTAGGGCCAGGGATATTAGGGCCAGGGATATTAGGGCCAGGGATATTAGGGCCAGGGATATTACGGCCAGGGATATTAGGGCCAGGGATATTAGGGCCAGGGATATTAGGGCCAGGGATATTAGGGCCAGGAATATAAGGGCCAGGGATATTAGGGCCAGGGATATTAGGGCCAGGGATATTAGGGCCAGGGATTTTAGGGCCAGGGATATTAGGGCCAGGGATTTTAGGGCCAGGGATTTTAGGGCCAGGGATATTAGGGCCAGTGATATTAGGGACAGGGATATTAGGGACAGGGATATTAGGGCCAGGGATATTAGAGCCAGGGATATTAGGGCCAGGGATATTAGGGCCAGGGATATTAGGGCCAGGGATATTAGGGCCAGGGATATTACAGCCAGGGATATTAGGACCAGGGATATTAGGGCCAGGGATATTAGGGCCAGGGATATTAGGGCCAGGGATATTAGGGCCAGGGATATTAGGGCAGGGATGTTAGGGCCAGGGATATTAGGGCCAGGAATTTTACGGCCAGGGATATTAGGGCCAGGGATATTAGGGCCAGGGATATTAGGGCCAGGGATATTAGGGCCAGGGATATTAGGGCCAGGGATATTAGGGCCAGCGATATTAGGGCCAGGGATATTAGGGCCAGGGATATTAGGGCCAGGGATACTAGAGCCAGGGATATTACGGCCAGGGATATTAGGGCCAGGGATATTAGGGCCAAGGATATTAGGGCCTGGGATATTAGGGCCAGGGATATTAGGGCCAGTGATATTATGGCCAGGGATTTTAGGGCCAGGGATGTTAGGGCCAGGGATATTAGGGCCAAGGATTTTAGGGCCAGGGATATTAGGGCCAGGGATATTAGGGCCAGGGATTTTAGGGCCAGGGAAATTACAGCCAGGGATATTAGGGACAGGGATATTAGAGCCAGGGATATTAGGGCCAGGGATATTAGGGCCAGGGATATTAGGGCCAGGGATATTAGGGCCAGGGATATTAGGGCCAGGGATATTAGGGCCAGGGATATTAGGGCCAGGGGTATTAGGGCCAGGGGTAATAGGGCCAAGGGTATTATGGCCAGGGATATTAGGGCCAGGGATATTAGGGCCAGAGATATTAGAGCCAGGGATATTAAGGCCAGGGATATTAGGGCCAGGGGTATTAGGGCCAGGGATATTAGGGCCAGGCATATTAGGGCCAGGGATATTAGGGCCAGGAATATTAGGGCCAGGGATATTAGGGCCAGGGATATTAGGGCCAGGGATATTAGGGCCAGGGATATTACGGCCAGGGATATTAGGGCCAGGGATATTAGGGCCAGGGATATTAGGGCCAGGGATATTAGGGCCAGGAATATTAGGGCCAGGGATATTAGGGCCAGGGATATTAGGGCCAGGGATATTAGGGCCAGGGATATTAGGGCCAGGGATTTTAGGGCCAGGGATATTAGGGCCAGGGATATTAGGGCCAGGGATTTTAGGGCCAGGGATATTAGGGCCAGTGATGTTATGGCCAGGGATTTTAGGGCCACGGATGTTAGGGCCAGGGATATTAGGGCCAGGGATTTTAGGGCCAGGGATATTAGGGCCAGGGATATTAGGGCCAGGGATTTTAGGGCCAGGGATATTACGGCCAGGGATTTTAGGGACAGGGATATTAGAGCCAGGGATATTAGGGCCAGGGATATTAGGGCCAGGGATATTAGGGCCAGGGATATTAGGGCCAGGGATATTAGGGCCAGGGATATTAGGGCCAGGGGTATTAGGGCCAGGGGTAATAGGGCCAAGGGTATTATGGCCAGGGATATTAGGGCCAGGGATATTAGGGCCAGAGATATTAGAGCCAGGGATATTTAGGGCCAGGGATATTAGGGCCAGGGGTATTAGGGCCAGGCATATTAGGGCCAGGCATATTAGGGCCAGGAATATTAGGGCCAGGGATATTAGGGCCAGGGATATTAGGGCCAGGGATATTAGGGCCACGGATATTACGGCCAGGGATATTAGGGCCAGGGATATTAGGGCCAGGGATATTAGGGCCAGGGATATTAAGGCCAGTGATGTTATGGCCAGGGATTTTAGGGCCATGGATGTTAGGGCCAGGGATATTAGGGCCAGGGATTTTAGGGCCAGGGATATTAGGGCCAGGGATATTAGGGCCAGGGATTTTAGGGCCAGGGATATTACGGCCAGGGATTTTAGGGACAGGGATATTAGAGCCAGGGATATTAGGGCCAGGGATATTAGGGCCAGGGATATTAGGGCCAGGGATATTAGGGCCAGGGATATTAGGGCCAGGGATATTAGGGCCAGGGGTATTAGGGCCAGGGGTAATAGGGCCAAGGGTATTATGGCCAGGGATATTAGGGCCAGGGATATTAGGGCCAGAGATATTAGAGCCAGGGATATTTAGGGCCAGGGATATTAGGGCCAGGGGTATTAGGGCCAGGCATATTAGGGCCAGGCATATTAGGGCCAGGAATATTAGGGCCAGGGATATTAGGGCCAGGGATATTAGGGCCAGGGATATTACGGCCAGGGATATTAGGGCCAGGGATATTAGGGCCAGGGATATTAGGGCCAGGGATATTAGAGCCAGGGATATTAGGGCCAGGGATATTAGGGCCAGGGATATTAGGGCCAGGGATATTAGGGCCAGGGATATTAGGGCCAAGGATATTAGGGCCTGGGATATTAGGGCTAGGAATATTAGGGCCAGGGATATTAGGGCCAGGGATATTAGGGCCAGGGATATTAGGGCCAGGGATATTAGGGCAAGGGATATTAGGGCCAGGGATTTTAGGGCAAGGGATATCAGGGCCAGGGATATTAGGGCCAGGAATATTAGGGCCAGGGATATTAGGGCCAGGGATATTAGGGCCAGGGATATTAGGGACAGGGATATTAGGGCCAGGGATATTAGGGCCAGGGATATTAGGGCCAGGGATATTAAGGCCAGGGATATTAGGGCCAGGGATATTAGGGCCAGGGATATTAGGGCCAAGGATATTAGGGCCAAGGATATTAGGGCCAGGGATATTAGAGCCAGGGATATTACGGCCAGGGATATTAGGGCCAAGGATTTTAGGGCCAGGAATATTAGGGCCAAGGATATTAGGGCCTGGGATATTAGGGCCAGGGATATTATGGCCAGTGATATTATGGCCAGGGATTTTAGGGCCAGGGATGTTATGGCCAGGGATATTAGGGCCAGGGATTTTAGGGCCAGGGATATTAGGGCCAGGGATATTAGGGCCAGGGATTTTAGGGCCAGGGATATTACGGCCAGGGATATTAGGGACAGGGATATTAGAGCCAGGGATATTAGGGCCAGGGATATTAGGGCCAGGGATATTAGGGCCAGGGATATTAGGGCCAGGGATATTAGGGCCTGGGATATTAGGGCCAGGGATGTTAGGGCCAGGGATATTAGGGCCAGGGATATTAGGGCCAGGGATATTAGGGCCAAGGATATTAGGGCCAGGGATATTAGGGCCAGTGATATTAGGGCCAGGGATATTAGGGCCAGGGATATTAGGGCCAGGGATATTAGAGCCAGGGATATTAGGGCCAGGGATATTAGGGCCAGGGATATTAGGGCCAGGGATATTAGGGCCAGGGATATTACGGCCAGGGATATTAGGACCAGGGATATTAAGGCCAGGGATATTAGGGCCAGGGATATTAGGGCCAGGGATATTAGGGCCAGGGATATTAGGGCCAGGGATGTTAGGGCCAGGGATATTAGGGCCAGGAATTTTAGGGCCAGGGATATTAGGGCCAGGGATATTAGGGCCAGGGATATTAGGGCCAGGGATATTAGGGCCAGGGATATTAGGGCCAGGGATATTAGGGCCAGCGATATTAGGGCCAGGGATATTAGGGCCAGAGATATTAGAGCCAGGGATATTAGGGCCAGGGATATTAGGGCCAGGGATATTAGGGCCAGGGATATTAGGGCCAGGGATATTAGGGCCAAGGATATTAGGGCCTGGGATATTAGGGCCAGGAATATTAGGGCCAGGGATATTAGGGCCAGGGATATTAGGGCCAGGGATATTAGGGCAAGGGATATCAGGGCCAGGGATTTTAGGGCAAGGGATATCAGGGCCAGGGATATTAGGGCCAGGGATATTAGGGCCAGGGATATTAAGGCCAGGGATATTAGGGCCAGGGATATTAGGGACAGGGATATTAGGGCCAGGGATATTAGGGCCAGGGATATTAGGGCCAGGGATATTAAGGCCAGGGATATTAGGGCCAGGGATATTAGGGCCAGGGATATTAGGGCCAAGGATATTAGTGCCAAGGATATTAGGTCCAGGGATATTAGAGCCAGGGATATTACGGCCAGGGATATTAGGGCCAGGGATTTTAGGGCCAGGAATATTAGGGCCAAGGATATTAGGGCCTGGGATATTAGGGGCAGGGATATTATGGCCAGTGATATTATGGCCAGGGATTTTAGGGCCAGGGATGTTAGGGCCAGGGATATTAGGGCCAGGGATTTTAGGGCCAGGGATATTAGGGCCAGGGATATTAGGGCCAGGGATTTTAGGGCCAGGGATATTACGGCCAGGGATATTAGGGACAGGGATATTAGAGCCAGGGATATTAGGGCCAGGGATATTAGGGCCAGGGATATTAGGGTTAGGGATATTAGGGCCAGGGATATTAGGGCCAGGGATATTAGGGCCAGGGATATTAGGGCCAGGGGTATTAGGGCCAGGGGTAATAGGGCCAAGGGTATTATGGCCAGGGATATTAGGGCCAGGGATATTAGGGCCAGAGATATTAGAGCCAGGGATATTAGGGCCAGGGATATTAGGGCCAGGGGTATTAGGGCCAGGGATATTAGGGCCAGGCATATTAGGGCCAGGGATATTAGGGCCAGGAATATTAGGGCCAGGGATATTAGGGCCAGGGATATTAGGGCCAAGGATATTAGGGCCAAGGATATTAGGGCCAGGGATATTAGAGCCAGGGATATTACGGCCAGGGATATTAGGGCCAAGGATTTTAGGGCCAGGAATATTACGGCCAAGGATATTAGGGCCTGGGATATTAGGGCCAGGGATATTATGGCCAGTGATATTATGGCCAGGGATTTTAGGGCCAGGGATGTTAGGGCCAGGGATATTAGGGCCAGGGATTTTAGGGCCAGGGATATTAGGGCCAGGGATATTAGGGCCAGGGATTTTAGGGCCAGGGATATTACGGCCAGGGATATTAGGGACAGGGATATTAGAGCCAGGGATATTAGGGCCAGGGATATTAGGGCCAGGGATATTAGGGCCAGTGATATTAGGGCCAGGGATATTAGGGCCAGGGATATTAGGGCCAGGGATATTAGAGCCAGGGATATTAGGGCCAGGGATATTAGGGCCAGGGATATTAGGGCCAGGGATATTAGGGCCAGGGATATTACGGCCAGGGATATTAGGACCAGGGATATTAAGGCCAGGGATATTAGGGCCAGGGATATTAGGGCCAGGGATATTAGGGCCAGGGATATTAGGGCCAGGGATGTTAGGGCCAGGGATATTAGGGCCAGGAATTTTAGGGCCAGGGATATTAGGGCCAGGGATATTAGGGCCAGGGATATTAGGGCCAGGGATATTAGGGCCAGGGATATTAGGGCCAGGGATATTAGGGCCAGCGATATTAGGGCCAGGGATATTAGGGCCAGGGATATTAGAGCCAGGGATATTAGGGCCAGGGATATTAGGGCCAGGGATATTAGGGCCAGGGATATTAGGGCCAGGGATATTAGGGCCAAGGATATTAGGGCCTGGGATATTAGGGCCAGGAATATTAGGGCCAGGGATATTAGGGCCAGGGATATTAGGGCCAGGGATATTAGGGCCAGGGATATTAGGGCAAGGGATATCAGGGCCAGGGATTTTAGGGCAAGGGATATCAGGGCCAGGGATATTAGGGCCAGGGATATTAGGGCCAGGGATATTAAGGCCAGGGATATTAGGGCCAGGGATATTAGGGACAGGGATATTAGGGCCAGGGATATTAGGGCCAGGGATATTAGGGCCAGGGATATTAAGGCCAGGGATATTAGGGCCAGGGATATTAGGGCCAGGGATATTAGGGCCAAGGATATTAGGGCCAAGGATATTAGGGCCAGGGATATTAGAGCCAGGGATATTACGGCCAGGGATATTAGGGCCAGGGATTTTAGGGCCAGGAATATTAGGGCCAAGGATATTAGGGCCTGGGATATTAGGGCCAGGGATATTATGGCCAGTGATATTATGGCCAGGGATTTTAGGGCCAGGGATGTTAGGGCCAGGGATATTAGGGCCAGGGATTTTAGGGCCAGGGATATTAGGGCCAGGGATATTAGGCCAGGGATTTTAGGGCCAGGGATATTACGGCCAGGGATATTAGGGACAGGGATATTAGAGCCAGGGATATTAGGGCCAGGGATATTAGGGCCAGGGATATTAGGGTTAGGGATATTAGGGCCAGGGATATTAGGGCCAGGGATATTAGGGCCAGGGATATTAGGGCCAGGGGTACTAGGGCCAGGGGTAATAGGGCCAAGGGTATTATGGCCAGGGATATTCGGGCCAGGGATATTAGGGCCAGAGATATTAGAGCCAGGGATATTAGGGCCAGGGATATTAGGGCCAGGGGTATTAGGGCCAGGGATATTAGGGCCAGGCATATTAGGGCCAGGGATATTAGGGCCAGGAATATTAGGGCCAGGGATATTAGGGCCAGGGATATTAGGGCCAGGGATATTAGGGCCAGGGATATTACGGCCAGGGATATTAGGGCCAGGGATATTAGGGCCAGGGATATTAGGGCCAGGGATATTAGGGCCAGGAATATAAGGGCCAGGGATATTAGGGCCAGGGATATTAGGGCCAGGGATATTAGGGCCAGGGATTTTAGGGCCAGGGATATTAGGGCCAGGGATATTAGGGCCAGGGATTTTAGGGCCAGGGATATTAGGGCCAGGGATATTAGGGCCAGTGATATTAGGGCCAGGGATATTAGGGCCAGGGATATTAGGGCCAGGGATATTAGAGCCAGGGATATTAGGGCCAGGGATATTAGGGCCAGGGATATTAGGGCCAGGGATATTAGGGCCAGGGATATTACAGCCAGGGATATTAGGACCAGGGATATTAGGGCCAGGGATATTAGGGCCAGGGATATTAGGGCCAGGGATATTAGGGCCAGGGATATTAGGGCAGGGATGTTAGGGCCAGGGATATTAGGGCCAGGAATTTTAGGGCCAGGGATATTAGGGCCAGGGATATTAGGGCCAGGGATATTAGGGCCAGGGATATTAGGGCCAGGGATATTAGGGCCAGGGATATTAGGGCCAGCGATATTAGGGCCAGGGATATTAGGGCCAGGGATATTAGGGCCAGGGATACTAGAGCCAGGGATATTACGGCCAGGGATATTAGGGCCAGGGATATTAGGGCCAAGGATATTAGGGCCTGGGATATTAGGGCCAGGGATATTAGGGCCAGTGATATTATGGCCAGGGATTTTAGGGCCAGGGATGTTAGGGCCAGGGATATTAGGGCCAAGGATTTTAGGGCCAGGGATATTAGGGCCAGGGATATTAGGGCCAGGGATTTTAGGGCCAGGGAAATTACAGCCAGGGATATTAGGGACAGGGATATTAGAGCCAGGGATATTAGGGCCAGGGATATTAGGGCCAGGGATATTAGGGCCAGGGATATTAGGGCCAGGGATATTAGGGCCAGGGATATTAGGGCCAGGGATATTAGGGCCAGGGGTATTAGGGCCAGGGGTAATAGGGCCAAGGGTATTATGGCCAGGGATATTAGGGCCAGGGATATTAGGGCCAGAGATATTAGAGCCAGGGATATTAAGGCCAGGGGTATTAGGGCCAGGGGTATTAGGGCCAGGGATATTAGGGCCAGGCATATTAGGGCCAGGGATATTAGGGCCAGGAATATTAGGGCCAGGGATATTAGGGCCAGGGATATTAGGGCCAGGGATATTAGGGCCAGGGATATTACGGCCAGGGATATTAGGGCCAGGGATATTAGGGCCAGGGATATTAGGGCCAGGGATATTAGGGCCAGGAATATTAGGGCCAGGGATATTAGGGCCAGGGATATTAGGGCCAGGGATATTAGGGCCAGGGATATTAGGGCCAGGGATTTTAGGGCCAGGGATATTAGGGCCAGGGATATTAGGGCCAGGGATTTTAGGGCCAGGGATATTAGGGCCAGTGATGTTATGGCCAGGGATTTTAGGGCCACGGATGTTAGGGCCAGGGATATTAGGGCCAGGGATTTTAGGGCCAGGGATATTAGGGCCAGGGATATTAGGGCCAGGGATTTTAGGGCCAGGGATATTACGGCCAGGGATTTTAGGGACAGGGATATTAGAGCCAGGGATATTAGGGCCAGGGATATTAGGGCCAGGGATATTAGGGCCAGGGATATTAGGGCCAGGGATATTAGGGCCAGGGATATTAGGGCCAGGGGTATTAGGGCCAGGGGTAATAGGGCCAAGGGTATTATGGCCAGGGATATTAGGGCCAGGGATATTAGGGCCAGAGATATTAGAGCCAGGGATATTTAGGGCCAGGGATATTAGGGCCAGGGGTATTAGGGCCAGGCATATTAGGGCCAGGCATATTAGGGCCAGGAATATTAGGACCAGGGATATTAGGGCCAGGGATATTAGGGCCAGGGATATTAGGGCCAGGGATATTAGGGCCAGGGATATTAGGGCCAGGGATATTAGGGCCAGGGATATTAGGGCCAGTGATGTTATGGCCAGGGATTTTAGGGCCACGGATGTTAGGGCCAGGGATATTAGGGCCAGGGATTTTAGGGCCAGGGATATTAGGGCCAGGGATATTAGGGCCAGGGATTTTAGGGCCAGGGATATTACGGCCAGGGATTTTAGGGACAGGGATATTAGAGCCAGGGATATTAGGGCCAGGGATATTAGGGCCAGGGATATTAGGGCCAGGGATATTAGGGCCAGGGATATTAGGGCCAGGGATATTAGGGCCAGGGGTATTAGGGCCAGGGGTAATAGGGCCAAGGGTATTATGGCCAGGGATATTAGGGCCAGGGATATTAGGGCCAGAGATATTAGAGCCAGGGATATTTAGGGCCAGGGATATTAGGGCCAGGGGTATTAGGGCCAGGCATATTAGGGCCAGGCATATTAGGGCCAGGAATAATAGGGCCAGGGATATTAGGGCCAGGGATATTAGGGCCAGGGATATTAGGGCCAGGGATATTACGGCCAGGGATATTAGGGCCAGGGATATTAGGGCCAGGGATATTAGGGCCAGGGATATTAGGGCCAGGGATATTAGGGCCAGGGATATTAGGGCCAGGGATATTAGGGCCAGGGATATTAGGGCCAGGGATATTAGGGCCAAGGATATTAGGGCCTGGGATATTAGGGCCAGGAATATTAGGGCCAGGGATATTAGAGCCAGGGATATTAGGGCCAGGGATATTAGGGCCAGGGATATTAGGGCAAGGGATATTAGGGCCAGGGATTTTAGGGCAAGGGATATCAGGGCCAGGGATATTAGGGCCAGGGATATTAGGGCCAGGGATATTAGGGCCAGGGATATTAGAGCCAGGGATATTACGGCCAGGGATATTAGGGCCAAGGATTTTAGGGCCAGGAATATTAGGGCCAAGGATATTAGGGCCTGGGATATTAGGGCCAGGGATATTATGGCCAGTGATATTATGGCCAGGGATTTTAGGGCCAGGGATGTTAGGGCCAGGGATATTAGGGCCAGGGATTTTAGGGCCAGGGATATTAGGGCCAGGGATATTAGGGCCAGGGATTTTAGGGCCAGGGATATTACGGCCAGGGATATTAGGGCCAGGGATATTAGGGCCAGGGATATTAGGGCCAGGGATTTTAGGGCCACGGATGTTAGGGCCAGGGATATTAGGGCCAGGGATTTTAGGGCCAGGGATATTAGGGCCAGGGATATTAGGGCCAGGGATATTAGGGCCAGGGATATTAGGGCCAGGGATATTAGGGCCAGGGATAATACGGCCAGGGATATTAGGGCCAGGGATATTAGGGCCAGGGATATTAGGGCCAGGGATATTAGGGCCAGGGATTTTAGGGCCAGGGATATTAGGGCCAGGGATATTAGGGCCAGGGATTTTAGGGCCAGGGATATTAGGGCCAGTGATGTTATGGCCAGGGATTTTAGGGCCACGGATGTTAGGGCCAGGGATATTAGGGCCAGGGATTTTAGGGCCAGGGATATTAGGGCCAGGGATATTAGGGCCAGGGATTTTAGGGCCAGGGATATTACGGCCAGGGATTTTAGGGACAGGGATATTAGAGCCAGGGATATTAGGGCCAGGGATATTAGGGCCAGGGATATTAGGGCCAAGGATATTAGGGCCAGGGATATTAGGGCCAGGGATATTAGGGCCAGGGGTATTAGGGCCAGGGGTAATAGGGCCAAGGGTATTATGGCCAGGGATATTAGGGCCAGGGATATTAGGGCCAGAGATATTAGAGCCAGGGATATTTAGGGCCAGGGATATTAGGGCCAGGGGTATTAGGGCCAGGCATATTAGGGCCAGGCATATTAGGGCCAGGAATATTAGGGCCAGGGATATTAGGGCCAGGGATATTAGGGCCAGGGATATTAGGGCCAGGGATATTAGAGCCAGGGATATTAGAGCCAGGGATATTAGGGCCAGGTATATTAGGGCCAGGGATATTAGGGCCAGGGATATTAGGGCCAAGGATATTAGGGCCTGGGATATTAGGGCCAGGAATATTAGGGCCAGGGATATTAGGGCCAGGGATATTAGGGCCAGGGATATTAGGGCCAGGGATATTAGGGCAAGGGATATTAGGGCCAGGGATTTTAGGGCAAGGGATATCAGGGCCAGGGATATTAGGGCCAGGGATATTAGGGCCAGGGATATTAGGGCCAGGGATATTAAGGCCAGGGATATTAGGGACAGGGATATTAGGGCCAGGGATATTAGGGCCAGGGATATTAGGGCCAGGGATATTAAGGCCAGGGATATTAGGGCCAGGGATATTAGGGCCAGGGATATTAGGGCCAAGGATATTAGGGCCAAGTATATTAGGTCCAGGGATATTACAGCCAGGGATATTACGGCCAGGGATATTAGGGCCAAGGATTTTAGGGCCAGGAATATTAGGGCCAAGGATATTAGGGCCTGGGATATTAGGGCCAGGGATATTATGGCCAGTGATATTATGGCCAGGGATTTTAGGGCCAGGGATGTTAGGGCCAGGGATATTAGGGCCAGGGATTTTAGGGCCAGGGATATTAGGGCCAGGGATATTAGGGCCAGGGATTTTAGGGCCAGGGATATTACGGCCAGGGATATTAGGGACAGGGATATTAGAGCCAGGGATATTAGGGCCAGGGATATTAGGGCCAGGGATGTTAGGGCCAGGGATATTAGGGCCAGGAATTTTAGGGCCAGGGATATTAGGGCCAGGGATATTAGGGCCAGGGATATTAGGGCCAGGGATATTAGGGCCAGGGATATTAGGGCCAGGGATATTAGGGCCAGGGATATTAGGGCCAGGGATATTAGGGCCAGGGATATTAGGGCCAGGGGTATTAGGGCCAGGGGTAATAGGGCCAAGGGAATTATGGCCAGGGATATTAGGGCCAGGGATATTAGGGCCAGAGATATTAGAACCAGGGATATTAGGGCCAGGGATATTAGGGCCAGGGGTATTAGGGCCAGGGATATTAGGGCCAGGCATATTAGGGCCAGGGATATTAGGGCCAGGAATATTAGGGCCAGGGATATTAGGGCCAGGGATATTAGGGCCAGGGATATTACGGCCAGGGATATTAGGGCCAGGGATATTAGGGCCAGGGATATTAGGGCCAGGGATATTAGGGCCAGGAATATTAGGGCCAGGGATATTAGGGCCAGGGATATTAGGGCCAGGGATATTAGGGCCAGGGATTTTAGGGCCAGGAATATTAGGGCCAGGGATATTAGGGCCAGGGATTTTAGGGCCAGGGATATTAGGGCCAGGGATATTAGGGCCAGTGATATTAGGGCCAGGGATATTAGGGCCAGGGATATTAGGGCCAGGGATATTAGAGCCAGGGATATTAGGGCCAGGGATATTAGGGCCAGGGATATTAGGGCCAGGGATATTAGGGCCAGGGATATTACGGCCAGGGATATTAGGACCAGGGATATTAGGGCCAGGGATATTAGGGCCAGGGATATTAGGGCCAGGGATATTAGGGCCAGGGATGTTAGGGCCAGGGATATTAGGGCCAGGAATTTTAGGGCCAGGGATATTAGGGCCAGGGATATTAGGGCCAGGGATATTAGGGCCAGGGATATTAGGGCCAGGGATATTAGGGCCAGGGATATTAGGGCCAGCGATATTAGGGCCAGGGATATTAGGGCCAGGGATATTAGGGCCAGGGATATTAGATCCAGGGATATTAGGGCCAGGGATATTAGGGCCAGGGATATTAGGGCCAGGGATATTAGGGCCAGGGATATTAGGGCCAGGGATATTAGGGCCAAGGATATTAGGGCCTGGGATATTAGGGCCAGGAATATTAGGGCCAGGGATATTGGGGCCAGGGATATTAGGGCCAGGGATATTAGGGCCAGGGATATTAGGGCAAGGGATATTAGGGCCAGGGATTTTAGGGCAAGGGATATCAGGGCCAGGGATATTAGGGCCAGGGATATTAGGGCCAGGGATATTAGGGCCAAGGATATTAGGGCCAGAGATATTAGGGCCAGGGATATTAGAGCCAGGGATATTACGGCCAGGGATATTAGGGCCAGGGATATTAGGGCCAAGGATATTAGGGCCTGGGATATTAGGGCCAGGGATATTAGGGCCAGTGATATTATGGCCAGGGATTTTAGGGCCAGGGATGTTAGGGCCAGGGATATTAGGGCCAGGGATTTTAGGGCCAGGGATATTAGGGCCAGGGATATTAGGGCCAGGGATTTTAGGGTCAGAGAAATTACAGCCAGGGATATTAGGGACAGGGATATTAGAGCCAGGGATATTAGGGCCAGGGATATTAGGGCCAGGGATATTAGGGCCAGCGATATTAGGGCCAGGGATATTAGGGCCAGGGATATTAGGGCCAGGGATATTAGGGCCAGGGGTATTAGGGCCAGGGGTAATAGGGCCAAGGGTATTATGGCCAGGGATATTAGGGCCAGGGATATTAGGGCCAGAGATATTAGAGCCAGGGATATTAAGGCCAGGGATATTAGGGCCAGGGGTATTAGGGCCAGGGATATTAGGGCCAGGCATATTAGGGCCAGGGATATTAGGGCCAGGAATATTAGGGCCAGGGATATTAGGGCCAGGGATATTAGGGCCAGGGATATTAGGGCCAGGGATATTACGGCCAGGGATATTAGGGCCAGGGATATTAGCGCCAGGGATATTAGGGCCAGGGATATTAGGGCCAGGAATATTAGGGCCAGGGATATTAGGGCCAGGGATATTAGGGCCAGGGAGATTAGGGCCAGGGATTTTAGGGCCAGGGATATTAGGGCCAGGGATATTAGGGCCAGGGATTTTAGGGCCAGGGATATTAGGGCCAGTGATATTATGGCAAGGGATTTTAGGGCCACGGATGTTAGGGCCAGGGATATTAGGGCCAGGGATTTTAGGGCCAGGGATATTAGGGCCAGGGATATTAGGGCCAGGGATTTAAGGGCCAGGGATATTACGGCCAGGGATATTAGGGACAGGGATATTAGAGCCAGGGATATTAGGGCCAGGGATATTAGGGCCAGGGATATTAGGGCCAGGGATATTAGGGCCAGGGATATTAGGGCCAGGGATATTAGGGCCAGGGGTATTAGGGCCAGGGGTAATAGGGCCAAGGGTATTATGGCCAGGGATATTAGGGCCAGGGATATTAGGGCCAGAGATATTAGAGCCAGGGATATTTAGGGCCAGGGATATTAGGGCCAGGGGTATTAGGGCCAGGCATATTAGGGCCAGGCATATTAGGGCCAGGAATATTAGGGCCAGGGATATTAGGGCCAGGGATATTAGGGCCAGGGATATTAGGGCCAGGGATATTACGGCCAGGGATATTAGGGCCAGGGATATTAGGGCCAGGGATATTAGGGCCAGGAATATTAGGGCCAGGGATATTAGGGCCAGGGATATTAGGGCCAGGGATATTAGGGCCAGGAATATTACGGCCAGGGATATTAGGGCCAGGGATATTAGGGCCAGGGATATTAGTGCCAGGGATATTAGGGCCAGGAATATTAGGGCCAGGGATATTAGGGCCAGGGATATTAGGGTCAAGGATATTAGGGCCTGGGATATTAGGGCCAGGAATATTAGGGCCAGAGATATTAGGGCCAGGGATATTAGGGCCAGGGATATTAGGGCCAGGGATATTAGGGCCAGGGATATTAGGGCCAGGGATATTAGGGCCAGGGATATGAGGGCCAGGGATAATAGGGCCAGGGATATTAGGGCCAGGGATATTAGGGCCAGGGATATTAAGGCCAGGGATATTAGGGCCAGGGATATTAGGGCCAGGGATATTAGGGCCAAGGATATTAGGGCCAGGGATATTAGGGCCAGGGATATTAGAGCCAGGGATATTACGGCCAGGGATATGAGGGCCAGGGATATTAGGGCCAGGGATATTACGGCCAAGGATATTAGGGCCTGGGATATTAGGGCCAGGGATATTAGGGCCAGTGATATTATGGCCAGGGATTTTAGGGCCAGGGATGTTAGGGCCAGGGATATTAGGGCCAGGGATTTTAGTGCCAGGGATATTAGGGCCAGGGATATTAGGGCCAGGGATTTTAGGGCCAGGGATATTACGGCCAGGGATATTAGGGAAAGGGATATTAGGGCCAGGGGTATTAGGGCCAGGGGTAATAGGGCCAAGGGTATTATGGCCAGGGATATTAGGGCCAGGGATATTAGGGCCAGGGGTATTAGGGCCAGGGATATTAGGGCCAGGCATATTAGTGCCAGGGATATTAGGGCCAGGAATATTAGGGCCAGGGATATTAGGGCCAGGGTTATTAGGGCCAGGGATATTAGGGCCAGGGATATTACGGCCAGGGATATTAGGGCCAGGGATATTAGGGCCAGGGATATTAGGGCCAGGGATATTAGGGCCAGGGATATTAGGGCCAGGGATATTAGGGCCAGGGATATTAGGGCCAGGGATATTAGGGCCAGGGATTATTAGGGCCAGGGATATTAGGGCCAGGGATATTGGGGCCAGGGATATTAGGGCCCTGGATATTAGGGCCAGGGATATTAGGTCCAGAGATATTAGGGCCAGGGATATTAGGGCCAGGGATATTAGGACCAGGGATATTAGGGGCAGGGATATTAGGGCCAGGGATATTAGGGCCAGGGAACTTAGGGCCATGGATATTAGGGCCTGGGATATTAGGGCCAGGGATATTAGATCCAGGGATATTAGGGCCAGGGATTTTAGGGCCAGGGATATTAGGACCAGGTATATTAGGACCAGGGATATTAGGGCCAGGGATATTAGGGCCAGGGATATTAGGGCCAGGGATGTTAGGGCCAGGGATATTAGGGCCAGGGATTTTAGGGCCAGGGATATTAGGGCCAGGGATATTAGTGCCAGGGATATTAAGGCCAGGGATATTAGGGCCAGGGAAATTAGGGCCAGGGATTTTAGGGCCAGGGATATTAGGGCCAGGGATACTAGGGCCAGGGATATTAAGGCCAGGGATATTAAGGCCAAGGATAATAGGGCCAGGGATATTAGGGCCAGGGATATTAGGACAGGGATATTAGGGCCAGGTATATTAGGGCCAGGGATATTAGGGCCAGGTGTATTAGGGCCAGGGATATTAGGGCCAGGGATATTAGGGGCAGGGATATTAGGGCCAGGGATATTAGGGCCAGGGATATTAGGGCCAGGGATATTAGGGCAAGGGATATTAGTGTCAGGGTTATTAGGGCCAGGTATATTAGGGCCAGGGATGATAGGGCCAGGGATATTAGGGCCAGGGATATTAGGGCCAGGGATATTAGGGCCAGGGATATTAGGGCGAGGGATATTAGGGCGAGGGATATTAGGGCCAGGGATATTAGGGCCAGGGATATTAGGGCCAGGGATATTAGTGCCAGGGATATTAGGGCCAGGGATATTAGGGCCAGGGATATTAGGGCCAGGGATATTAGGGCCAGGGATTTTAGGGCAAGGGATATTAGGACCAGAGATATTAGGGCCAGGGCTTTAGGGCCAGGGATATTAGGGCCAGGGATATTAGGGCCAGGGATATTAGGGCCAGGGATATTAGGGCCAGGGATATTCGGGCCAGGGATATTAGGGCCAGGGATATTAGGGCCAGGGATATTATGGCCAGTGATATTAGGGCCAGCAATATTAGGGCCAAGGATATTAGGGCCAGGTATATTAGGGCCAGGGATATTAGAGCCAGGGATATTAGGGCCAGGGATATTAGGGCCAGGGATATTAGGGCCAGGGATATTAGGGCCAGGGATATTAGGGCCAGGGATATTAGGGCCTGGGATATTAGGGCCAGGGATATTAGGGCCAGTGATATTATGGCCAGGGATTTTAGGGCCAGGGATATTAGGGCCAGGGATATTAGGGCCAGGGATTTTAGGGCCAGGGATATTAGGGCCAGTGATATTAGGGCCAGGAATATTAGGGACAGGGATATTAGGGCCACGGATATTAGTGCAAGGGATATTAGGGCCAGGGATATTAGGGCCAGGGATATTAGGGCCAGGGATATTAGGGCCAGGGATATTAAGGCCAGGGATATTAGTGCCAGGGATATTAGGGCCAGGGATATTAGGGCCAGGGATATTAGGGCCAGGGATATTAGGGCCAGTGATATTAGGGCCAGGGATTTTAGGGCAAGAGATATTAGGGCCAGGGATATTAGGGCCAGGGATATTAAGGCCAGGGATATTAAGGCCAGGGATATTAGGGCCAGGGATATTAGGGCCAGGGATATTAGGGCCAGGGATATTAGGGCCAGGTATATTAGGGCCAGGGATATTAGGGCCAGGGATATTAGGGCCAGGGATATTAGGGCCAGGGATATTAGGGCCAGGGATATTACAGCCAGGGATATTAGGGCCAGGGATATTAGGGCCAGGGATATTAGGGCCAGGGATATTAGGGCCAGGGATATTAGGGCCCAGGATATTAGGGCCAGGGATATTAGGGCCAGGAATATTAGGGCCAGGGATATTAGTGCCAGGGATATTAGGGCCAGGGATATTAGGGCCAGGGATATTAGGACCAGGGAAATTAGGGCCAGCGATATTAGGGCCAGGGATTTTAGGGCAAGAGATATTAGGGCCAGGGATATTAGAGCCAGGGATATTAAGGCCAGGGATATTAGGGTCAGGGATATTAGGGCCAGGGATATTAGGGCCAGGGATATTAGGGCCAGGTATATTAGGGCCAGGGATATTAGGGCCAGGGATATTAGTGCCAGGGATATTAGGGCCAGGGATATTAGGGCCAGGGATATTACGGCCAGGGATATTAGGGCCAGGGATATTAGGGCCAGGGATATTAAGGCCAGGCATATTAGGGCCAGGGATATTAGGGCCAGGGATATTAGGGCCAGGGATATTAGGGCCAGGGATATTAGGGCCAGGGATATTGGGGACAGGGATATTACGGCCATGGATATTAGGTCCAGGGATATCATGGCCAGGGATGTTAGGGCCAGGGATATTAGAGGCCAGGAATATTAGTGCCAGGGATATTAGGGCCAGGGATATTACGGCCAGGGATATTAGGGCCAGGGATATCATGGCCAAGGATGTTAGGGCCAGGGATATTAGAGGCCAGGAATATTAGGGCCAGGGATATTAGGGCCAGGGATATTAGGGCCAGGGATATTAGGGCCAGGGATATTAAGGCCAGGGATATTAAGGCCAAGGATAATAGGGCCAGGGATAATAGGGCCAGGGATATTAGGGCCAGGGATATTAGGGCCAGGTATATTAGGGCCAGGGATATTAGGGCCAGGTGTATTAGGGCCAGGGATATTAGAGCCAGGGATATTAGGGGCAGGGATATTAGTGCCAGGGATATTAGGGCCAGGTATATTAGGGCCAGGGATAATAGGGCCAGGGATATTCGGGCCAGGGATATTAGGGCTAGGGATATTAGGGGCAGGAATATTAGGGCCAAGGATATTAGGGCCAGGGATTTTAGGGCCAGGGATATTAGAGCCAGGGATATTAGGGCCAGGGATATTAGGGCCAGGGATATTAGGGCCAGGGATATTAGGGCCAGAGATATTAGGGCCAGGAATACTAGGGCCAGGGATATTAGGGCCAGGGATTTTAGTGCCAGGGATATTAGGGCCAGGGATATTAGGGTCAGGGATATTAGGGCCAGGGATATCAGGGCCAGGGATATCAGGGCCAGGGATATTAGGGCCAGGGATATTAGCACCAGGGATATTAGGGCCAGGGATATTAGGGCCAGGGATTTTAGGGCCAGGGATTTTAGGGCCAGGGAGATTAGGGCCAGCGTTATTAGGGCCAGGGCTATTAGGGCCAGGGATATTATGGCCAGGGATATTATGGCTAGGGATATGAGGGCCAGGGATATTAGGGCCAGGGATATTAGGGCCAGGGATTTTAGGGCCAGGGATACTAGGGCCAGGGATATTAGGGCCAGGGATATTATGGCCAGGGATATTAGGGCCAGGGATATTAGGGCCAGGGATATTAGGGCCAGGGATATTAGGGCCAGGGATATTAGGGCCAGGGATATTAGGGCCAGGGAGATTAGGGCCAGCATTATTAGGGACAGGGATATTAGTGCCAGGGATATTATGGCCAGGGATATTAGGGCCAGGGATATTAGGGCAAGGGATATTAGGGCCAGGGATATTAGGGTCAGGGATATTAGTGTCAGGGATATTAGGGCCAGGGATATTAGGGCCAGGGATATTTGGGCCAGGGATATTAGGGCCACGGATATTAGGGCCAGGGATAATAGGGCCAGGGATATTAGGGCCAGAGATATTAGGGCCAGGGATATTAGGGCCAGGGATATTACGGTCAGGGATATTAGGGCCAGGGATATAATGGCTAGGGATATTAGCGCCAGGCATATTATGGCCAGGGATATTAGGGCCAGGGATATTAGGGCCAGGGATATTAGGGCCAGGGATATTAGGGCAAGGGGTATTAATGCCAGGGATATGAGGGCCAGGGATATTAGGGCCAGGGATATTAGGGCCAGGGATATTAGGGCCAGGGATTTTAGGGCCAGGGATATTAGGACCAGGGATATTAGGGCCAGGGATATTAGAGCCAGGGATATTAGGGCCAGGGATATTAGGGCCAGGGATATTAGGGCCAGGGATATTAGGGCCAGGGATATAAGGACCAGGGATATTAGGGCCAGGGATATTATGGCCAGGGATATTAGGGCAAGGGATATTAGGGCCAGGGATATTAGGGCCAGGGATATTAGGGCCAGGGATATTAGGGCCAGAGATATTAGGTCCAGTGATATTAGGGCCAGGGATATTAGGGCCAGGGATATTAGGGCCGGGGATATTAGGGCCGGGGATATTAGGGCCAGGGATATTAGGGCCAGGGATATTAGGTCCAGGGATATTAGGGCCAGGGATATTAGGGCCAGGGATATTAGGGCCAGGGATATTAGGGCCAGGGTTATTAGGGCCAGGGATATTAGGGCCAGGGATATTAGGGCCAGGGATATTAGGGCCAGGGATATTAGGGCCAGGGATATTAGGGCCAGGGATATTAGGCCCAGTGATATTAGGGCCAGGGATTTTAGGGCAAGGGATATTAGGGACAGGGATATTAGGGCCAGGGATATTAGGGCCAGGGATGTTAGGTCCAGGGATATTAGGGCCAGGGATATTAGGGCCAGGGATATTAGGTCCAGGGATATTAGGGCCAGGGATATTAGGGCCAGGGTTATTAGGGCCAGGGATATTAGGGCCAGGGATATTAGGGCCAGGGATATTAGGTCCAGGGATATTAGGGCCAGGGATATTAGGGCCAGGGATATTAGGGCCAGGGATATTAGGGCCAAGGATATTAGGGCCAGGGATTTTAGGGCAAGGGATATTAGGGCCAGGGATATTAGGGCCATGGATATTAGGGCCAGGGATATTAGGGCCAGGGATATCAGGGCCAGGAATATTAGGGCCAGGGATATTAGGGCCAGGGATATTAGGGCCAGGGATATTAGGGCCAGGGATATTAGGGCCAGGGATATTAGGGCCAGGGATATTAGGGCCAGGGATATTAGGGCCAGGGAGATTAGGGCCAGCATTATTAGGGATAGGGATATTAGTGCCAGGGATATTATGGCCAGGGAAATTAGGGCCAGGGATATTAGGGCAAGGGATATTAGGGCCAAGGATATTAAGGCCAGTGATATTAGTGTCAGGGATATTAGGGCCAGGGATATTAGGGCCAGGGATATTTGGGCCAGGGATATTAGGGCCATGGATATTAGGGCCAGGGATATTAGGGCCAGGGATATTAGGGCCAGAGATATTAGGGCCAGGGATATTAGGGCCAGGGATATTATGGTCAGGGATATTAGGGCCAGGGATATAATGGCTAGGGATATTAGGGCCAGGCATATTATGGCCAGGGATATTAGGGCCAGGGATATTAGGGCCAGGGATATTAGGGCCAGGGATATTAGGGCAAGGGATATTAATGCCAGGGATATTAGGGCCAGGGATATTAGGGCCAGGGATATTATGGCCAGCGATATTAGGGCCAGGGATATTAGGGCCAGGGATATTAGGGCCAGGGATATTAGGTCCAGGGATATTAGGGCCAGGGATATTAGGGCCAGGGATATTAGGGCCAGGGATATTAGGGCCAGGGATATTAGGTCCACGGATATTACGGCCAGAGATATTAGGGCCAGGGATATTAGGGCCAGGGATATTAGGGCCAGGGATATTAGGGCCAGGGATATTAGGGCCAGGGATATTAGGGCCAGGGATGTTAGGGCCAGGGATGTTAGGGCCAGGGATATTAGGGCCAGGGATATTAGGGCCAGGGATATTATGGCCAGGGATATTAGGGCAAGGGATATTAGGGCCAGGGATATTAGGGCCAGGTATATTAGGGCCAGGGATATTAGGGGCAGAGATATTAGGGCCAGCGATATTAGGGCCAGGGATATTAGGGCCAGGGATATTAGGGCCAGGGATATTAGGGCCAGGGATATTAGGGCCAGGGATATTAGGGCCAGGGATATTAGGTCCAGGGATATTAGCGCCAGGGATATTAGGGCCAGGGATATTAGGGCCAGGGACATTAGGGCCAGGGATATTAGGGCCAGGGATATTAGGGCCAGGGTTATTAGGGCCAGGGATATTAGGGCCAGGAATTTTAGGGCCAGGGATATTAGGGCCAGGGATATTAGGGCCAGGGATATTAGGCCCAGTGATATTAGGCCAGGGATTTTAGGGCAAGGGATTTTAGGGCCAGGGATATTAGGGCCAGGGATATTAGGGCCAGGGATGTTAGGTCCAGGGATATTAGGGCCAGGGATATTAGGGCCAGGGATATTAGGGCCAGGGATATTAGGGCCAGGGATATTAGGGCCAGGGTTATTAGGGCCAGGGATATTAGGGCCAGGGATATTAGGGCCAGGGATATTAGGGCCAGGGATATTAGGGTCAGGGATATTAGGGCCAGGGATATTAGGGCCAGGGATATTTGGGCCAGGGATATTAGGGCTACGGATATTAGGGCCAGGGATATTAGGGCCAGGGATATTAGGGCCAGAGATATTAGGGCCAGGGATATTAGGGCCAGGGATATTACGGTCAGGGATATTAGGGCCAGGGATATAATGGCCAGGGATATTAGGGCCAGGCATATTATGGCCAGGGATATTAGGGCCAGGGTTATTAGGGCCAGGGATGTTATGGCCAGCGATATTAGGGCCAGGGATATTAGGGCCAGGGATATTAGGGCCAGGGATATTAGTGCCAGGGATATTAGGGCCAGGGATATTAGGGCCAGGGATATTAGGGCCAGGGATATTAGGGCCCGGGATATTAGGGCCAGGGATATTAGGTCCACGGATATTACGGCCAGGGTTATTAGGGCCAGGGATATTAGGGCCAGGGATATTAGGGCCAGGGATATTAGGGCCAGGGTTATTAGGGCCAGGGTTATTAAGGCCAGGGATATTAGGGCCAGGGATATTAGGGCCAGGGATATTAGGGCCAGGGATATTAGGGCCAGGGATATTATGGCCAGGGATATTAGGGCTAGGGACATTAGGGCCAGGGATATTAGGGCCAGGGATTTTAGGGCAAGGGATATTAGGGCCAGGGATATTAGGGCCAGGGATATTAGTGCCAGGGTTATTAGGGCCAGGGATATTAGGTCCAGGGATATTAGGGCCAGGGATATTAGGTCCAGGGATATTAGGGCCAGGGATATTAGGGCCATGGATATTAGGGCCAGGGAAATTAGGGCCAGGGATATTAGGGCCAGGGATATTAGGGCCAGGGATATTAGGGCCAGCGATATTAGGGCCAGGGATATTAGGGCCAGGGATATTAGGGCCAGGGATATTAGAGCCAGGCATATTAGGGCCAGGGATATTAGGACCAGGTATATTAGGGCCAGGGATATTAGGGCCAGGGATATTATGGCCAGGGATATTAGGGCAAGGGATATTAGGGCCAGGGATATTAGGGCCAGGGATATTAGGGCCAGGGATATTAGGGCCAGAGATATTAGGTCCAGTGATATTAGGGCCAGGGATATTAGGGCCAGGGATATTAGGGCCGGGGATATTAGGGCCGGGGATATTAGGGCCAGGGATATTAGGGCCAGGGATATTAGGTCCAGGGATATTAGGGCCAGGGATATTAGGGCCAGGGATATTAGGGCCAGGGATATTAGGGCCAGGGATATTAGGGCCAGGGTTATTAGGGCCAGGGATATTAGGGCCAGGGATATTAGGGCCAGGGATATTAGGGCCAGGGATATTAGGGCCAGGGATATTAGGGACAGGGATATTAGGCCCAGTGATATTAGGGCCAGGGATTTTAGGGCAAGGGATATTAGGGACAGGGATATTAGGGCCAGGGATATTAGGGCCAGGGATGTTAGGTCCAGGGATATTAGGGCCAGGGATATTAGGGCCAGGGATATTAGGTCCAGGGATATTAGGGCCAGGGATATTAGGGCCAGGGTTATTAGGGCCAGGGATATTAGGGCCAGGGATATTAGGGCCAGGGATATTAGGTCCAGGGATATTAGGGCCAGGGATATTAGGGCCAGGGATATTAGGGCCAGGGATATTAGGGCCAAGGATATTAGGGCCAGGGATTTTAGGGCAAGGGATATTAGGGCCAGGGATATTAGGGCCATGGATATTAGGGCCAGGGATATTAGGGCCAGGGATATCAGGGCCAGGAATATTAGGGCCAGGGATATTAGGGCCAGGGATATTAGGGCCAGGGATATTAGGGCCAGGGATATTAGGGCCAGGGATATTAGGGCCAGGGATATTATGGCCAGGGATATTAGGGCCAGGGAGATTAGGGCCAGCATTATTAGGGATAGGGATATTAGTGCCAGGGATATTATGGCCAGGGATATTAGGGCCAGGGATATTAGGGCAAGGGATATTAGGGCCAAGGATATTAAGGCCAGGGATATTAGTGTCAGGGATATTAGGGCCAGGGATATTAGGGCCAGGGATATTTGGGCCAGGGATATTAGGGCCATGGATATTAGGGCCAGGGATATTAGGGCCAGGGATATTAGGGCCAGAGATATTAGGGCCAGGGATATTAGGGCCAGGGATATTATGGTCAGGGATATTAGGGCCAGGGATATAATGGCTAGGGATATTAGGGCCAGGCATATTATGGCCAGGGATATTAGGGCCAGGGATATTAGGGCCAGGGATATTAGGGCCAGGGATATTAGGGCAAGGGATATTAATGCCAGGGATATTAGGGCCAGGGATATTAGGGCCAGCGATATTATGGCCAGCGATATTAGGGCCAGGGATATTAGGGCCAGGGATATTAGGGCCAGGGATATTAGGTCCAGGGATATTAGGGCCAGGGATATTAGGGCCAGGGATATTAGGGCCAGGGATATTAGGGCCAGGGATATTAGGTCCACGGATATTACGGCCAGAGATATTACGGCCAGGGATATTAGGGCCAGGGATATTAGGGCCAGGGATATTAGGGCCAGGGATATTAGGGCCAGGGATATTAGGGCCAGGGATGTTAGGGCCAGGGATGTTAGGGCCAGGGATATTAGGGCCAGGGATATTAGGGCCAGGGATATTATGGCCAGGGATATTAGGGCAAGGGATATTAGGGCCAGGGATATTAGGGCCAGGGATATTAGGGCCAGGGATATTAGGGGCAGAGATATTAGGGCCAGCGATATTAGGGCCAGGGATATTAGGGCCAGGGATATTAGGGCCAGGGATATTAGGGCCAGGGATATTAGGGCCAGGGATATTAGGTCCAGGGATATTAGCGCCAGGGATATTAGGGCCAGGGATATTAGGGCCAGGGACATTAGGGCCAGGGATATTAGGGCCAGGGATATTAGGGCCAGGGTTATTAGGGCCAGGGATATTAGGGCCAGGAATTTTAGGGCCAGGGATATTAGGGCCAGGGATATTAGGGCCAGGGATATTAGGCCCAGTGATATTAGGCCAGGGATTTTAGGGCAAGGGATTTTAGGGCCAGGGATATTAGGGCCAGGGATATTAGGGCCAGGGATGTTAGGTCCAGGGATATTAGGGCCAGGGATATTAGGGCCAGGGATATTAGGGCCAGGGATATTAGGGCCAGGGATATTAGGGCCAGGGTTATTAGGGCCAGGGATATTAGGGCCAGGGATATTAGGGCCAGGGATATTAGGGCCAGGGATATTAGGGTCAGGGATATAAGGGCCAGGGATATTAGGGCCAGGGATATTTGGGCCAGGGATATTAGGGCTACGGATATTAGGGCCAGGGATATTAGGGCCAGGGATATTAGGGCCAGAGATATTAGGGCCAGGGATATTAGGGCCAGGGATATTACGGTCAGGGATATTAGGGCCAGGGATATAATGGCCAGGGATATTAGGGCCAGGCATATTATGGCCAGGGATATTAGGGCCAGGGTTATTAGGGCCAGGGATGTTATGGCCAGCGATATTAGGGCCAGGGATATTAGGGCCAGGGATATTAGGGCCAGGGATATTAGGGCCAGGGATATTAGGGCCAGGGATATTAGGGCCAGGGATATTAGGGCCAGGGATATTAGGGCCCGGGATATTAGGGCCAGGGATATTAGGTCCACGGATATTACGGCCAGGGTTATTAGGGCCAGGGATATTAGGGCCAGGGATATTAGGGCCAGGGATATTAGGGCCAGGGTTATTAGGGCCAGGGTTATTAAGGCCAGGGATATAATAGGGCCAGGGATATTAGGGCCAGGGATATTAGGGCCAGGGATATTAGGGCCAGGGATATTAGGGCCAGGGATATTATGGCCAGGGATATTAGGGCTAGGGATATTAGGGCCAGGGATATTAGGGCCAGGGATTTTAGGGCAAGGGATATTAGGGCCAGGGATATTAGGGCCAGGGATATTAGTGCCAGGGTTATTAGGGCCAGGGATATTAGGTCCAGGGATATTAGGGCCAGGGATATTAGGTCCAGGGATATTAGGGCCAGGGATATTAGGGCCATGGATATTAGGGCCAGGGAAATTAGGGCCAGGGATATTAGGGCCAGGGATATTAGGGCCAGGGATATTAGGGCCAGCGATATTAGGGCCAGGGATATTAGGGCCAGGGATATTAGGGCCAGGGATATTAGAGCCAGGCATATTAGGGCCAGGGATATTAGGACCAGGTATATTAGGGCCAGGGATATTAGGGCCAGGGATATTAGGGCCTGGGATATTAGGGCCAGTGATATTAGGGCCAGGGATATTAGGGCCAGGGATATTAGGGCCAGGGATATTAGGGCCAGGGATATTTGGGCCAGGGATATTAGGGCCACGGATATTAGGGCCAGGGATATTAGGGCCAGGGATATTAGGGCCAGAGATATTAGGGCCAGGGATATTAGGGCCAGGGATATTACGGTCAGGGATATTAGGGCCAGGGATATAATGGCCAGGGATATTAGGGCCAGGCATATTATGGCCAGGGATATTAGGGCCAGGGATATTAGGGCCAGGGATATTAGGGCCAGGGATATTAGGGCCAGGGATATTAAGGCCAGGGATATTAGGGCCAGGGATATTAGGGCCAGGGATACTATGGCCAGGGATATTCGGGCCAGGGATATTAGGGCCAGGGATATTAGGGCCAGGGATATTAGTGCCAGGGTTATTAGGGCCAGGGATCTTAGGTCCAGGGATATTAGGGCCAGGGATATTAGGGCCAGGGATATTAGGGCCAGGGATATTAGGGCCAGGGATATTAGGGCCAGGGTTATTAGGGCCAGGGATATTAGGGCCAGGGATATTAGGGCCAGGGATATTAGGGCCAGGGATATTAGGGTCAGGGATATTAGGGCCAGGGATATTAGGGCCAGGGATATTTGGGCCAGGGATATTAGGGCTACGGATATTAGGGCCAGGGATATTAGGGCCAGGGATATTAGGGCCAGAGATATTAGGGCCAGGGATATTAGGGCCAGGGATATTACGGTCAGGGATATTAGGGCCAGGGATATAATGGCCAGGGATATTAGGGCCAGGCATATTATGGCCAGGGATATTAGGGCCAGGGTTATTAGGGCCAGGGATGTTATGGCCAGCGATATTAGGGCCAGGGATATTAGGGCCAGGGATATTAGGGCCAGGGATATTAGTGCCAGGGATATTAGGGCCAGGGATATTAGGGCCAGGGATATTAGGGCCAGGGATATTAGGGCCCGGGATATTAGGGCCAGGGATATTAGGTCCACGGATATTACGGCCAGGGTTATTAGGGCCAGGGATATTAGGGCCAGGGATATTAGGGCCAGGGATATTAGGGCCAGGGTTATTAGGGCCAGGGTTATTAAGGCCAGGGATATAATAGGGCCAGGGATATTAGGGCCAGGGATATTAGGGCCAGGGATATTAGGGCCAGGGATATTAGGGCCAGGGATATTATGGCCAGGGATATTAGGGCTAGGGACATTAGGGCCAGGGATATTAGGGCCAGGGATTTTAGGGCAAGGGATATTAGGGCCAGGGATATTAGGGCCAGGGATATTAGTGCCAGGGTTATTAGGGCCAGGGATATTAGGTCCAGGGATATTAGGGCCAGGGATATTAGGTCCAGGGATATTAGGGCCAGGGATATTAGGGCCATGGATATTAGGGCCAGGGAAATTAGGGCCAGGGATATTAGGGCCAGGGATATTAGGGCCAGGGATATTAGGGCCAGCGATATTAGGGCCAGGGATATTAGGGCCAGGGATATTAGGGCCAGGGATATTAGAGCCAGGCATATTAGGGCCAGGGATATTAGGACCAGGTATATTAGGGCCAGGGATATTAGGGCCAGGGATATTATGGCCAGGGATATTAGGGCAAGGGATATTAGGGCCAGGGATATTAGGGCCAGGGATATTAGGGCCAGGGATATTAGGGCCAGAGATATTAGGTCCAGTGATATTAGGGCCAGGGATATTAGGGCCAGGGATATTAGGGCCGGGGATATTAGGGCCGGGGATATTAGGGCCAGGGATATTAGGGCCAGGGATATTAGGTCCAGGGATATTAGGGCCAGGGATATTAGGGCCAGGGATATTAGGGCCAGGGATATTAGGGCCAGGGATATTAGGGCCAGGGTTATTAGGGCCAGGGATATTAGGGCCAGGGATATTAGGGCCAGGGATATTAGGGCCAGGGATATTAGGGCCAGGGATATTATGGCCAGGGATATTAGGGCCAGGGAGATTAGGGCCAGCATTATTAGGGATAGGGATATTAGTGCCAGGGATATTATGGCCAGGGATATTAGGGCCAGGGATATTAGGGCAAGGGATATTAGGGCCAAGGATATTAAGGCCAGGGATATTAGTGTCAGGGATATTAGGGCCAGGGATATTAGGGCCAGGGATATTTGGGCCAGGGATATTAGGGCCATGGATATTAGGGCCAGGGATATTAGGGCCAGGGATATTAGGGCCAGAGATATTAGGGCCAGGGATATTAGGGCCAGGGATATTATGGTCAGGGATATTAGGGCCAGGGATATAATGGCTAGGGATATTAGGGCCAGGCATATTATGGCCAGGGATATTAGGGCCAGGGATATTAGGGCCAGGGATATTAGGGCCAGGGATATTAGGGCAAGGGATATTAATGCCAGGGATATTAGGGCCAGGGATATTAGGGCCAGCGATATTATGGCCAGCGATATTAGGGCCAGGGATATTAGGGCCAGGGATATTAGGGCCAGGGATATTAGGTCCAGGGATATTAGGGCCAGGGATATTAGGGCCAGGGATATTAGGGCCAGGGATATTAGGGCCAGGGATATTAGGTCCACGGATATTACGGCCAGAGATATTACGGCCAGGGATATTAGGGCCAGGGATATTAGGGCCAGGGATATTAGGGCCAGGGATATTAGGGCCAGGGATATTAGGGCCAGGGATGTTAGGGCCAGGGATGTTAGGGCCAGGGATATTAGGGCCAGGGATATTAGGGCCAGGGATATTATGGCCAGGGATATTAGGGCAAGGGATATTAGGGCCAGGGATATTAGGGCCAGGGATATTAGGGCCAGGGATATTAGGGGCAGAGATATTAGGGCCAGCGATATTAGGGCCAGGGATATTAGGGCCAGGGATATTAGGGCCAGGGATATTAGGGCCAGGGATATTAGGGCCAGGGATATTAGGTCCAGGGATATTAGCGCCAGGGATATTAGGGCCAGGGATATTAGGGCCAGGGACATTAGGGCCAGGGATATTAGGGCCAGGGATATTAGGGCCAGGGTTATTAGGGCCAGGGATATTAGGGCCAGGAATTTTAGGGCCAGGGATATTAGGGCCAGGGATATTAGGGCCAGGGATATTAGGCCCAGTGATATTAGGCCAGGGATTTTAGGGCAAGGGATTTTAGGGCCAGGGATATTAGGGCCAGGGATATTAGGGCCAGGGATGTTAGGTCCAGGGATATTAGGGCCAGGGATATTAGGGCCAGGGATATTAGGGCCAGGGATATTAGGGCCAGGGATATTAGGGCCAGGGTTATTAGGGCCAGGGATATTAGGGCCAGGGATATTAGGGCCAGGGATATTAGGGCCAGGGATATTAGGGTCAGGGATATTAGGGCCAGGGATATTAGGGCCAGGGATATTTGGGCCAGGGATATTAGGGCTACGGATATTAGGGCCAGGGATATTAGGGCCAGGGATATTAGGGCCAGAGATATTAGGGCCAGGGATATTAGGGCCAGGGATATTACGGTCAGGGATATTAGGGCCAGGGATATAATGGCCAGGGATATTAGGGCCAGGCATATTATGGCCAGGGATATTAGGGCCAGGGTTATTAGGGCCAGGGATGTTATGGCCAGCGATATTAGGGCCAGGGATATTAGGGCCAGGGATATTAGGGCCAGGGATATTAGGGCCAGGGATATTAGGGCCAGGGATATTAGGGCCAGGGATATTAGGGCCAGGGATATTAGGGCCCGGGATATTAGGGCCAGGGATATTAGGTCCACGGATATTACGGCCAGGGTTATTAGGGCCAGGGATATTAGGGCCAGGGATATTAGGGCCAGGGATATTAGGGCCAGGGTTATTAGGGCCAGGGTTATTAAGGCCAGGGATATAATAGGGCCAGGGATATTAGGGCCAGGGATATTAGGGCCAGGGATATTAGGGCCAGGGATATTAGGGCCAGGGATATTATGGCCAGGGATATTAGGGCTAGGGATATTAGGGCCAGGGATATTAGGGCCAGGGATTTTAGGGCAAGGGATATTAGGGCCAGGGATATTAGGGCCAGGGATATTAGTGCCAGGGTTATTAGGGCCAGGGATATTA